>NC_137129.1:29083405-29685905 GCF_949319135.1 Squalius cephalus
TGAGACCAATATACGTACTGATTTTTGTAATTGTGGGTAAAACTAACCCCCCCACTTTTGTCAAAAACAATTTGAAAGTGACACACTTCCTGCTGCCAGTTGGTGGCGCTATAACTTTGACTCACAATAGTCACATCCATCTGATCGGCCTCTTACCACGAACACACTGCTGAAGTTTCATCAAGATCAGTTAATGTGTGCAGAAGTTATAACACTTCGTGTTTCTCTTTTCTCGCCATAAATTCGTGTCCTCGCCACGGCCAAACCGTTTGAGATATCAAAAATCCGTCCGCAATTTAGCATCCTCAATGTCTTGACTTCATGCACACCGAGTTTGGTGGCGATTTAATTAATTCTCTAGGAGAAGTGTTTCAAATTCCACAGCAAGCGTTCTCCAAACAACCCATAATTGCCGACTTCCTGTTGGGCTGGCGTAAAATTTAGAGCACGAAAGTTGTTCGGCCCGATGAGATCTATATGTGTACCGAGTTTCATATCATTACATGCAAGTGTGTTTGATTTATGGACAAGTGTTCGGATCCCGTTCCAGGGGGCGCTGTTGAGCCCCCCTGCCACGCCCGGGTACCAGCTTCAGCCCGGCCCTGATGGCCGCGGGTTCTGACCTGTGTGCAAAGTTTCAAGAGTTTTTGAGCACGTTAAAGGCCCCAAAAGCCCCTGAAACCTTGAAAAACAGGAATTTTAAACAAATCTCACTCAAAAGACAAATCCCCCCACCCCTCACACACACAGAGACGCAGAGGCAGAGAGAGCGAGGGAGAGAATTCTCCAAAAAATCACATTCAAACCAAAATATCTCACTTCCTGTTGGTCACAGCTTATGACTATAAATTAGAAAGTTGTCCGGCTTGATGAGAACAATATACATAACGATTTTTGTGACTCTTCTTAAAACTAAGCCCCCATTTTTGACTAAAGGTGGCGCTACTGAGCCCCTCACCACGCCCGTTTCTGAAACTTTGCACATGTCTACTGGATAATAAATGTGATGTGTCTGTCGAGTTTCATCCAATTTCAAGTATGTTAAGAGTCTCAAAAGCATCCGAAAAGAATATTAAAGTTTGATGCGTTGCCACGGCAACAGTATCTAAGATATAAATAATCCTTTCACAGGTCTACATCTGCCGTGTGTCTACATTATACACATAAAGTTTTAAGCAAATCGGGTAAAAATAAGAGGGTGATTTCAAACCATTTTGAAAGTGACACATTTTCTGTTGCCAGTTGGTGGCGCTATAACTTTGACTCACAATAGTCACATCCATGTGATTGGCCTCTTACAACGAACACACTGCTGAAGTTTCATCAAGATCAGTTAATGTATGCAGAAGTTAGGGCTGTGCCATATCATACCGTCCACGATAATACCGGTATAAATTTTTACATGATAAAAAAGCGTCATATCGCGATATCACTGATATAGCGACGCAATGACGTATGGCACATTACGTTCCCTAGCACGCACAACAACACATGTCTGAGCGTGAGAGCAGTAAGTCAGCCTCCAATGACGATCAAATCAATCATTTTTTAACTTTCTCCAAGACGCAATATTACCAACCGCGTGAGTTTCTCCAAGACGCAATATTACCAACCGCGTGAGTTTCTCCAAGACGCAATATTACCAACCGGTGCCGCGTCTTCTCTCTCTCGCTCTCAAAATGGGTTGCACAAGTCAAGCGTCGATACCATACTCGTGTTTAGCAGTCAGGACATGACGGTCACTTGCATCGTAACTAAAGTTTATCATTTTCACTTCTTTTTAAGTCTTTTATCAGTTTAAACATTTGCGAATTTAAACTATTCAGTACTCTCGCGCGCTCTGTTTACTCTGCGTGCATACATACAGTAAAGCCGTCTCACAAACAGCTCGCGAGTAACAAAAGTTCTTTTTCACGGATTATATCGCTTTAACGGGCGGGGGGCGGGGGGGAGGACACGCACAATTGTGTAAAAATGCCGGTCATGATTAGTATATTCATAAACAGTCGGTTATGTCTGAAATAAGCATAAAACGCGTGTGACAGTGTGACAGTCAGTATAATGAAAACAGTAATGGATCCGGGCACTAGCTCTAAAAGTGACAGCAGCCATATGTGTCTGTCATTGTTGTCGTCAAAACAACAAAAGATAGCTTTCATTGCAAGGAATCAGAATTAATATCCTATGCATTTAATTTAGTCAGGACTATCAGTGTTATTTTACATTTGATTACCTACAGTTTCTGTAGCATTTCTGAATACTAGTGTTAGACCTACCCAAAAACTTTTCTCTTTATTTGTATCTTTATTATTTTGTATATATTTTTTGCTACTTTTTTCAATTTAATTCAAAGATTGAAATCAAGCTTCCTTGTGTTGTGTAAAATCTTAAAAACAAAATTACCCAATTGTAAAAACACAATGAGTGAGCAAACATTTAGGTGAGATAAATGTAATAAAAAAAATTGTCAACTTTTTTTTCTATATCGTCATAAATATCATTATCGCAAATATTCTTGAAATATCGTGATATAATTTTGAGGCTATATCGCCCACCCCTAGCAGAAGTTATAACACACGTCCTGTGTCCCATTATTCGCCATAAATTCGTTTCCTCGCCACGGCCAAACCGTTCGAGATATCAAAAATCCGTTCGCAATTTAGCATCCTCAATGTCTTGACTTCATTCACACCGAGTTTGGTGGTGATCGGATGAATTCCCTAGGAGGAGTATTTCACATTCCATTATATGCGTTTTCCAAACAACGTATAATATCCGACTTCCTGTTGGGCTGGTGTAAAACTTAGAGCACGAAAGTTGTTCGGCCCGATGAGATCTATATGTGTACTGAGTTTCATATTATTACATGCAAGCGTGTTTGATTTATGGACCAAGTTTTCAGACACCATTGCAGGGGGCGCTGTCGAGCCCCCTTGCCACGCCCGGGTACCAGCTTCAGTCCGGCCCTGATGGCCGCGGGTTCTGACGTGTGTGCAAAATTTCAAGAGTTTTTGAGCATGTTAAGGGCCCCAAAAGTGCCCGAGAAGTAGAAAAAAAAAATAAAAAAAATAAATAAAATAAATTAAAGCTGCAAGCAGCGATGAAAGGGCCCTCGCACCCGTGCCATCAACACTCGGTGGCTTTAGGAAGGCAGAGCATGGTTGGGAAATGTACATTTAAGGAGGTATATATAGTAAGAGTATGTCAAAGTCAGTTACAAAATGTTTTGTATAATGGTGATAATAGCATGCTTCATGACTCAGCTAAGTGTTGCTAGCATGTTCAGTCTGTTTCTAGCATGCTTAGTACACAATAATTATGTGGTTAGTACTGCATTACTGTGTTAACCATGTCAGTTTCTGTTGCCAGTAGGTGGCGTTATGACTATAACTGAATATGAGCATGGATGTGTGTTCAGGACAGAACTCTTATCAAACATGTGAAGTTTGGTGCAAATTGGACATTGCCTTCTTGAGTAACAACAAAGTCATGTTTCATTGAATTAGCATTCTTTAGAACTTAGCTAAGCATTGTTAGCATGTTTTAACATGTTGCTAGAACGGCATCAACGTGTTAAACATGTCACTTCCTGTTGCCAGTTGGTGGCGCTATTACTATAACTGAACATTCTCATGTAGATGTGTTCAGGCCATGACTCTTATCAAAAGTGTGAAGTTTGGGGCAGATTGGACATTCCATGCCTGAGTTACAGCAAATTCCTATTTAATTGCAATAATAGCATGCTTTAGCACTTGGCTAAGAGTTTGCTAGCATGTTTTAGCATGTTTCTAGTATGTTGTTAGCATGTTTAATACTTGCTGGCACTTTTTTATATGTTATTAGGAGTCCACAACAGTGTTAAACATGTCACTTCCTGTTGCCAGCAGGTGGCGCTATGACTGTAACTGAATATAAGCATGGTCATGTGTTCAGGACAGAACGCTTATCAAAAGTGTGAAGTTTGGGGCAGATTGGACATTCCATGCCTGAGTTACAGCAAATTCATATTTAATTGCAGTAATATCATTCTTTAGCACTTAGCTAAGTGTTTGCTATTATGTTTTAGCATGTCTCTAGTATGTTGGTAGGATGTTTAGCACCTACTGGCATTTTTTTATATGTTATTAGGAGTCAAGAACAGTGTTAAACGTCACTTCCTGTTGCCAGCAGGTGGCGCTATGACTATAACTAAATATGAGCATGGACATGTGTTCAAGAGATAACTCTTATCAAACGTGTGACGTTTGGGGTAGATTGTACATTGCCTTCTTGAGTAACAACAAAGTCCTGTTTCATTGAATTAGCATGCTTTAGCACTTAGCTAAGTATTGCTAGCATGTTTTAATATGTTTCTAGCATGTTTAGAACTCAATGGCATTTTTAACATGTTGCTAGAACGGCATCAACGTGTTAAACATGTCACTTCCTGTTGCCAGTAGGTGGCGCTATTACTATAACTGAATTTGAGCATAGGCATGCGTTCAGGCCATGATTCTTATCAAACATGTGAAGTTTGGGGCAGATTGGACGTTCCATGCCTGAGTTACAGCAAATTCCTATTTAATTGCAGTAATAGCATGCTTTATCACTTAGCTAAGTGTTTGCTAGCATGTTTCTAGTATGTTGCTAACCTGTTTAGCACTTGCTGGCTCTTTTATATATGTTATTAGGAGACCACAACAGTGTTAAACATGTCACTTCCTGTTGACAGCAGGTGGCGCTATTACTATAACTGAATATTCTCATGTAGATGTGTTCAGGCCATGACTCTTATCAAACGTGTGAAGTTTGGGGCAGATTGGACATTCCATGCCTGTGTTACAGCAAATTCCTATTTAATTGCAGCAATAGCATGCTTTAGCACTTAGCTAAGTGTTTGCTAGCATGTTTTAGCATGTTTCTAGTATGTTGTTAGCATGTTTAGCACTTGCTGGCACTTTTTTTATATGTTTTTATATGTCCACAACAGTGTTTAACATGTCACTTCCTGTTGCCAGCAGGTGGCACTATGACTGTAACTGAATATGAGCATGGTCATGTGTTCAGGACAGAACGTTTATTAAAAGTGTGAAGTTTGGCGCATATTGGACATTGCCTTCTTGAGTAACAACAACATCCTGTTTCATTGAATTAGCATGCTTTACCACTTAGCTAAGTATTGCTAGCATGTTTTAACATTAGCTAGCATGTTTTAACATGTTTCTAGCATGTTTAGACCTCAATGGCATTTTTAACATGTTGCTAGAATGGCATCAACGTGTTAAACATGACACTTCCTGTTGCCAGTAGGTGGCGCTATTACTATAACTGAATATTCTCATGTAGATGTGTTCAGGACAGAACGCTTATCAAAAGTGTGAAGTTTGGGGCAGATTGGACATTCCATGCCTGAGTTACAGCAAATTCCTATTTAATTGCAATAATAGCATGCTTTAGCACTTAGCTAAGAGTTTGCTAGCATGTTTTAGCATGCTTCTAGTATGTTGTTAGCATGTTTAGCACTTGCTGGCACTTTTTTATGTTATTAGGAGTCCATAACAGTGTTAAACATGTCACTTCCTGTTGCCAGCAGGTGGCGCTATGACTATAACTGAATATGAGCATGGCCATGTGTTCAGGACAGAACGCTTATCAAACGTGTGAAGTTTGGGGCAGATTGGACATTCCATGCCTGAGTTACAGCAACTTCCTGTTTCATGGCGAAACATCGAAATTTGTAAGGCCGTCGAGGACCCGCCCTTCGACGAAAACTCAAGATCTTCGCAATTTAACGTCGCAAAGGCCTTAAGATTACACTCACCAAATTTGAAGATGATCAGATTAAAACTGTAGGAGGAGTTCGTTAAAGTACGAGGCCTGAAAATGGCAAAAACTGCACAAAAATCTGAGAGGAAGTTCAAAATGGCTGACTTCCTGTTGTGTTTAGGGCTATGCTCCAAGAGACTTTTTTTGTAGGTATTAGGTCATTACACGTATGTACCGAATTTCGTGCACGTACGTTGAACGTTGCGGGAGGCGCACTCCGTTGAACTTTTATAGGTGGCGCTATCGAGCCATTTTGCCCCGTCCAATTCTGAAACCTATATCAGATGTAAATTTTCGCCAGTTCTGACGCGTGTGCAAAGTTTCGTGAGTTTTCGCGCATGTTTAGGCCCTCAAAAATGCAATTCAATGCGGAGAATAATAATAATAATTAAAGCTGCAAGCAGCGATGAAAGGGCCCTCGCACCCGTGCCATCAACACTCGGTGGCTTTAGGAAGACAGAGCATGGTTGGGAAATGTACATTTAAGGAGGTATATATAGTAAGAGTATGTCAAAGTCAGTTACAAAATGTTTTGTATAATGGTGATAATAGCATGCTTCATGACTCAGCTAAGTGTTGCTAGCATGTTTAGTCTGTTTCTAGCATGCTTAGTACACAATAATTATGTGGTTAGTACTGCATTACGGTGTTAACCATGTCAGTTTCTGTTGCCAGTAGGTGGCGTTATGGCTATAACTGAATATGAGCATGGATGTGTGTTCAGGACAGAACTCTTATCAAACGTGTGAAGTTTGGTGCAAATTGGACATTGCCTTCTTGAGTAACAACAAAGTCATGTTTCATTGAATTAACATTCTTTAGCACTTAGCTAAGCATTGTTAGCATGTTTTAACATGTTTCTAGCATGTTTAGAACTCAATGGCATTTTTAACATGTTGCTAGAACGGCATAAAAGTGTTAAACATGTCACTTCCTGTTGCCAGTAGGTGGCGCTATTACTATAACTGAATTTGAGCATAGACGTGTTCAGGCCATGATTCTTATCAAATGTGTGAAGTTTGGGGCAGATTGGACATTCCATGCCTGAATTACAGCAAATTCCTATTTAATTGCAATAATAGCATGCTTTAGCACTTAGCTAAGAGTTTGCTAGCATGTTTTAGCATGTTTCTAGTATGTTGTTAGCATGTTTAGCACTTGCTGGCACTTTTTTATATGTTATTAGGAGTCCATAACAGTGTTAAACATGTCACTTCCTGCTGCCAGCAGGTGGCGCTATGACTGTAAGCATGATCATGTGTTCAGGACAGAACGCTTATCAAAAGTGTGAAGTTTGGGGCAGATTGGACATTCCTTGCCTGAGTTACAGCAAATTCATATTTAATTGCAGTAATATCATTCTTTAGCACTTAGCTAAGTGTTTGCTAGTATGTTTTAGCAAGTCTCTAGTATGTTGGTAGGATGTTTAGCACCTACTTGCATTTTTTTATATGTTATTAGGAGTCAAGAACAGTGTTAAACGTCACTTCCTGTTGCCAGCAGGTGGCGCTATGACTATAACTAAATATGAGCATGGACGTGTTCAAGAGATAACTCTTATCAAACGTGTGAAGTTTGGGGTAGATTGTACATTGCCTTCTTGAGTAACAACAAAGTCCTGTTTCATTGAATTAGCATGGTTTAGCACTTAGCTAAGTACTGCTAGCATGTTTTAACATGTTTCTAGCATGTATAGAACTCAATGGCATTTTTAACATGTTGCTAGAACGGCATCAAAGTGTTAAACATGTCACTTCCTGTTGCCAGTAGGTGGTGCTATTACTATAACTGAATTTGAGCATAGACATGTGTTCAGGCCATGATTCTTATCAAATGTGTGAAGTTTGGGGCAGATTGGACATTACATGCCTGAGTTACAGCAAATTCCTATTTAATTGCAGTAATAGCATGCTTTAGCACTTAGCTAAGTGTTTGCTAGCATGTTTCTAGTATGTTGCTAACCTGTTTAGCACTTGTTGGCTCTTTTTTATATGTTATTAGGAGACCACAAGAGTGTTAAACATGTCACTTCCTGTTACCAGTAGGTGGCGCTATTACTATAACTGAATTTTCTCATGTAGATGTGTTCAGGACAGAACGCTTATCAAAAGTGTGAAGTTTGGGGCAGATTGGACATTCCATGCCTGAGTTACAGCAAATTCCTATTTAATTGCAATAATAGCATGCTTTAGCACTTAGCTAAGAGTTTGCTAGCATGTTTTAGCATGCTTCTATTATGTTGTTAGCATGTTTAGCACTTGCTGGCACTTTTTTATATGTTATTAGGAGTCCATATCAGTGTTAAACATGTCACTTCCTGTTGCCAGCAGGTGGCGCTATGACTGTAACTGAATATGAGCATGGTCATGTGTTCAGGACAGAACGCTTATCAAAAGTGTGAAGTTTGGGGCAGATTGGACATTCCATGCCTGAGTTACAGCAACTTCCTGTTTCATGGCGAAACATCGAAATTTGTCAGGCCGCCGAGGACCCGCCCTTTGACGAAAACTCAAGATCTTCGCAATTTAACGTCGCAAAGGCCTTAAGATTACACTCACCAAATTTGAAGATGATCAGATTAAAACTGTAGGAGGAGTTCGTTAAAGTACGAGGCCTGAAAATGGCAAAAACTGCACAAAAATCTGAGAGGAAGTTCAAAATGGCTGACTTCCTGTTGTGTTTAGGGCTATGCTCCAAGAGACTTTTTTGTAGGTATTAGGTCATTACATGTATGTACCGAATTTCGTGCACGTACGTGGAACGTTGCGGGAGGCGCACTCCGTTGAACTTTTATAGGTGGCGCTATCGAGCCATTTTGCCCCGTCCAATTCTGAAACCTATATCAGATGTAAATTTTCGCCAGTTCTGACGCGTGTGCAAAGTTTCGTGAGTTTTCGAGCATGTTTAGGCCCTCAAAAATGCAATTAAATGCGGAGAAGAAGAAGAATAATAATAATAATTAAAGCTGCAAGCAGCGATGAAAGGGCCCTCGCACCCGTGCCATCAACACTCGGTGGCTTTAGGAAGGCAGAGCATGGTTGGGAAATGTACATTTAAGGAGGTATATATAGTAAGAGTATGTCAAAGTCAGTTACAAAATGTTTTGTATAATGGTGATAATAGCATGCTTCATGACTCAGCTAAGTGTTGCTAGCATGTTCAGTCTGTTTCTAGCATGCTTAGTACACAATAATTATGTGGTTAGTACTGCATTACTGTGTTAACCATGTCAGTTTCTGTTGCCAGTAGGTGGCGTTATGACTATAACTGAATATGAGCATGGATGTGTGTTCAGGACAGAACTCTTATCAAACATGTGAAGTTTGGTGCAAATTGGACATTGCCTTCTTGAGTAACAACAAAGTCATGTTTCATTGAATTAGCATTCTTTAGAACTTAGCTAAGCATTGTTAGCATGTTTTAACATGTTGCTAGAACGGCATCAACGTGTTAAACATGTCACTTCCTGTTGCCAGTTGGTGGCGCTATTACTATAACTGAACATTCTCATGTAGATGTGTTCAGGCCATGACTCTTATCAAAAGTGTGAAGTTTGGGGCAGATTGGACATTCCATGCCTGAGTTACAGCAAATTCCTATTTAATTGCAATAATAGCATGCTTTAGCACTTGGCTAAGAGTTTGCTAGCATGTTTTAGCATGTTTCTAGTATGTTGTTAGCATGTTTAACACTTGCTGGCACTTTTTTATATGTTATTAGGAGTCCACAACAGTGTTAAACATGTCACTTCCTGTTGCCAGCAGGTGGCGCTATGACTGTAACTGAATATAAGCATGGTCATGTGTTCAGGACAGAACGCTTATCAAAAGTGTGAAGTTTGGGGCAGATTGGACATTCCATGCCTGAGTTACAGCAAATTCATATTTAATTGCAGTAATATCATTCTTTAGCACTTAGCTAAGTGTTTGCTATTATGTTTTAGCATGTCTCTAGTATGTTGGTAGGATGTTTAGCACCTACTGGCATTTTTTTATATGTTATTAGGAGTCAAGAACAGTGTTAAACGTCACTTCCTGTTGCCAGCAGGTGGCGCTATGACTATAACTAAATATGAGCATGGACATGTGTTCAAGAGATAACTCTTATCAAACGTGTGACGTTTGGGGTAGATTGTACATTGCCTTCTTGAGTAACAACAAAGTCCTGTTTCATTGAATTAACATGCTTTAGCACTTAGCTAAGTATTGCTAGCATGTTTTAATATGTTTCTAGCATGTTTAGAACTCAATGGCATTTTTAACATGTTGCTAGAACGGTATCAACGTGTTAAACATGTCACTTCCTGTTGCCAGTAGGTGGCGCTATTACTATAACTGAATTTGAGCATAGGCATGCGTTCAGGCCATGATTCTTATCAAACATGTGAAGTTTGGGGCAGATTGGACGTTCCATGCCTGAGTTACAGCAAATTCCTATTTAATTGCAGTAATAGCATGCTTTATCACTTAGCTAAGTGTTTGCTAGCATGTTTCTAGTATGTTGCTAACCTGTTTAGCACTTGCTGGCTCTTTTATATATGTTATTAGGAGACCACAACAGTGTTAAACATGTCACTTCCTGTTGACAGCAGGTGGCGCTATTACTATAACTGAATATTCTCATGTAGATGTGTTCAGGCCATGACTCTTATCAAACGTGTGAAGTTTGGGGCAGATTGGACATTCCATGCCTGTGTTACAGCAAATTCCTATTTAATTGCAGCAATAGCATGCTTTAGCACTTAGCTAAGTGTTTGCTAGCATGTTTTAGCATGTTTCTAGTATGTTGTTAGCATGTTTAGCACTTGCTGGCACTTTTTTTATATGTTTTTATATGTCCACAACAGTGTTTAACATGTCACTTCCTGTTGCCAGCAGGTGGCACTATGACTGTAACTGAATATGAGCATGGTCATGTGTTCAGGACAGAACGTTTATTAAAAGTGTGAAGTTTGGCGCATATTGGACATTGCCTTCTTGAGTAACAACAACATCCTGTTTCATTGAATTAGCATGCTTTAGCACTTAGCTAAGTATTGCTAGCATGTTTTAACATGTTTCTAGCATGTTTAGACCTCAATGGCATTTTTAACATGTTGCTAGAATGGCATCAACGTGTTAAACATGACACTTCCTGTTGCCAGTAGGTGGCGCTATTACTATAACTGAATATTATCATGTAGATGTGTTCAGGACAGAACGCTTATCAAAAGTGTGAAGTTTGGGGCAGATTGGACATTCCATGCCTGAGTTACAGCAAATTCCTATTTAATTGCAATAATAGCATGCTTTAGCACTTAGCTAAGAGTTTGCTAGCATGTTTTAGCATGCTTCTAGTATGTTGTTAGCATGTTTCGCACTTGCTGGCACTTTTTTATATGTTATTAGGAGTCCATAACAGTGTTAAACATGTCACTTCCTGTTGCCAGCAGGTGGCGCTATGACTATAACTGAATATGAGCATGGCCATGTGTTCAGGACAGAACTCTTATCAAACGTGTGAAGTTTGGGGGAGATTGGACATTCCATGCCTGAGTTACAGCAACTTCCTGTTTCATGGCGAAACATCGAAATTTGTAAGGCCGCCGAGGACCCGCCCTTTGACGAAAACTCAAGATCTTCGCAATTTAACGTCGCAAAGGCCTTAAGATTACACTCACCAAATTTGAAGATGATCAGATTAAAACTGTAGGAGGAGTTCGTTAAAGTACGAGGCCTGAAAATGGCAAAAACTGCACAAAAATCTGAGAGGAAGTTCAAAATGGCTGACTTCCTGTTGTGTTTAGGGCTATGCTCCAAGAGACTTTTTTGTAGGTATTAGGTCATTACACGTATGTACCGAATTTCGTGCACGTACGTGGAACGTTGCAGGAGGCGCACTCCGTTGAACTTTTATAGGTGGCGCTATCGAGCCATTTTGCCCCGTCCAATTCTGAAACCTATATCAGATGTAAATTTTCGCCAGTTCTGACGCGTGTGCAAAGTTTCGTGAGTTTTCGCGCATGTTTAGGCCCTCAAAAATGCAATTCAATGCGGAGAATAATAATAATAATAATAATTAAAGCTGCAAGCAGCGATGAAAGGGCCCTCGCACCCGTGCCATCAACACTCGGTGGCTTTAGGAAGACAGAGCATGGTTGGGAAATGTACATTTAAGGAGGTATATATAGTAAGAGTATGTCAAAGTCAGTTACAAAATGTTTTGTATAATGGTGATAATAGCATGCTTCATGACTCAGCTAAGTGTTGCTAGCATGTTTAGTCTGTTTCTAGCATGCTTAGTACACAATAATTATGTGGTTAGTACTGCATTACTGTGTTAACCATGTCAGTTTCTGTTGCCAGTAGGTGGCGTTATGACTATAACTGAATATGAGCATGGATGTGTGTTCAGGACAGAACTCTTATCAAACTTGTGAAGTTTGGTGCAAATTGGACATTGCCTTCTTGAGTAACAACAAAGTCATGTTTCATTGAATTAGCATTCTTTAGCACTTAGCTAAGCATTACTAGCATGTTTTAATATGTTTCTAGCATGTTTAGAACTCAATGGCATTTTTAACATGTTGCTAGAACGGCATCAACGTGTTAAACATGTCACTTCCTGTTGCCAGTAGGTGGCGCTATTACTATAACTGAACATTCTCATGTAGATGTGTTTAGGCCATGACTCTTATCAAAAGTGTGAAGTTTGGGGCAGATTGGACATTCCATGCCTGAGTTACAGCAAATTCCTATTTAATTGCAATAATAGCATGCTTTAGCACTTAGCTAAGAGTTTGCTAGCATGTTTTAGCATGTTTCTAGTATGTTGTTAGCATGTTTAACACTTGCTGGCACTTTTTTATATGTTATTAGGAGTCCATAACAGTGTTAAACATGTCACTTCCTGTTGCCAGCAGGTGGCGCTATTACTGTAACTGAATATAAGCATGGTCATGTGTTCAGGACAGAACGCTTATCAAAAGTGTGAAGTTTGGGGCAGATTGAACATTCCATGCCTGAGTTACAGCAAATTCATATTTAATTGCAGTAATATCATTCTTTAGCACTTAGCTAAGTGTTTGCTAGTATGTTTTATTATGTCTCTAGTATGTTGGTAGGATGTTTAGCATCTACTGGCATTTTTTTATATGTTATTAGGAGTCAAGAACAGTGTTAAACGTCACTTCCTGTTGCCAGCAGGTGGCGCTATGACTATAACTAAATATGAGCATGGACATGTGTTCAAGAGATAACTCTTATCAAACATGTGAAGTTTGGGGTAGATTGTACATTGCCTTCTTGAGTAACAACAAAGTCCTGTTTCATTGAATTAGCATGCTTTAGCACTTAGCTAAGTATTGCTAGCATGTTTTAATATGTTTCTAGCATGTTTAGAACTCAATGGCATTTTTAACATGTTGCTAGAACGGCATCAACGTGTTAAACATGTCACTTCCTGTTGCCAGTAGGTGGCGCTATTACTATAACTGAATTTGAGCATAGACATGTGTTCAGGCCATGATTCTTATCAAACGTGTGAAGTTTAGGGCAGATTGGACATTCCATGCCTGAGTTACAGCAAATTCCTATTTAATTGCAGTAATAGCATGCTTTAGCACTTAACTAAGTGTTTGCTAGCATGTTTCTAGTATGTTGCTAACCTGTTTAGCACTTGCTGGCTCTTTTTTATATGTTATTAGGAGACCACAACAGTGTTAAACATGTCACTTCCTGTTGACAGCAGGTGGCGCTATTACTATAACTGAATATTCTCATGTAGATGTGTTCAGGCCATGACTCTTATCAAACGTGTGAAATTTGGGGCAGATTGGACATTCCATGCCTGTGTTACAGCAAATTCCTATTTAATTGCAGCATTTGCATGCTTTAGCACTTAGCTAAGTGTTTGCTAGCATGTTTTAGCATGTTTCTAGTATGTTGTTAGCATGTTTAGCACTTGCTGGCACTTTTTTATATGTTTTTATATGTCCACAACAGTGTTTAACATGTCACTTCCTGTTGCCAGCAGGTGGCACTATGACTGTAACTGAATATGAGCATGGTCATGTGTTCAGGATAGAACGTTTATTAAAAGTGTGAAGTTTGGCGCAGATTGGACATTGCCTTCTTGAGTAACAACAACATCCTGTTTCATTGAATTAGCATGCTTTAGCACTTAGCTAAGTATTGCTAGCATGTTTTAACATGTTTCTAGCATGTTTAGAAGTCAATGGCATTTTTAACATGTTGCTAGAATGGCATCAACGTGTTAAACATGACACTTCCTGTTACCAGTAGGTGGCGCTATTACTATAACTGAATATTCTCATGTAGATGTGTTCAGTACAGAACGCTTATCAAAAGTGTGAAGTTTGGGGCAGATTGGACATTCCATGCCTGAGTTACAGCAAATTCCTATTTAATTGCAATAATAGCATGCTTTAGCACTTAGCTAAGAGTTTGCTAGCATGTTTTAGCATGCTTCTAGTATGTTGTTAGCATGTTTAGCACTTGCTGGCACTTTTTTATATGTTATTAGGAGTCCATAACAGTGTTAAACATGTCACTTCCTGTTGCCAGCAGGTGGCGCTATGACTATAACTGAATATGAGCATGGTCATGTGTTCAGGACAGAACTCTTATCAAACGTGTGAAGTTTGGGGCAGATTGGACATTCCATGCCTGAGTTACAACAACTTCCTGTTTCATGGCGAAACATCGAAATTTATCAGGCCGCCGAGGACCCGCCCTTTGACGAAAACTCAAGATCTTCGCAATTTAACGTCGCAAAGGCCTTAAGATTACACTCACCAAATTTGAAGATGATCAGATTAAAACTGTAGGAGGAGTTCGTTAAAGTACGAGGCCTGAAAATGGCAAAAACTGCACAAAAATCTGAGAGGAAGTTCAAAATGGCTGACTTCCTGTTGTGTTTAGGGCTATGCTCCAAGAGACTTTTTTGTAGGTATTAGGTCATTACATGTATGTACCGAATTTCGTGCACGTACGTGGAACGTTGCGGGAGGCGCACTCCGTTGAAATTTTATAGGTGGCGCTATCGAGCCATTTTGCCCCGTCCAATTCTGAAACCTATATCAGATGTAAATTTTCGCCAGTTCTGATGCGTGTGCAAAGTTTTGTGAGTTTTCGAGCATGTTTAGGCCCTCAAAAATGCAATTAAATGCGGAGAAGAATAATAATAATAATAATTAAAGCTGCAAGCAGCGATGAAAGGGCCCTCGCACCCGTGCCATCAACACTCGGTGGCTTTAGGAAGGCAGAGCATGGTTGGGAAATGTACATTTAAGGAGGTATATATAGTAAGAGTATGTCAAAGTCAGTTACAAAATGTTTTGTATAATGGTGATAATAGCATGCTTCATGACTCAGCTAAGTGTTGCTAGCATGTTCAGTCTGTTTCTAGCATGCTTAGTACACAATAATTATGTGGTTAGTACTGCATTACTGTGTTAACCATGTCAGTTTCTGTTGCCAGTAGGTGGCGTTATGACTATAACTGAATATGAGCATGGATGTGTGTTCAGGACAGAACTCTTATCAAACATGTGAAGTTTGGTGCAAATTGGACATTGCCTTCTTGAGTAACAACAAAGTCATGTTTCATTGAATTAGCATTCTTTAGAACTTAGCTAAGCATTGTTAGCATGTTTTAACATGTTGCTAGAACGGCATCAACGTGTTAAACATGTCACTTCCTGTTGCCAGTTGGTGGCGCTATTACTATAACTGAACATTCTCATGTAGATGTGTTCAGGCCATGACTCTTATCAAAAGTGTGAAGTTTGGGGCAGATTGGACATTCCATGCCTGAGTTACAGCAAATTCCTATTTAATTGCAATAATAGCATGCTTTAGCACTTGGCTAAGAGTTTGCTAGCATGTTTTAGCATGTTTCTAGTATGTTGTTAGCATGTTTAACACTTGCTGGCACTTTTTTATATGTTATTAGGAGTCCACAACAGTGTTAAACATGTCACTTCCTGTTGCCAGCAGGTGGCGCTATGACTGTAACTGAATATAAGCATGGTCATGTGTTCAGGACAGAACGCTTATCAAAAGTGTGAAGTTTGGGGCAGATTGGACATTCCATGCCTGAGTTACAGCAAATTCATATTTAATTGCAGTAATATCATTCTTTAGCACTTAGCTAAGTGTTTGCTATTATGTTTTAGCATGTCTCTAGTATGTTGGTAGGATGTTTAGCACCTACTGGCATTTTTTTATATGTTATTAGGAGTCAAGAACAGTGTTAAACGTCACTTCCTGTTGCCAGCAGGTGGCGCTATGACTATAACTAAATATGAGCATGGACATGTGTTCAAGAGATAACTCTTATCAAACGTGTGACGTTTGGGGTAGATTGTACATTGCCTTCTTGAGTAACAACAAAGTCCTGTTTCATTGAATTAGCATGCTTTAGCACTTAGCTAAGTATTGCTAGCATGTTTTAATATGTTTCTAGCATGTTTAGAACTCAATGGCATATTTAACGTGTTGCTAGAACGGCATCAACGTGTTAAACATGTCACTTCCTGTTGCCAGTAGGTGGCGCTATTACTATAACTGAATTTGAGCATAGGCATGCGTTCAGGCCATGATTCTTATCAAACATGTGAAGTTTGGGGCAGATTGGACGTTCCATGCCTGAGTTACAGCAAATTCCTATTTAATTGCAGTAATAGCATGCTTTATCACTTAGCTAAGTGTTTGCTAGCATGTTTCTAGTATGTTGCTAACCTGTTTAGCACTTGCTGGCTCTTTTATATATGTTATTAGGAGACCACAACAGTGTTAAACATGTCACTTCCTGTTGACAGCAGGTGGCGCTATTACTATAACTGAATATTCTCATGTAGATGTGTTCAGGCCATGACTCTTATCAAACGTGTGAAGTTTGGGGCAGATTGGACATTCCATGCCTGTGTTACAGCAAATTCCTATTTAATTGCAGCAATAGCATGCTTTAGCACTTAGCTAAGTGTTTGCTAGCATGTTTTAGCATGTTTCTAGTATGTTGTTAGCATGTTTAGCACTTGCTGGCACTTTTTTTATATGTTTTTATATGTCCACAACAGTGTTTAACATGTCACTTCCTGTTGCCAGCAGGTGGCACTATGACTGTAACTGAATATGAGCATGGTCATGTGTTCAGGACAGAACGTTTATTAAAAGTGTGAAGTTTGGCGCATATTGGACATTGCCTTCTTGAGTAACAACAACATCCTGTTTCATTGAATTAGCATGCTTTAGCACTTAGCTAAGTATTGCTAGCATGTTTTAACATGTTTCTAGCATGTTTAGACCTCAATGGCATTTTTAACATGTTGCTAGAATGGCATCAACGTGTTAAACATGACACTTCCTGTTGCCAGTAGGTGGCGCTATTACTATAACTGAATATTATCATGTAGATGTGTTCAGGACAGAACGCTTATCAAAAGTGTGAAGTTTGGGGCAGATTGGACATTCCATGCCTGAGTTACAGCAAATTCCTATTTAATTGCAATAATAGCATGCTTTAGCACTTAGCTAAGAGTTTGCTAGCATGTTTTAGCATGCTTCTAGTATGTTGTTAGCATGTTTCGCACTTGCTGGCACTTTTTTATATGTTATTAGGAGTCCATAACAGTGTTAAACATGTCACTTCCTGTTGCCAGCAGGTGGCGCTATGACTATAACTGAATATGAGCATGGCCATGTGTTCAGGACAGAACTCTTATCAAACGTGTGAAGTTTGGGGGAGATTGGACATTCCATGCCTGAGTTACAGCAACTTCCTGTTTCATGGCGAAACATCGAAATTTGTAAGGCCGCCGAGGACCCGCCCTTCGACGAAAACTCAAGATCTTCGCAATTTAACGTCGCAAAGGCCTTAAGATTACACTCACCAAATTTGAAGATGATCAGATTAAAACTGTAGGAGGAGTTCGTTAAAGTACGAGGCCTGAAAATGGCAAAAACTGCACAAAAATCTGAGAGGAAGTTCAAAATGGCTGACTTCCTGTTGTGTTTAGGGCTATGCTCCAAGAGACTTTTTTGTAGGTATTAGGTCATTACACGTATGTACCGAATTTCGTGCACGTACGTGGAACGTTGCGGGAGGCGCACTCCGTTGAACTTTTATAGGTGGCGCTATCGAGCCATTTTGCCCCGTCCAATTCTGAAACCTATATCAGATGTAAATTTTCGCCAGTTCTGACGCGTGTGCAAAGTTTCGTGAGTTTTCGCGCATGTTTAGGCCCTCAAAAATGCAATTCAATGCGGAGAAGAATAATAATAATAATAATTAAAGCTGCAAGCAGCGATGAAAGGGCCCTCGCACCCGTGCCATCAACACTCGGTGGCTTTAGGAAGGCAGAGCATGGTTGGGAAATGTACATTTAAGGAGGTATATATAGTAAGAGTATGTCAAAGTCAGTTACAAAATGTTTTGTATAATGGTGATAATAGCATGCTTCATGACTCAGCTAAGTGTTGCTAGCATGTTCAGTCTGTTTCTAGCATGCTTAGTACACAATAATTATGTGGTTAGTACTGCATTACTGTGTTAACCATGTCAGTTTCTGTTGCCAGTAGGTGGCGTTATGACTATAACTGAATATGAGCATGGATGTGTGTTCAGGACAGAACTCTTATCAAACATGTGAAGTTTGGTGCAAATTGGACATTGCCTTCTTGAGTAACAACAAAGTCATGTTTCATTGAATTAGCATTCTTTAGAACTTAGCTAAGCATTGTTAGCATGTTTTAACATGTTGCTAGAACGGCATCAACGTGTTAAACATGTCACTTCCTGTTGCCAGTTGGTGGCGCTATTACTATAACTGAACATTCTCATGTAGATGTGTTCAGGCCATGACTCTTATCAAAAGTGTGAAGTTTGGGGCAGATTGGACATTCCATGCCTGAGTTACAGCAAATTCCTATTTAATTGCAATAATAGCATGCTTTAGCACTTGGCTAAGAGTTTGCTAGCATGTTTTAGCATGTTTCTAGTATGTTGTTAGCATGTTTAACACTTGCTGGCACTTTTTTATATGTTATTAGGAGTCCACAACAGTGTTAAACATGTCACTTCCTGTTGCCAGCAGGTGGCGCTATGACTGTAACTGAATATAAGCATGGTCATGTGTTCAGGACAGAACGCTTATCAAAAGTGTGAAGTTTGGGGCAGATTGGACATTCCATGCCTGAGTTACAGCAAATTCATATTTAATTGCAGTAATATCATTCTTTAGCACTTAGCTAAGTGTTTGCTATTATGTTTTAGCATGTCTCTAGTATGTTGGTAGGATGTTTAGCACCTACTGGCATTTTTTTATATGTTATTAGGAGTCAAGAACAGTGTTAAACGTCACTTCCTGTTGCCAGCAGGTGGCGCTATGACTATAACTAAATATGAGCATGGACATGTGTTCAAGAGATAACTCTTATCAAACGTGTGACGTTTGGGGTAGATTGTACATTGCCTTCTTGAGTAACAACAAAGTCCTGTTTCATTGAATTAGCATGCTTTAGCACTTAGCTAAGTATTGCTAGCATGTTTTAATATGTTTCTAGCATGTTTAGAACTCAATGGCATTTTTAACGTGTTGCTAGAACGGCATCAACGTGTTAAACATGTCACTTCCTGTTGCCAGTAGGTGGCGCTATTACTATAACTGAATTTGAGCATAGGCATGCGTTCAGGCCATGATTCTTATCAAACATGTGAAGTTTGGGGCAGATTGGACGTTCCATGCCTGAGTTACAGCAAATTCCTATTTAATTGCAGTAATAGCATGCTTTATCACTTAGCTAAGTGTTTGCTAGCATGTTTCTAGTATGTTGCTAACCTGTTTAGCACTTGCTGGCTCTTTTATATATGTTATTAGGAGACCACAACAGTGTTAAACATGTCACTTCCTGTTGACAGCAGGTGGCGCTATTACTATAACTGAATATTCTCATGTAGATGTGTTCAGGCCATGACTCTTATCAAACGTGTGAAGTTTGGGGCAGATTGGACATTCCATGCCTGTGTTACAGCAAATTCCTATTTAATTGCAGCAATAGCATGCTTTAGCACTTAGCTAAGTGTTTGCTAGCATGTTTTAGCATGTTTCTAGTATGTTGTTAGCATGTTTAGCACTTGCTGGCACTTTTTTTATATGTTTTTATATGTCCACAACAGTGTTTAACATGTCACTTCCTGTTGCCAGCAGGTGGCACTATGACTGTAACTGAATATGAGCATGGTCATGTGTTCAGGACAGAACGTTTATTAAAAGTGTGAAGTTTGGCGCATATTGGACATTGCCTTCTTGAGTAACAACAACATCCTGTTTCATTGAATTAGCATGCTTTAGCACTTAGCTAAGTATTGCTAGCATGTTTTAACATGTTTCTAGCATGTTTAGACCTCAATGGCATTTTTAACATGTTGCTAGAATGGCATCAACGTGTTAAACATGACACTTCCTGTTGCCAGTAGGTGGCGCTATTACTATAACTGAATATTATCATGTAGATGTGTTCAGGACAGAACGCTTATCAAAAGTGTGAAGTTTGGGGCAGATTGGACATTCCATGCCTGAGTTACAGCAAATTCCTATTTAATTGCAATAATAGCATGCTTTAGCACTTAGCTAAGAGTTTGCTAGCATGTTTTAGCATGCTTCTAGTATGTTGTTAGCATGTTTCGCACTTGCTGGCACTTTTTTATATGTTATTAGGAGTCCATAACAGTGTTAAACATGTCACTTCCTGTTGCCAGCAGGTGGCGCTATGACTATAACTGAATATGAGCATGGCCATGTGTTCAGGACAGAACTCTTATCAAACGTGTGAAGTTTGGGGGAGATTGGACATTCCATGCCTGAGTTACAGCAACTTCCTGTTTCATGGCGAAACATCGAAATTTGTAAGGCCGCCGAGGACCCGCCCTTCGACGAAAACTCAAGATCTTCGCAATTTAACGTCGCAAAGGCCTTAAGATTACACTCACCAAATTTGAAGATGATCAGATTAAAACTGTAGGAGGAGTTCGTTAAAGTACGAGGCCTGAAAATGGCAAAAACTGCACAAAAATCTGAGAGGAAGTTCAAAATGGCTGACTTCCTGTTGTGTTTAGGGCTATGCTCCAAGAGACTTTTTTGTAGGTATTAGGTCATTACACGTATGTACCGAATTTCGTGCACGTACGTGGAACGTTGCAGGAGGCGCACTCCGTTGAACTTTTATAGGTGGCGCTATCGAGCCATTTTGCCCCGTCCAATTCTGAAACCTATATCAGATGTAAATTTTCGCCAGTTCTGACGCGTGTGCAAAGTTTCGTGAGTTTTCGCGCATGTTTAGGCCCTCAAAAATGCAATTCAATGCGGAGAAGAATAATAATAATAATAATAAACAGAGCAATTCCAAGAGGGTCCTCACACCATCGGTGCTCGGGCCCTAATAAACAGAGCAATTCCAAGAGGGTCCTCACACCATCGGTGCTCGGGCCCTAATAAACAGAGCAATTCCAAGAGGGTCCTCACACCATCGGTGCTCGGGCCCTAATAATAATAATTAAAGCTGCAAGCAGCGATGAAAGGGCCCTCGCACCCGTGCCATCAACACTCGGTGGCTTTAGGAAGACAGAGCATGGTTGGGAAATGTACATTTAAGGAGGTATATATAGTAAGAGTATGTCAAAGTCAGTTACAAAATGTTTTGTATAATGGTGATAATAGCATGCTTCATGACTCAGCTAAGTGTTGCTAGCATGTTTAGTCTGTTTCTAGCATGCTTAGTACACAATAATTATGTGGTTAGTACTGCATTACGGTGTTAACCATGTCAGTTTCTGTTGCCAGTAGGTGGCGTTATGGCTATAACTGAATATGAGCATGGATGTGTGTTCAGGACAGAACTCTTATCAAACGTGTGAAGTTTGGTGCAAATTGGACATTGCCTTCATGAGTAACAACAAAGTCATGTTTCATTGAATTAACATTCTTTAGCACTTAGCTAAGCATTGTTAGCATGTTTTAACATGTTTCTAGCATGTTTAGAACTCAATGGCATTTTTAACATGTTGCTAGAACGGCATAAAACTGTTAAACATGTCACTTCCTGTTGCCAGTAGGTGGCGCTATTACTATAACTGAATTTGAGCATAGACATGTGTTCAGGCCATGATTCTTATCAAATGTGTGAAGTTTGGGGCAGATTGGACATTCCATGCCTGAATTACAGCAAATTCCTATTTAATTGCAATAATAGCATGCTTTAGCACTTAGCTAAGAGTTTGCTAGCATGTTTTAGCATGTTTCTAGTATGTTGTTAGCATGTTTAGCACTTGCTGGCACTTTTTTATATGTTATTAGGAGTCCATAACAGTGTTAAACATGTCACTTCCTGCTGCCAGCAGGTGGCGCTATGACTGTAAGCATGATCATGTGTTCAGGACAGAACGCTTATCAAAAGTGTGAAGTTTGGGGCAGATTGGACATTCCTTGCCTGAGTTACAGCAAATTCATATTTAATTGCAGTAATATCATTCTTTAGCACTTAGCTAAGTGTTTGCTAGTATGTTTTAGCAAGTCTCTAGTATGTTGGTAGGATGTTTAGCACCTACTTGCATTTTTTTATATGTTATTAGGAGTCAAGAACAGTGTTAAACGTCACTTCCTGTTGCCAGCAGGTGGCGCTATGACTATAACTAAATATGAGCATGGACATGTGTTCAAGAGATAACTCTTATCAAACGTGTGAAGTTTGGGGTAGATTGTACATTGCCTTCTTGAGTAACAACAAAGTCCTGTTTCATTGAATTAGCATGGTTTAGCACTTAGCTAAGTACTGCTAGCATGTTTTAACATGTTTCTAGCATGTATAGAACTCAATGGCATTTTTAACATGTTGCTAGAACGGCATCAAAGTGTTAAACATGTCACTTCCTGTTGCCAGTAGGTGGTGCTATTACTATAACTGAATTTGAGCATAGACATGTGTTCAGGCCATGATTCTTATCAAATGTGTGAAGTTTGGGGCAGATTGGACATTACATGCCTGAGTTACAGCAAATTCCTATTTAATTGCAGTAATAGCATGCTTTAGCACTTAGCTAAGTGTTTGCTAGCATGTTTCTAGTATGTTGCTAACCTGTTTAGCACTTGTTGGCTCTTTTTTATATGTTATTAGGAGACCACAAGAGTGTTAAACATGTCACTTCCTGTTACCAGTAGGTGGCGCTATTACTATAACTGAATTTTCTCATGTAGATGTGTTCAGGACAGAACGCTTATCAAAAGTGTGAAGTTTGGGGCAGATTGGACATTCCATGCCTGAGTTACAGCAAATTCCTATTTAATTGCAATAATAGCATGCTTTAGCACTTAGCTAAGAGTTTGCTAGCATGTTTTAGCATGCTTCTATTATGTTGTTAGCATGTTTAGCACTTGCTGGCACTTTTTTATATGTTATTAGGAGTCCATATCAGTGTTAAACATGTCACTTCCTGTTGCCAGCAGGTGGCGCTATGACTGTAACTGAATATGAGCATGGTCATGTGTTCAGGACAGAACGCTTATCAAAAGTGTGAAGTTTGGGGCAGATTGGACATTCCATGCCTGAGTTACAGCAACTTCCTGTTTCATGGCGAAACATCGAAATTTGTCAGGCCGCCGAGGACCCGCCCTTTGACGAAAACTCAAGATCTTCGCAATTTAACGTCGCAAAGGCCTTAAGATTACACTCACCAAATTTGAAGATGATCAGATTAAAACTGTAGGAGGAGTTCGTTAAAGTACGAGGCCTGAAAATGGCAAAAACTGCACAAAAATCTGAGAGGAAGTTCAAAATGGCTGACTTCCTGTTGTGTTTAGGGCTATGCTCCAAGAGACTTTTTTGTAGGTATTAGGTCATTACATGTATGTACCGAATTTCGTGCACGTACGTGGAACGTTGCGGGAGGCGCACTCCGTTGAACTTTTATAGGTGGCGCTATCGAGCCATTTTGCCCCGTCCATTTCTGAAACCTATATCAGATGTAAATTTTCGCCAGTTCTGACGCGTGTGCAAAGTTTCGTGAGTTTTCGAGCATGTTTAGGCCCTCAAAAATGCAATTAAATGCGGAGAAGAAGAAGAAGAAGAAGAATAATAATTAAAGCTGCAAGCAGCGATGAAAGGGCCCTCGCACCCGTGCCATCAACACTCGGTGGCTTTAGGAAGGCAGAGCATGGTTGGGAAATGTACATTTAAGGAGGTATATATAGTAAGAGTATGTCAAAGTCAGTTACAAAATGTTTTGTATAATGGTGATAATAGCATGCTTCATGACTCAGCTAAGTGTTGCTAGCATGTTCAGTCTGTTTCTAGCATGCTTAGTACACAATAATTATGTGGTTAGTACTGCATTACTGTGTTAACCATGTCAGTTTCTGTTGCCAGTAGGTGGCGTTATGACTATAACTGAATATGAGCATGGATGTGTGTTCAGGACAGAACTCTTATCAAACATGTGAAGTTTGGTGCAAATTGGACATTGCCTTCTTGAGTAACAACAAAGTCATGTTTCATTGAATTAGCATTCTTTAGAACTTAGCTAAGCATTGTTAGCATGTTTTAACATGTTGCTAGAACGGCATCAACGTGTTAAACATGTCACTTCCTGTTGCCAGTTGGTGGCGCTATTACTATAACTGAACATTCTCATGTAGATGTGTTCAGGCCATGACTCTTATCAAAAGTGTGAAGTTTGGGGCAGATTGGACATTCCATGCCTGAGTTACAGCAAATTCCTATTTAATTGCAATAATAGCATGCTTTAGCACTTGGCTAAGAGTTTGCTAGCATGTTTTAGCATGTTTCTAGTATGTTGTTAGCATGTTTAACACTTGCTGGCACTTTTTTATATGTTATTAGGAGTCCACAACAGTGTTAAACATGTCACTTCCTGTTGCCAGCAGGTGGCGCTATGACTGTAACTGAATATAAGCATGGTCATGTGTTCAGGACAGAACGCTTATCAAAAGTGTGAAGTTTGGGGCAGATTGGACATTCCATGCCTGAGTTACAGCAAATTCATATTTAATTGCAGTAATATCATTCTTTAGCACTTAGCTAAGTGTTTGCTATTATGTTTTAGCATGTCTCTAGTATGTTGGTAGGATGTTTAGCACCTACTGGCATTTTTTTATATGTTATTAGGAGTCAAGAACAGTGTTAAACGTCACTTCCTGTTGCCAGCAGGTGGCGCTATGACTATAACTAAATATGAGCATGGACATGTGTTCAAGAGAACTCTTATCAAACGTGTGACGTTTGGGGTAGATTGTACATTGCCTTCTTGAGTAACAACAAAGTCCTGTTTCATTGAATTAACATGCTTTAGCACTTAGCTAAGTATTGCTAGCATGTTTTAATATGTTTCTAGCATGTTTAGAACTCAATGGCATTTTTAACATGTTGCTAGAACGGCATCAACGTGTTAAACATGTCACTTCCTGTTGCCAGTAGGTGGCGCTATTACTATAACTGAATTTGAGCATAGGCATGCGTTCAGGCCATGATTCTTATCAAACATGTGAAGTTTGGGGCAGATTGGACGTTCCATGCCTGAGTTACAGCAAATTCCTATTTAATTGCAGTAATAGCATGCTTTATCACTTAGCTAAGTGTTTGCTAGCATGTTTCTAGTATGTTGCTAACCTGTTTAGCACTTGCTGGCTCTTTTATATATGTTATTAGGAGACCACAACAGTGTTAAACATGTCACTTCCTGTTGACAGCAGGTGGCGCTATTACTATAACTGAATATTCTCATGTAGATGTGTTCAGGCCATGACTCTTATCAAACGTGTGAAGTTTGGGGCAGATTGGACATTCCATGCCTGTGTTACAGCAAATTCCTATTTAATTGCAGCAATAGCATGCTTTAGCACTTAGCTAAGTGTTTGCTAGCATGTTTTAGCATGTTTCTAGTATGTTGTTAGCATGTTTAGCACTTGCTGGCACTTTTTTTATATGTTTTTATATGTCCACAACAGTGTTTAACATGTCACTTCCTGTTGCCAGCAGGTGGCACTATGACTGTAACTGAATATGAGCATGGTCATGTGTTCAGGACAGAACGTTTATTAAAAGTGTGAAGTTTGGCGCATATTGGACATTGCCTTCTTGAGTAACAACAACATCCTGTTTCATTGAATTAGCATGCTTTAGCACTTAGCTAAGTATTGCTAGCATGTTTTAACATGTTTCTAGCATGTTTAGACCTCAATGGCATTTTTAACATGTTGCTAGAATGGCATCAACGTGTTAAACATGACACTTCCTGTTGCCAGTAGGTGGCGCTATTACTATAACTGAATATTATCATGTAGATGTGTTCAGGACAGAACGCTTATCAAAAGTGTGAAGTTTGGGGCAGATTGGACATTCCATGCCTGAGTTACAGCAAATTCCTATTTAATTGCAATAATAGCATGCTTTAGCACTTAGCTAAGAGTTTGCTAGCATGTTTTAGCATGCTTCTAGTATGTTGTTAGCATGTTTCGCACTTGCTGGCACTTTTTTATATGTTATTAGGAGTCCATAACAGTGTTAAACATGTCACTTCCTGTTGCCAGCAGGTGGCGCTATGACTATAACTGAATATGAGCATGGCCATGTGTTCAGGACAGAACTCTTATCAAACGTGTGAAGTTTGGGGGAGATTGGACATTCCATGCCTGAGTTACAGCAACTTCCTGTTTCATGGCGAAACATCGAAATTTGTAAGGCCGCCGAGGACCCGCCCTTTGACGAAAACTCAAGATCTTCGCAATTTAACGTCGCAAAGGCCTTAAGATTACACTCACCAAATTTGAAGATGATCAGATTAAAACTGTAGGAGGAGTTCGTTAAAGTACGAGGCCTGAAAATGGCAAAAACTGCACAAAAATCTGAGAGGAAGTTCAAAATGGCTGACTTCCTGTTGTGTTTAGGGCTATGCTCCAAGAGACTTTTTTGTAGGTATTAGGTCATTACACGTATGTACCGAATTTCGTGCACGTACGTGGAACGTTGCAGGAGGCGCACTCCGTTGAACTTTTATAGGTGGCGCTATCGAGCCATTTTGCCCCGTCCAATTCTGAAACCTATATCAGATGTAAATTTTCGCCAGTTCTGACGCGTGTGCAAAGTTTCGTGAGTTTTCGCGCATGTTTAGGCCCTCAAAAATGCAATTCAATGCGGAGAAGAATAATAATAATAATAATTAAAGCTGCAAGCAGCGATGAAAGGGCCCTCGCACCCGTGCCATCAACACTCAATGGCTTTAGGAAGACAGAGCATGGTTGGGAAATGTACATTTAAGGAGGTATATATAGTAAGAGTATGTCAAAGTAAGTTACAAAATGTTTTGTATAATGGTGATAATAGCATGCTTCATGACTCAGCTAAGTGTTGCTAGCATGTTTAGTCTGTTTCTAGCATGCTTAGTACACAATAATTATGTGGTTAGTACTGCATTACTGTGTTAACCATGTCAGTTTCTGTTGCCAGTAGGTGGCGTTATGACTATAACTGAATATGAGCATGGATGTGTGTTCAGGACAGAACTCTTATCAAACGTGTGAAGTTTGGTGCAAATTGGACATTGCCTTCTTGAGTAACAACAAAGTCATGTTTCATTGAATTAGCATTCTTTAGCACTTAGCTAAGCATTGTTAGCATGTTTTAACATGTTTCTAGCATGTTTAGAACTCAATGGCATTTTTAACATGTTGCTAGAACGGCATCAATGTGTTAAACATGTCACTTCCTGTTGCCAGTAGGTGGCGCTATTACTATAACTGAACATTCTCATGTAGATGTGTTCAGGCCATGACTCTTATTAAAAGTGTGAAGTTTGGGGCAGATTGGACATTCCATGCCTGAGTTACAGCAAATTCCTATTTAATTGCAATAATAGCATGCTTTAGCACTTAGCTAAGAGTTTGCTAGCATGTTTTAGCATGTTTCTAGTATGTTGTTAGCATGTTTAACACTTGCTGGCACTTTTTTATATGTTATTAGGAGTCCATAACAGTGTTAAACATGTCACTTCCTGTTGCCAGCAGGTGACGCTATGACTGTAACTGAATATAAGCATGGTCATGTGTTCAGGACAGAACGCTTATCAAAAGTGTGAAGTTTGGGGCAGATTGGACATTCCATGCCTGAGTTACAGCAAATTCATATTTAATTGCAGTAATATCATTCTTTAGCACTTAGTTAAGTGTTTGCTAGTATGTTTTAGCATTTCTCTAGTATGTTGGTAGGATGTTTAGCACCTACTGGCATTTTTTTATATGTTATTAGGAGTCATGAACAGTGTTAAACGTCACTTCCTGTTGCCAGCAGGTGGCGCTATGACTATAACTAAATATGAGCATGGACATGTGTTCAAGAGATAACTCTTATCAAACGTGTGAAGTTTGGGGTAGATTGTACATTGCCTTCTTGAGTAACAACAAAGTCCTGTTTCATTGAATTAGCATGCTTTAGCACTTAGGTAAGTATTGCTAGCATGTTTTAATATGTTTCTAGCATGTTTAGAACTCAATGGCATTTTTAACATGTTGCTAGAACGGCATCAACGTGTTAAACATGTCACTTCCTGTTGCCAGTAGGTGGCGCTATTACTATAACTGAATTTGAGCATAGACATGTGTTCAGGCCATGATTCTTATCAAACGTGTGAAGTTTGGGGTAGATTGGACATTCCATGCCTGAGTTACAGCAAATTCCTATTTAATTGCAGTAATAGCATGCTTTAGCACTTAGCTAAGTGTTTGCTAGCATGTTTCTAGTATGTTGCTAACCTGTTTAACACTTGCTGGCTCTTTTTTTATATGTTATTAGGAGACCACAACAGTGTTAAACATGTCACTTCCTGTTGACAGCAGGTGGCGCTATTACTATAACTGAATATTCTCATGTAGATGTGTTCAGGCCATGACTCTTATCAAACGTGTGAAGTTTGGGGCAGATTGGACATTCCATGCCTGAGTTACAGCAAGTTCCTATTTAATTGCAATAATAGCATGCTTTAGCACTTAGCTAAGAGTTTGCTAGCATGTTTTAGCATGCTTCTAGTATGTTGTTAGCATGTTTAGCACTTGCTGGCACTTTTTTATATGTTATTAGGAGTCCATAACAGTGTTAAACATGTCACTTCCTGTTGCCAGCAGGTGGCGCTATGACTATAACTGAATATGAGCATGGTCATGTGTTCAGGACAGAACGCTTATCAAACGTGTGAAGTTTGGGGCAGATTGGACATTCCATGCCTGAGTTACAGCAACTTCCTGTTTCATGGCGAAACATCGAAATTTGTCAGGCCGCCGAGGACCCGCCCTTCGACGAAAACTCAAGATCTTCGCAATTTAACGTCACAAAGGCCTTAAGATTACACTCACCAAATTTGAAGATGATCAGATTAAAACTGTAGGAGGAGTTCGTTAAAGTACGAGGCCTGAAAATGGCAAAAACTGCACAAAAATCTGAGAGGAAGTTCAAAATGGCTGACTTCCTGTTGTGTTTAGGGCTATGCTCCAAGAGACTTTTTTGTAGGTATTAGGTCATTACATGTATGTACCGAATTTTGTGCACGTACGTGGAACGTTGCGGGAGGCGCACTCCGTTGAACTTTTATAGGTGGCGCTATCGAGCCATTTTGCCCCGTCCAATTCTGAAACCTATATCAGATGTAAATTTTCGCCAGTTCTGACGCGTGTGCAAAGTTTTGTGAGTTTTCGAGCATGTTTAGGCCCTCAAAAATGCAATTAAATGCGGAGAAGAATAATAATAATAATAATTAAAGCTGCAAGCAGCGATGAAAGGGCCCTCGCACCCGTGCCATCAACACTCGGTGGCTTTAGGAAGACAGAGCATGGTTGGGAAATGTACATTTAAGGAGGTATATATAGTAAGAGTATGTCAAAGTCAGTTACAAAATGTTTTGTATAATGGTGATAATAGCATGCTTCATGACTCAGCTAAGTGTTGCTAGCATGTTTAGTCTGTTTCTAGCATGCTTAGTACACAATAATTATGTGGTTAGTACTGCATTACTGTGTTAACCATGTCAGTTTCTGTTGCCAGTAGGTGGCGTTATGACTATAACTGAATATGAGCATGGATGTGTGTTCAGGACAGAACTCTTATCAAACGTGTGAAGTTTGGTGCAAATTGGACATTGCCTTCTTGAGTAACAACAAAGTCATGTTTCATTGAATTAGCATTCTTTAGCACTTAGCTAAACATTGTTAGCATGTTTTAACATGTTTCTAGCATGTTTAGAAATCAATGGCATTTTTAACATGTTGCTAGAACGGCATCAACATGTTAAACATGTCACTTCCTGTTGCCAGTAGGTGGCGCTATTACTATAACTGAACATTCTCATGTAGATGTGTTCAGGCCATGACTCTTATCAAAAGTGTGAAGTTTGGGGCAGATTGGACATTCCATGCCTGAGTTACAGCAAATTCCTATTTAATTGCAGTAATAGCATGCTTTAGCACTTAACTAAGTGTTTGCTAGCATGTTTCTAGTATGTTGCTAACCTGTTTAGCACTTGCTGGCTCTTTTTTATATGTTATTAGGAGACCACAACAGTGTTAAACATGTCACTTCCTGTTGACAGCAGGTGGCGCTATGACTGTAACTGAATATAAGCATGGTCATGTGTTCAGGACATGACTCTTATCAAACGTGTGAAATTTGGGGCAGATTGGACATTCCATGCCTGTGTTACAGCAAATTCCTATTTAATTGCAGCATTTGCATGCTTTAGCACTTAGCTAAGTGTTTGCTAGCATGTTTTAGCATGTTTCTAGTAGAGCCCGACCGATATGGATTTTTGGGCGCCGATGCCGATACCGATAAAAAAAAGCCAGATACCGATATATCGGCCGATATTATTTATGTGTATATTATAATACAGTAGCAATATTATTTATGTGTATTATAGTACAGTAAGTTTGGACACACTTTACAATTGGTGTGTACAAACTTTTGATGGGTACTAGAGCCCGACCGATAAAGGATTTTGAAGGCCGATACCGGTACAAATATTTGTTGGTTTTAAAATCCGATATTCCGATATATCGGACGATATTTTTTATTTTTTTTTCAGAAACGCGCAACAAAACATTAACAAATTTCCCTAACATTAGTTATTTGTAGTTATTTATGAGTTTTAACTAAAATAATATGATAATGCATTTTAAAAAGAAACTTGTTTCTTTTATTGTCACAACAGAACAGAAGAACATCAAAATATATTAAAGTTCTGATAAATAAAATGTATAAAAATACAAACTTAAGATTTTTTTTTAAGACTAAACGTTTAGTCCTTTGAACAAAAACAACAATTTCACATTAAAATTGACAACAAATTCAAATAGTCATAATTTACTCTCTCAAGTTGTTTTTTTCTTCTGTTGAAAATAAGTTATTTGGATGAATGTGGGTAACCAAACAGTTGATGTACCCCAGTGACTTCCATAGTATATTTTTCTCCTTTGGAAGTCAATGGGGACCAGCTACTGTTTGGTTACTGTTTGGTTATCATACCCACATTCTTCAAACTATTAATATTAGAAAAATATTAGAAGGAAATTAATACAGTTGGAACAACATTAGAGTGCCTGTAAATAATGAGATCATTTTTATTATTGGGTGAACTATCCCTTTAAGGACAAGAGGCAATGTGTTTACAATTGCTACTGTCTCTTTAAAAGCTGAGCACGACACGTCTAATGTACACGCATTTGACAAACAGATTTTCTCTCAATTTTGCCTTCACTTTAGACAACCGACTTTGTTTATGTAAATATTGTGTGTATTTAACAGTATTAGCACAATAATACTCGAAAGATAACTTAGTCCAGTATCCAGGCGCTGGTAGAAAGGCTTTTAGTGCATGTGAGCTTCACATGTACGCGCTGAGAAACGCACACGTTAGAACAGCGCATCAGCATTTAAAATTAAATGTTTAACCGACAAAGCATTAAAGCACATGCACATTATGAACTTTTGTGAACTGCAGTGTTAACATTTTATGTGAATATAGCCTACGTCGCGTTGTTCCGCTTCACTCTCGGCTTATTTAACCGCAGCAAAACTGGACATGAGTCACGAATTTTGTCATCCTTATTTGAGTTAAGAGAACTGATAGGGATGTTCTTTTAATTGTTATTCAAGCAACGTATGTCTAGTGAGTCGTTAACAACTCACCATGAACACACTTCACCGATGATCTCACTCGCGGTTCTCTCTGCCCGACTCTGGCTGGATCAGCAGGTTGCAGAATGTGTGGCGCGTTATACACGAGTGTTGCCAACAGGGACGGTGTAGAGTACCCTCTGGTGGACTAACTATACAACGCCAACACTCATAACATGGTTGAAGGGTGTTTCGTCCGTTTTTATTTTATTTTTGAAATATTTATTTATCGGCCGTTATAAATGCCGATACCGATAGTTTTGAAAATGCCTAATATCGGCCGATAATATCGGCCTGCCGATATATCGGTCGGGCTCTAGTTTCTAGTATGTTGTTAGCATGTTTAGCACTTGCTGGCACTTTTTTATATGTTTTTATATGTCCACAACAGTGTTTAACATGTCACTTCCTGTTGCCAGCAGGTGGCACTATGACTGTAACTGAATATGAGCATGGTCATGTGTTCAGGATAGAACGTTTATTAAAAGTGTGAAGTTTGGCGCAGATTGGACATTGCCTTCTTGAGTAACAACAACATCCTGTTTCATTGAATTAGCATGCTTTAGCATTTAGCTAAGTATTGCTAGCATGTTTTAACATGTTTCTAGCATGTTTAGAAGTCAATGGCATTTTTAACATGTTGCTAGAATGGCATCAACGTGTTAAACATGACACTTCCTGTTACCAGTAGGTGGCGCTATTACTATAACTGAATATTCTCATGTAGATGTGTTCAGTACAGAACGCTTATCAAAAGTGTGAAGTTTGGGGCAGATTGGACATTCCATGCCTGAGTTACAGCAAATTCCTATTTAATTGCAATAATAGCATGCTTTAGCACTTAGCTAAGAGTTTGCTAGCATGTTTTAGCATGCTTCTAGTATGTTGTTAGCATGTTTAGCACTTGCTGGCACTTTTTTATATGTTATTAGGAGTCCATAACAGTGTTAAACATGTCACTTCCTGTTGCCAGCAGGTGGCGCTATGACTATAACTGAATATGAGCATGGTCATGTGTTCAGGACAGAACTCTTATCAAACGTGTGAAGTTTGGGGCAGATTGGACATTCCATGCCTGAGTTACAACAACTTCCTGTTTCATGGCGAAACATCGAAATTTATCAGGCCGCCGAGGACCCGCCCTTTGACGAAAACTCAAGATCTTCGCAATTTAACGTCGCAAAGGCCTTAAGATTACACTCACCAAATTTGAAGATGATCAGATGAAAACTGTAGGAGGAGTTCGTTAAAGTACGAGGCCTGAAAATGGCAAAAACTGCACAAAAATCTGAGAGGAAGTTCAAAATGGCTGACTTCCTGTTGTGTTTAGGGCTATGCTCCAAGAGACTTTTTTGTAGGTATTAGGTCATTACATGTATGTACCGAATTTCGTGCACGTACGTGGAACGTTGCGGGAGGCGCACTCCGTTGAACTTTTATAGGTGGCGCTATCGAGCCATTTTGCCCCGTCCAATTCTGAAACCTATATCAGATGTAAATTTTCGCCAGTTCTGACGCGTGTGCAAAGTTTCGTGAGTTTTCGAGCATGTTTAGGCCCTCAAAAATGCAATTAAATGCGGAGAAGAATAATAATAATAATAATAAACAGAGCAATTCCAAGAGGGTCCTCACACCATCGGTGCTCGGGCCCTAATAAACAGAGCAATTCCAAGAGGGTCCTCACACCATCGGTGCTCGGGCCCTAATAAACAGAGCAATTCCAAGAGGGTCCTCACACCATCGGTGCTCGGGCCCTAATAATAATAATTAAAGCTGCAAGCAGCGATGAAAGGGCCCTCGCACCCGTGCCATCAACACTCGGTGGCTTTAGGAAGACAGAGCATGGTTGGGAAATGTACATTTAAGGAGGTATATATAGTAAGAGTATGTCAAAGTCAGTTACAAAATGTTTTGTATAATGGTGATAATAGCATGCTTCATGACTCAGCTAAGTGTTGCTAGCATGTTTAGTCTGTTTCTAGCATGCTTAGTACACAATAATTATGTGGTTAGTACTGCATTACGGTGTTAACCATGTCAGTTTCTGTTGCCAGTAGGTGGCGTTATGGCTATAACTGAATATGAGCATGGATGTGTGTTCAGGACAGAACTCTTATCAAACGTGTGAAGTTTGGTGCAAATTGGACATTGCCTTCTTGAGTAACAACAAAGTCATGTTTCATTGAATTAACATTCTTTAGCACTTAGCTAAGCATTGTTAGCATGTTTTAACATGTTTCTAGCATGTTTAGAACTCAATGGCATTTTTAACATGTTGCTAGAACGGCATAAAACTGTTAAACATGTCACTTCCTGTTGCCAGTAGGTGGCGCTATTACTATAACTGAATTTGAGCATAGACATGTGTTCAGGCCATGATTCTTATCAAATGTGTGAAGTTTGGGGCAGATTGGACATTCCATGCCTGAATTACAGCAAATTCCTATTTAATTGCAATAATAGCATGCTTTAGCACTTAGCTAAGAGTTTGCTAGCATGTTTTAGCATGTTTCTAGTATGTTGTTAGCATGTTTAGCACTTGCTGGCACTTTTTTATATGTTATTAGGAGTCCATAACAGTGTTAAACATGTCACTTCCTGCTGCCAGCAGGTGGCGCTATGACTGTAAGCATGATCATGTGTTCAGGACAGAACGCTTATCAAAAGTGTGAAGTTTGGGGCAGATTGGACATTCCTTGCCTGAGTTACAGCAAATTCATATTTAATTGCAGTAATATCATTCTTTAGCACTTAGCTAAGTGTTTGCTAGTATGTTTTAGCAAGTCTCTAGTATGTTGGTAGGATGTTTAGCACCTACTTGCATTTTTTTATATGTTATTAGGAGTCAAGAACAGTGTTAAACGTCACTTCCTGTTGCCAGCAGGTGGCGCTATGACTATAACTAAATATGAGCATGGACATGTGTTCAAGAGATAACTCTTATCAAACGTGTGAAGTTTGGGGTAGATTGTACATTGCCTTCTTGAGTAACAACAAAGTCCTGTTTCATTGAATTAGCATGGTTTAGCACTTAGCTAAGTACTGCTAGCATGTTTTAACATGTTTCTAGCATGTATAGAACTCAATGGCATTTTTAACATGTTGCTAGAACGGCATCAAAGTGTTAAACATGTCACTTCCTGTTGCCAGTAGGTGGTGCTATTACTATAACTGAATTTGAGCATAGACATGTGTTCAGGCCATGATTCTTATCAAATGTGTGAAGTTTGGGGCAGATTGGACATTACATGCCTGAGTTACAGCAAATTCCTATTTAATTGCAGTAATAGCATGCTTTAGCACTTAGCTAAGTGTTTGCTAGCATGTTTCTAGTATGTTGCTAACCTGTTTAGCACTTGTTGGCTCTTTTTTATATGTTATTAGGAGACCACAAGAGTGTTAAACATGTCACTTCCTGTTACCAGTAGGTGGCGCTATTACTATAACTGAATTTTCTCATGTAGATGTGTTCAGGACAGAACGCTTATCAAAAGTGTGAAGTTTGGGGCAGATTGGACATTCCATGCCTGAGTTACAGCAAATTCCTATTTAATTGCAATAATAGCATGCTTTAGCACTTAGCTAAGAGTTTGCTAGCATGTTTTAGCATGCTTCTATTATGTTGTTAGCATGTTTAGCACTTGCTGGCACTTTTTTATATGTTATTAGGAGTCCATATCAGTGTTAAACATGTCACTTCCTGTTGCCAGCAGGTGGCGCTATGACTGTAACTGAATATGAGCATGGTCATGTGTTCAGGACAGAACGCTTATCAAAAGTGTGAAGTTTGGGGCAGATTGGACATTCCATGCCTGAGTTACAGCAACTTCCTGTTTCATGGCGAAACATCGAAATTTGTCAGGCCGCCGAGGACCCGCCCTTTGACGAAAACTCAAGATCTTCGCAATTTAACGTCGCAAAGGCCTTAAGATTACACTCACCAAATTTGAAGATGATCAGATTAAAACTGTAGGAGGAGTTCGTTAAAGTACGAGGCCTGAAAATGGCAAAAACTGCACAAAAATCTGAGAGGAAGTTCAAAATGGCTGACTTCCTGTTGTGTTTAGGGCTATGCTCCAAGAGACTTTTTTGTAGGTATTAGGTCATTACATGTATGTACCGAATTTCGTGCACGTACGTGGAACGTTGCGGGAGGCGCACTCCGTTGAACTTTTATAGGTGGCGCTATCGAGCCATTTTGCCCCGTCCATTTCTGAAACCTATATCAGATGTAAATTTTCGCCAGTTCTGACGCGTGTGCAAAGTTTCGTGAGTTTTCGAGCATGTTTAGGCCCTCAAAAATGCAATTAAATGCGGAGAAGAAGAAGAAGAAGAATAATAATAATTAAAGCTGCAAGCAGCGATGAAAGGGCCCTCGCACCCGTGCCATCAACACTCGGTGGCTTTAGGAAGGCAGAGCATGGTTGGGAAATGTACATTTAAGGAGGTATATATAGTAAGAGTATGTCAAAGTCAGTTACAAAATGTTTTGTATAATGGTGATAATAGCATGCTTCATGACTCAGCTAAGTGTTGCTAGCATGTTCAGTCTGTTTCTAGCATGCTTAGTACACAATAATTATGTGGTTAGTACTGCATTACTGTGTTAACCATGTCAGTTTCTGTTGCCAGTAGGTGGCGTTATGACTATAACTGAATATGAGCATGGATGTGTGTTCAGGACAGAACTCTTATCAAACATGTGAAGTTTGGTGCAAATTGGACATTGCCTTCTTGAGTAACAACAAAGTCATGTTTCATTGAATTAGCATTCTTTAGAACTTAGCTAAGCATTGTTAGCATGTTTTAACATGTTGCTAGAACGGCATCAACGTGTTAAACATGTCACTTCCTGTTGCCAGTTGGTGGCGCTATTACTATAACTGAACATTCTCATGTAGATGTGTTCAGGCCATGACTCTTATCAAAAGTGTGAAGTTTGGGGCAGATTGGACATTCCATGCCTGAGTTACAGCAAATTCCTATTTAATTGCAATAATAGCATGCTTTAGCACTTGGCTAAGAGTTTGCTAGCATGTTTTAGCATGTTTCTAGTATGTTGTTAGCATGTTTAACACTTGCTGGCACTTTTTTATATGTTATTAGGAGTCCACAACAGTGTTAAACATGTCACTTCCTGTTGCCAGCAGGTGGCGCTATGACTGTAACTGAATATAAGCATGGTCATGTGTTCAGGACAGAACGCTTATCAAAAGTGTGAAGTTTGGGGCAGATTGGACATTCCATGCCTGAGTTACAGCAAATTCATATTTAATTGCAGTAATATCATTCTTTAGCACTTAGCTAAGTGTTTGCTATTATGTTTTAGCATGTCTCTAGTATGTTGGTAGGATGTTTAGCACCTACTGGCATTTTTTTATATGTTATTAGGAGTCAAGAACAGTGTTAAACGTCACTTCCTGTTGCCAGCAGGTGGCGCTATGACTATAACTAAATATGAGCATGGACATGTGTTCAAGAGATAACTCTTATCAAACGTGTGACGTTTGGGGTAGATTGTACATTGCCTTCTTGAGTAACAACAAAGTCCTGTTTCATTGAATTAGCATGCTTTAGCACTTAGCTAAGTATTGCTAGCATGTTTTAATATGTTTCTAGCATGTTTAGAACTCAATGGCATTTTTAACATGTTGCTAGAACGGCATCAACGTGTTAAACATGTCACTTCCTGTTGCCAGTAGGTGGCGCTATTACTATAACTGAATTTGAGCATAGGCATGCGTTCAGGCCATGATTCTTATCAAACATGTGAAGTTTGGGGCAGATTGGACGTTCCATGCCTGAGTTACAGCAAATTCCTACTTAATTGCAGTAATAGCATGCTTTATCACTTAGCTAAGTGTTTGCTAGCATGTTTCTAGTATGTTGCTAACCTGTTTAGCACTTGCTGGCTCTTTTATATATGTTATTAGGAGACCACAACAGTGTTAAACATGTCACTTCCTGTTGACAGCAGGTGGCGCTATTACTATAACTGAATATTCTCATGTAGATGTGTTCAGGCCATGACTCTTATCAAACGTGTGAAGTTTGGGGCAGATTGGACATTCCATGCCTGTGTTACAGCAAATTCCTATTTAATTGCAGCAATAGCATGCTTTAGCACTTAGCTAAGTGTTTGCTAGCATGTTTTAGCATGTTTCTAGTATGTTGTTAGCATGTTTAGCACTTGCTGGCACTTTTTTTATATGTTTTTATATGTCCACAACAGTGTTTAACATGTCACTTCCTGTTGCCAGCAGGTGGCACTATGACTGTAACTGAATATGAGCATGGTCATGTGTTCAGGACAGAACGTTTATTAAAAGTGTGAAGTTTGGCGCATATTGGACATTGCCTTCTTGAGTAACAACAACATCCTGTTTCATTGAATTAGCATGCTTTAGCACTTAGCTAAGTATTGCTAGCATGTTTTAACATGTTTCTAGCATGTTTAGACCTCAATGGCATTTTTAACATGTTGCTAGAATGGCATCAACGTGTTAAACATGACACTTCCTGTTGCCAGTAGGTGGCGCTATTACTATAACTGAATATTATCATGTAGATGTGTTCAGGACAGAACGCTTATCAAAAGTGTGAAGTTTGGGGCAGATTGGACATTCCATGCCTGAGTTACAGCAAATTCCTATTTAATTGCAATAATAGCATGCTTTAGCACTTAGCTAAGAGTTTGCTAGCATGTTTTAGCATGCTTCTAGTATGTTGTTAGCATGTTTCGCACTTGCTGGCACTTTTTTATATGTTATTAGGAGTCCATAACAGTGTTAAACATGTCACTTCCTGTTGCCAGCAGGTGGCGCTATGACTATAACTGAATATGAGCATGGCCATGTGTTCAGGACAGAACTCTTATCAAACGTGTGAAGTTTGGGGGAGATTGGACATTCCATGCCTGAGTTACAGCAACTTCCTGTTTCATGGCGAAACATCGAAATTTGTAAGGCCGCCGAGGACCCGCCCTTCGACGAAAACTCAAGATCTTCGCAATTTAACGTCGCAAAGGCCTTAAGATTACACTCACCAAATTTGAAGATGATCAGATTAAAACTGTAGGAGGAGTTCGTTAAAGTACGAGGCCTGAAAATGGCAAAAACTGCACAAAAATCTGAGAGGAAGTTCAAAATGGCTGACTTCCTGTTGTGTTTAGGGCTATGCTCCAAGAGACTTTTTTGTAGGTATTAGGTCATTACACGTATGTACCGAATTTCGTGCACGTACGTGGAACGTTGCAGGAGGCGCACTCCGTTGAACTTTTATAGGTGGCGCTATCGAGCCATTTTGCCCCGTCCAATTCTGAAACCTATATCAGATGTAAATTTTCGCCAGTTCTGACGCGTGTGCAAAGTTTCGTGAGTTTTCGCGCATGTTTAGGCCCTCAAAAATGCAATTCAATGCGGAGAAGAATAATAATAATAATAATTAAAGCTGCAAGCAGCGATGAAAGGGCCCTCGCACCCGTGCCATCAACACTCGGTGGCTTTAGGAAGGCAGAGCATGGTTGGGAAATGTACATTTAAGGAGGTATATATAGTAAGAGTATGTCAAAGTCAGTTACAAAATGTTTTGTATAATGGTGATAATAGCATGCTTCATGACTCAGCTAAGTGTTGCTAGCATGTTCAGTCTGTTTCTAGCATGCTTAGTACACAATAATTATGTGGTTAGTACTGCATTACTGTGTTAACCATGTCAGTTTCTGTTGCCAGTAGGTGGCGTTATGACTATAACTGAATATGAGCATGGATGTGTGTTCAGGACAGAACTCTTATCAAACATGTGAAGTTTGGTGCAAATTGGACATTGCCTTCTTGAGTAACAACAAAGTCATGTTTCATTGAATTAGCATTCTTTAGAACTTAGCTAAGCATTGTTAGCATGTTTTAACATGTTGCTAGAACGGCATCAACGTGTTAAACATGTCACTTCCTGTTGCCAGTTGGTGGCGCTATTACTATAACTGAACATTCTCATGTAGATGTGTTCAGGCCATGACTCTTATCAAAAGTGTGAAGTTTGGGGCAGATTGGACATTCCATGCCTGAGTTACAGCAAATTCCTATTTAATTGCAATAATAGCATGCTTTAGCACTTGGCTAAGAGTTTGCTAGCATGTTTTAGCATGTTTCTAGTATGTTGTTAGCATGTTTAACACTTGCTGGCACTTTTTTATATGTTATTAGGAGTCCACAACAGTGTTAAACATGTCACTTCCTGTTGCCAGCAGGTGGCGCTATGACTGTAACTGAATATAAGCATGGTCATGTGTTCAGGACAGAACGCTTATCAAAAGTGTGAAGTTTGGGGCAGATTGGACATTCCATGCCTGAGTTACAGCAAATTCATATTTAATTGCAGTAATATCATTCTTTAGCACTTAGCTAAGTGTTTGCTATTATGTTTTAGCATGTCTCTAGTATGTTGGTAGGATGTTTAGCACCTACTGGCATTTTTTTATATGTTATTAGGAGTCAAGAACAGTGTTAAACGTCACTTCCTGTTGCCAGCAGGTGGCGCTATGACTATAACTAAATATGAGCATGGACATGTGTTCAAGAGATAACTCTTATCAAACGTGTGACGTTTGGGGTAGATTGTACATTGCCTTCTTGAGTAACAACAAAGTCCTGTTTCATTGAATTAGCATGCTTTAGCACTTAGCTAAGTATTGCTAGCATGTTTTAATATGTTTCTAGCATGTTTAGAACTCAATGGCATTTTTAACATGTTGCTAGAACGGCATCAACGTGTTAAACATGTCACTTCCTGTTGCCAGTAGGTGGCGCTATTACTATAACTGAATTTGAGCATAGGCATGCGTTCAGGCCATGATTCTTATCAAACATGTGAAGTTTGGGGCAGATTGGACGTTCCATGCCTGAGTTACAGCAAATTCCTATTTAATTGCAGTAATAGCATGCTTTATCACTTAGCTAAGTGTTTGCTAGCATGTTTCTAGTATGTTGCTAACCTGTTTAGCACTTGCTGGCTCTTATATGTTATTAGGAGACCACAACAGTGTTAAACATGTCACTTCCTGTTGACAGCAGGTGGCGCTATTACTATAACTGAATATTCTCATGTAGATGTGTTCAGGCCATGACTCTTATCAAACGTGTGAAGTTTGGGGCAGATTGGACATTCCATGCCTGTGTTACAGCAAATTCCTATTTAATTGCAGCAATAGCATGCTTTAGCACTTAGCTAAGTGTTTGCTAGCATGTTTTAGCATGTTTCTAGTATGTTGTTAGCATGTTTAGCACTTGCTGGCACTTTTTTTATATGTTTTTATATGTCCACAACAGTGTTTAACATGTCACTTCCTGTTGCCAGCAGGTGGCACTATGACTGTAACTGAATATGAGCATGGTCATGTGTTCAGGACAGAACGTTTATTAAAAGTGTGAAGTTTGGCGCATATTGGACATTGCCTTCTTGAGTAACAACAACATCCTGTTTCATTGAATTAGCATGCTTTAGCACTTAGCTAAGTATTGCTAGCATGTTTTAACATGTTTCTAGCATGTTTAGACCTCAATGGCATTTTTAACATGTTGCTAGAATGGCATCAACGTGTTAAACATGACACTTCCTGTTGCCAGTAGGTGGCGCTATTACTATAACTGAATATTATCATGTAGATGTGTTCAGGACAGAACGCTTATCAAAAGTGTGAAGTTTGGGGCAGATTGGACATTCCATGCCTGAGTTACAGCAAATTCCTATTTAATTGCAATAATAGCATGCTTTAGCACTTAGCTAAGAGTTTGCTAGCATGTTTTAGCATGCTTCTAGTATGTTGTTAGCATGTTTCGCACTTGCTGGCACTTTTTTATATGTTATTAGGAGTCCATAACAGTGTTAAACATGTCACTTCCTGTTGCCAGCAGGTGGCGCTATGACTATAACTGAATATGAGCATGGCCATGTGTTCAGGACAGAACTCTTATCAAACGTGTGAAGTTTGGGGGAGATTGGACATTCCATGCCTGAGTTACAGCAACTTCCTGTTTCATGGCGAAACATCGAAATTTGTAAGGCCGCCGAGGACCCGCCCTTCGACGAAAACTCAAGATCTTCGCAATTTAACGTCGCAAAGGCCTTAAGATTACACTCACCAAATTTGAAGATGATCAGATTAAAACTGTAGGAGGAGTTCGTTAAAGTACGAGGCCTGAAAATGGCAAAAACTGCACAAAAATCTGAGAGGAAGTTCAAAATGGCTGACTTCCTGTTGTGTTTAGGGCTATGCTCCAAGAGACTTTTTTGTAGGTATTAGGTCATTACACGTATGTACCGAATTTCGTGCACGTACGTGGAACGTTGCAGGAGGCGCACTCCGTTGAACTTTTATAGGTGGCGCTATCGAGCCATTTTGCCCCGTCCAATTCTGAAACCTATATCAGATGTAAATTTTCGCCAGTTCTGACGCGTGTGCAAAGTTTCGTGAGTTTTCGCGCATGTTTAGGCCCTCAAAAATGCAATTCAATGCGGAGAAGAATAATAATAATAATAATAAACAGAGCAATTCCAAGAGGGTCCTCACACCATCGGTGCTCGGGCCCTAAATATAGCTGCAAGCAGCAATACAGGGGCCAAGCCCTGAAGCAGCAGCAACTCTCCCCATCCCTCCCCTCCCCTGCCCTGCCCTCCCCTCCCTGCCCCTCTCCTGCCCCCTCTGCCCCTCTCCTGCCCCCTCTGCCCCTCTCCTGCCCTTCCTTGAATTTTTGAACTGGTGGTGGCGCTATAGAGGTGGTCCTAGAGACTCTAAAATTGGTTCAATTACTATTCATTACAATCACTACAAGTGTGCTAAATTTGAAAAAACAGCTGTTTTAGTAGTACAAGTGAAAATGAACTCAATATGAAGATGTTTTATATAAATTTGCTGCATGTTATATTTATGGAGATCCTTTCTCAGATACACATCATGTGTGGAACTAAAACAACTTTTCCACCACTTAAGGCCACCGTACTTCTTCAGTCTGGACATGTGCCACACAGGAATCGAACCCACGACCGTAATGGTTCGGGATTCATGACACGTGGTTTAACAACTTGCGCCACTCAGAGGACGTAAATTTCAAAGCTGCAGAGGAGAGGCTTCAGTGTAAGAATAAGCACACAAAAACATGTTAACGAGATTAGCATGCTAAGCTAGCTTAATGCTAATGTAGTTTATGGTTATCCTGATAGCTGAAGAGCCACATTAGAAAGAATGGCATCTGGTTAGCATGCTAACCAATTATTATGCTAAGGTAACTAGCATAAGGCAACAAACACAGGCTAGGTCAACTTCGGAGATGAATATCTCGGGAACGGTAGCAAATATCAAAAATCTGTTCAGTCATTTCTGTGCGGCTCGGTCCAAAGAACATCTGATCAAATTTTGGACAAAATTGAGCAAGATTTGAAGGAGGAGTAGCGAAAAAACTGTTTTTCATTTGTTCCAATATGGCGGATAGTCACATTGTTGGAAAATGACAAATGAGATATCGACAGACTCGGCATAAGCCAAGAAACATAATGACGTAAAGAAATCAAAATTTGAACAATGTTTTCAAAAGTTATAAGCGTTTTTGAAAAAGACCCTATATCTCTGGAACACTAGGTGGCGCTGCGTTCAATCTTCTCATGTACCTTCAGGACATTGTGTCGATGATCCATACTAAATTTTGTGAAGATATGTCAAATAGTTTAAAAGTTATTGCAAATTATGACAAAATTCAAAATGGCGGACACGTGGTACATCCCATCCTGGCAAAATCGGTATCCATGGATTCGGCATGACCCAAGGAATCCATAGATACCACATTTATGATTTTCTGACAAACTGTTCAAAAGTTATTGACCAAAATAGCTATTTTCCATATCTCATGACCTGTAGGTGGCGCTGTTCCCAACTTTGGCAAGGTCCCTCAAACCATGCTTCCAATCAAGTGTACCAATTTTTGTTTCGATTGATCAAACTTTGGCCGAGATACAGCCTCTACACCAATTTTGGGTCAACCTCATTAAGTTTGCGACATCATAACTTTTGAACAAAGATGAATAAAAAAATCTGTTCAGTCATTTCTGTGCGGCTCAGTCCAAAGATCATCTGATCAAATTTTGAACAAAATTGAGCAAGATTTGAAGGAGGAGTAGCAAAAAAACTGTTTTTCATTTGTTCCAATATGGCGGATAGTCACATTGTTGGAAAATGACAAATGAGATATCGACGGACTCGGCATAAGCCAAGGAACATAATGACGTAAAGAAATCAAAATTTGAACAATGTTTTCAAAAGTTATAAGCGTTTTTGCAAAATACCTTATATCTTTGGAACACTAGGTGGCGCTGTGTTCAATCTTCTCATGTACCTGCAGGACATTGTGTTGATGATCCATACTAAATTTTTTAAAGATATGTCAAATAGTTTAAAAGTTATTGCAAATTATGACAAAATTCAAAATGGCGGACACGTGGTACATTCCATCCTGGCAAAATCGGTATCCATGGATTCGGCATGACCCAAGGAATTCATAGATACCACATTTATGATTTTCTGACAAACTGTTCAAAAGTTATTGACCAAAATAGCTATTTTCCATATCTCATGACCTGTAGGTGGCGCTGTTCCCAACTTTGGCAAGGTCCCTCAAACCATGCTTCCAATCAAGTGTACCAATTTTTGTTTCGATTGATCAAACTTTGGCCGAGATACAGCCTCTACACCAATTTTGGGTCAACCTCATTAAGTTTGCGACATCATAACTTTTGAACAAAGATGAATAAAAAAATCTGTTCAGTCATTTCTATGCGGCTCAGTCCAAAGATCATTTGAGCAAATTTTGGACAAAATTGGACAAATTTTGAAGGAGGAGTAGCGAAAAAACGGAATACTGTACTTTACAAAATGGCTACTACTGTAATGGGCGGAGTCTTAATGTAAGCTATTGATTTTGATCACCATGATGAGATGAATCAAGTGTACTAAGTTTTATTTCTCTAGATCAAAGGGTTCAAAAGTTATAACCATTTCAATGTTGAATTTTTGAACTGGTGGTGGCGCTATAGAGTTGGTCCTAGAGACACCAAATTTGGTCCAATTACTATTCATGGCTATCTCTACAACTGTGCCAAATTTCATCATTTTCCTATGTACGGTTCATAGGGCTGCCATAGACTTCCATTGGCGGAAGAAGAAGAAGAAGAAGAAGAATAATAATAATAATAATAATAAGAAAACTAACAGATACAATAGGTGCCTTGCCCCTTCGGGGCTTGGCCCCTAATAAACAGAGCAATTCCAAGAGGGTCCTCACACCATCGGTGCTCGGGCCCTAATAAACAGAGCAATTCCAAGAGGGTCCTCACACCATCGGTGCTCGGGCCCTAAATATAGCTGCGAGCAGCGATTACGGGCCCAAGCCGGTGGCACCGCAACCCCGGAGCCTTTAGTTACCTAAAGGCACCGGGGATGGCGGTGCCGCCGGCTTTGGCCCTCCATCGCTGCTCGCAGCTATATTTATATATATATATATATATATATATATATATATATATATGTATATAAATATCTATCTATCTATCTATCTATCTATCTATATATATATATATATATATATATATATATATATATATATATATATATATATATACACACACACACACACATACATATACATATACATATACATACATACATATATATATATATGACAGAAAATATTACTTGTCTTACCTTATTCTGATTTTATGATACACTCAAAATATTCCACAACAAATCCTTTAAATTTAATGTAAAAATAAAAACGAAAGTAAGCAGTGTTGGTCTCACGTAACCCTCTCATTAGAATCAAAATGTTTCAATATTTGCGATGTATTTGGATGCTAAACTATTCTTTATTATAGGCTTTGTACTTCACTCGTGTTCCAATATCGATGGAAAAAATCATCCTCTTCACACGCACAAAAATGTGCTTGGAAACATCACAGTGGAGCTCTGCTTTCTGTGAATGGTACAAATTGTACTACTGACTATTTAAACAGAGCAGTGTAATTCGTTTATGTTAGGTTGACTATTTTTATTATTATATTGTATTAGGGCTATAATGAACAGGCTGCGATGTCAAGATTGCAATTCTGGAATGTGTGTGTGTGTGACGCGGTTGCGGTTGAACAGTGGACACAAAAACATAAATAAAATGTTTTAGTTAATTCCTACATCCATAGGAATACATTGAAAATGCTCGCTCTACTCCGCACCATTATCAATGTCTGTGCGGACGTCTGTATTTTACTAGTATATAGTATACTATAGTTAGCGATTTAAAAGCACCCGCTCGTGTCACACGTCGATTAACCGATGGGAAAATATCCTCACAGTCATATACCTAATAAATTTATATTTAAATACAATAGGCCTACCTAGTAAAACGTTTTATATAGTATTTTGATATCCTTTTGGACACAAGAGGGCAGTATAGCCCTATGTTTGCTTTTTTGTTGAACCAAATAGCACTAAATAGCCTGTTTTTAACTTTTTCATACTTCTTGAATTGCAAAAACAGAATAAAATAGGTTTAGTTCTAATATTTTTATATAAAAATACATGGTGTATAATTACATTTTTAGAAGTTATGAGATGTTTCCTGCTTCCTTTTTGACATTAATTTAATCCCTCGCCATAGCAAAACCGTTTGAGATATTCAATATCCGTTTACAATTTAGCATCAGTAATATATTTTTATCATGTTGAAAAAGTTTGGTGGGAATAAAATAAACCTTTTAGGAGGAGTAACTAAAAACTCAGAGGCTGATTTAACAAAAAATCCATATTCAGACCAAAATATCTGACACCCTGTTGGTCGTAGCTAATAACTGTCAATTAGAAAGTTGTCCGGCTCGATGAGACCAATATACGTACTGATTTTTGTAATTGTGGGTAAAACTAACCCCCCCACTTTTGTCAAAAACATTTTGAAAGTGACACACTTCCTGCTGCCAGTTGGTGGCGCTATAACTTTGACTCACAATAGTCACATCCATCTGATCGCCCTCTTACCACGAACACACTGCTGAAGTTTCATCAAGATCAGTTAATGTGTGCAGAAGTTATAACGCTTTGTGTTTCTCTTTTCTCGCCATAAATTCGTGTCCTCGCCACGGCCAAACCGTTTGAGATATCAAAAATCCGTCCCCAATTTAGCATCCTCAATGTCTTGACTTCATGCTCACCGAGTTTGGTGGCGATTTAATTAATTCTCTAGGAGAAGTGTTTCAAATTCCACAGCAAGCGTTCTCCAAACAACCCATAATTGCCGACTTCCTGTTGGGCTGGCGTAAAAATTTAGAGCACGAAAGTTGTTCGGCCCGATGAGATCTATATGTGTACCGAGTTTCATATCATTACATGCAAGTGTGTTTGATTTATGGACAAGTGTTCGGATCCCGTTCCAGGGGGCGCTGTTGAGCCCCCCTGCCACGCCCGGGTACCAGCTTCAGCCCGGCCCTGATGGCCGCGGGTTCTGACCTGTGTGCAAAGTTTCAAGAGTTTTCGAGCACGTTAAAGGCCCCAAAAGACCCTGAAACCTTGAAAAACAGGAATTTTAAACAAATCTCACTCAAAAGACAAATCCCCCCACCCCTCACACACACAGAGACGCAGAGGCAGAGAGAGAGAGGGAGAGAATTCTCCAAAAAATCACATTCAAACCAAAATATCTCACTTCCTGTTGGTCACAGCTTATGACTATAAATTAGAAAGTTGTCCGGCTTGATGAGAACAATATACATAACGATTTTTGTGACTCTACTTAAAACTAAGCTCCCATTTTTGACTAAAGGTGGCGCTACTGAGCCCCTCACCACGCCCGTTTCTGAAACTTTGCACATGTCTACTGGATAATAAATGTGATGTGTCTGTCGAGTTTCATCCAATTTCAAGTATGTTAAGAGTCTCAAAAGCATCTGAAAAGAATATTAAAGTTTGATGCGTTGCCACGGCAACAGTATTTAAGATATCAATAAACCTTTCACAGGTCTACATCTGCCGTGTGTCTACATTATACACATAAAGTTTGAAGCAAATCGGGTAAAAATAAGAGGGTGATTTCAAAGCATTTTGAAAGTGACACACTTCCTGCTGCCAGTTGGTGGCGCTATAACTTTGACTCACAATAGTCACATCCATGTGATCGGCCTCTTACAACAAACACACTGCTGAAGTTTAATCAAGATCAGTTAATGTATGCAGAAGTTATAACACACTTCCTGTTTCCATTATTCGCCATAAATTCGTGTCCTCGCCACGGCCAAACCGTTCGAGATATCAAAAATCCGTCCGCAATTTAGCATCCTCAATGTCTTGACTTCATGCTGACTGAGTTTGGAGGCGAATGGATGAGTTCCCTAGGAGGAGTACATTAAATTCCACAGCATGCATTTCAAAACAACCCATAATAGCCGACTTCCTGTTGGGCTGGCATAAAAAGTAAAAGTACGAAAGTTGCTCGGCCCGATGAGATCTATATGTGTACCGAGTTTCATATTATTACATGCAAGCGTGTCTGATTTATGGACCAAGTTTTCGGACCCTGTTCAAGGGGGCGCTGTCGAGCCCCCCTGCCACGCCCGGGTACCAGCTTCAGCCCGGCCCTGATGGCCGCGGGTTCTGACCCGTGTGCAAAGTTTCAAGAGTTTTCGAGCACGTTAAGGGTCTCAAAAGTGCCCGAAAGGTTGACAGAAAAATAAGAATAATAATAATAATAATAATAAATAATCCTACTGAAAACAATAGGGCCTTCGCCCTTTCAGGGCTTGGGCCCTAATAATAATAATAAACAGAGCAATTCCAAGAGGGTCCTCACACCATCGGTGCTCGGGCCCTAATAATAATAATAATAAACAGAGCAATTCCAAGAGGGTCCTCACACCATCGGTGCTCGGGCCCTAATAAACAGAGCAATTCCAAGAGGGTCCTCACACCATCGGTGCTCGGGCCCTAATAATAATAAACAGAGCAATTCCAAGAGGGTCCTCACACCATCGGTGCTCGGGCCCTAATTAAAGCTGCAAGCAGCGATGAAAAGGGCCCTCGCACCCCTGCCACCGCCACCCGGCGCCTTTAGGAAATGCCTTAAGATTACACTCACCAAATTTGAAGAGGATCAGATCAAAACTGTAGGAAGAGTTTGTTAAAGTACAACATCAGGAAATGGAAAAAACTGCCCAAAATCTGAGAGGAAGTTCAAAATAGCTCACTTCCTGTTGTGTTTAGGGCTACGCTCCAAGAGACTTTTTTGTAGGTATTGGGTCTTTACATGTATGTACCAAATTTCATACCTGTACGTGAAACGTCGAGCCGGGGCAAAATTTAGGGGCAATAAGTAAGCCATTTTGACCCACCCAATTTTGAAAACCATATCACATGTAAATTTTCATCACTTCTGAAGCGTGTGCAAAGTTTCATGATTTTTCGAGCATGTTTTGTATTTGCCACACTTCCTGCTACCAGCAGGTGGCGCTATTGCTATAACCAAATATGAGCATGGTCATGTGTTCAGGACAGGACTCTTATCAAACATGTTAGGCAGTGGGCCAAGTCCGTCTATCTCGTTTAGTTTTTGATTTGACAGTTACCCAGCAGCTGTCTGGCTCATTTTTTTTATTTGTCTGTATGAATAATTCACAAAAAGATTACCGATTGTTTCCAACGCCAATTGTTGCACATTAAAGTATAAAAATAGATTTAATTTCGCTAGCTGATCACAAACGTTGGCCGGAGTGAGATCCAATCAACGCTCGTGTTGTTACCTTGTTGAATTGATTTGGCCAATCACGTTATTCGTTGAACCGGCGTCGCGTCAGTCTGAAGCCAAATCAACCCACCCTGGAGAGACCGGTGTGTCTCGGCAAGACAACGTCAAGGTAAGATTTGTTTTGCAATGATTATACACCACTATATCTTAATGCTTTTCATATAAGTTGTATTTAAGACTGCAAGCTATAAAATGTTTTTTTGATGAAAACAGTAACGTTAGCCACGAAAGAATGTGGGTAGTGGAGCAGTAAAGCTGACGTTAGGTCTAACGGTATGTTGCTTAGGCTAATCCAAAATAATCATTCGGTACATACACAATGAACTAAGCAAAGAGTATTCAAATACGGGATAATTACGGGAAAAATATTTAAACGGGAAGACAGCAGGAAATAAGTCTGACTAGTAAGGGAGAATCACGGGGTAAACGGTATTGGTTACAGCAAGCTACCTAGGCTACAAGTAAGCTAGACTAATTATCAGCTAAAAAGAGTGCAAACCAAAACAAAGAAATGATTTCAAATCAACTTTATAGTGGTAGTCATGGAGTTATTTAAGACAATTATGGTTTGTAAATAAATAAATAAATAAATAAATATAAATATAAATATAAATATATATAAATATATATATATATATATATATATAAGACAGAAAATATTACTTGACTTACCTTATTCTGATTTTATGATACACTCAAAATATTCCACAACAAATCCTTTAAATTTAATGTAAAAATGAAAGTAAGCAGTGTTGGGCTCACGTAACCCTCTCATTAGAATCAAAATGTTTCAACATGTGCGATGTATTTGGATGCTAAACTATTCTTTATTATAGGCTTTGTTCTTCACTCGTGTTCCAATATCGACGGAAAAAATCATCCTCTTCACAAGCGCAAAAATGTGCTTGAAACATCACAGTGGAGCGGTGCTTACTGTGAATGTACGAATTGTACTACTGACTATTTAGAGCAGTGTAATTTTTATATGTTAGGTTAACTATTTTATTATTATATTTTATTAAGGCTATAATGAACAGGCTGCGATGTCAAGATTGCAATGCTGGAATGTGTGTGTGTGTGTGTATGTGTGTTCATGTTTTTCTATCCCGGTGGGGACTTCAACCTGAATGCGCACAGACTCATGGGGACTCGTGTCACAGTGGGGACCTAAATAGAGGTCCCCATGGGTAAACAAGCTTATAAATCATACAGAAAGAGCTTTTTGGAAATGTAAAAATGCAGAAAGTTTTCTGAGATAGGTAGGTTTAGGGGTAGGGTTAGTGTGAGGAGATAGAATACACATTTTGTACAGTATAAAAACCATTAAGTCTATGGAGCCTGGACCCGATGACAACGCAGTGCTGAAGTGCCAACTAGTCTCTCCCTATGGAGGATCCCTTTACCACTCTACAGATAAAGCGTCGTTGGGAAACTCAATTCGCGTATCTACCCCGAATTGATAAAATAAAATAAAATTCTGTATCAAAATTTATAAGGAAAGACCAGTACTTTGTTTAGGCTTGGTTTGTAGGGAATTACAAACCTGCGTACATATATTCAAACGCACATAACTATAGAACCAATTCTTAATGCGCATGTGACCGCCATCAGCGTTTCTCACAGGTTCGTGATTGTTGCGACGGAAGCGAATCAATCATAACTAACCTTAGCTGGAAAATAACTTTACTAAAGAACCGCTATAAAGCCAAAACATTCTCTGTTACCATAAATTATAAGTTTATCTCTGTAAAGCTGCTTTGAAACAATCTACATTGTTAAAAGTGCTATATAAATGGAGATGACTTGACTTGACTATGGAGAGTCCCCACAAAGATAGTAAACCGTGTGTGTGTGCGTGTGTGTGTGCGTGTGTGTGTGCGTGTGTGTGTGCGTGTGTGTGTGCGTGTGTGTGGCGTGGGCGCGATGGAACAGTGGACACATAAAAACATACTCCGTCATTATACAGGACGACATTCAAACTGCAAAGTGTTAACTTATATTTGTGTACAGTCGCAATAAAACACAACATTGTGCTTTTGTAAAATAATTTCAAGCAATCCACCCCCCGAAAGGCGCTAATTTTAAAATGAAACTAAAATGCTCATGGCTGCACGGGCATTCATAACGATGTGCATCCACGGCGAGGAACGAGCAGAACAGAGTGAACGTTTTTCAGTTAATTCCTACTTCCATAGGAATTAATTTGAAACGCTCGCTCAACCACTATCAATGTCAGTGTGGACGAGCATATTTTACTTTCGTTTTTAAGTTGGCGATTCAAAAGCCCCCAGCGGTGTCACACGTTGATTAACCGGTCGTAAAATATTCTCACCGTCACAAACCTAGTATATTTGTATGTAGATACAATAGGCCTACCTGATTTTGAACACAAGAGGGCAGTATAGCCCTATGTATGACTTGACTTTTATGGGACTAAATAGTACAATTACTATTTTTAAACTTATAAATAATTATTGAAAAAAAAAGAATAAAATGGGTTTAGTTGTGATATTTGTATACTTTTATATAGAAATAAATGGTTTTTAATTACATTTTTAGATGAGGCTTTTAGTGTTTCCTTTTTGTACATTACTTTAGTCCCTCACTATAGCAAAACCGTTTGAAATGTTTAATATCCGTTCACAATTTAGCATCTTTAATGTATTTTCATCATTTTGAAAAAGTTTGGTGTGAATAAAATAAACCAGTTAGGAAGAGTAGCTAAAAACTCAGAGTCTGAAATATCCAAAAAATCCACATTCAAACCAAAATATCTGACTGACTTTTGCTCTGAGCTAATAACTGTAAATTAGAAAGTTGTCCGGCTCGGTGAGACCAATATATATTCTGATTTTTGTAACTGTTGGTAAAACTAACCCCCCCACTTTTTTCAAAAGCATGTTGAAAGTGACACACTTCCTGCTGCCAGTTGGTGGCGCTATAACTTTGACTCACAATAGTTACATCCATCTGATCAGCCTCTTACCACGAACACACTGCTGAAGTTTCATCAAGATCAGTTAATGTGTGCAGAAGTTATACCACTTCGTGTTTCTCTTTTCTCGCCATAAATTCGTGTCCTCGCCACGGCCAAACCGTTCGAGATATCAAAAATCCGTCCGCAATTTAGCATCCTCAATGTCTTGACTTCATGCTGACCGAGTTTGGAGGTGATTGGATGAATTCTCTAGGAGGAGTACATCAAATTCCACAGCATGCGTTTTTCAAACAACCCATAATAGCCGACTTCCTGTTGGGCGGAGCTAATAACTTAGAGTGCGGAAGTTGTTCGGCCTGATGAGATCTATATGTGTTCCGAGTTTCATATTAATTCATGCAAGCGTGTTTGATATATGGATCAAGTTTTCGGACCCCGTTCAAGGGGGCGCTGTCGAGCCCCCCTGCCACGCCCAGGTACCAGCTTCAGCCCGGCCCTGATGGCCGCAGGTTCTGACCTGTGTGCAAAGTTTCAAGAGTTTTCGAGCACGTTAAGGGCCCCAAAAGACCCTGAAACCTTGAAAAACAATTATAAAAGCAACTTTCTCCTAACAGACAAATCCCCCACACCCCACACACACAGAGACACAGATACAGAGAGAGAGAGAGAGAGAGAGAGAGAGAGAGAGAGAGAGAGAGAGAGAGAGAGAGAGAGAAAGAGAGAATTCTCCAAAAAATCACATTCAAACCAAAATATCTGACTTCCTGTTGGTCGGAGCTAATAACTCTAAATTAGAAAGTTGTCCGGCTCGATGAGAACAATATACATACCGATTTTTGTGATTCTAGGAAAAACTAAGCCCCCATTTTTGACTAAAGGTGGCGCTACTGAGCCATTCCACCACGCCCGTTTCTGAAACTTTGCACATGACTACTAGGTAATAAATGTAATGTGTCTGTCGAGTTTCATGCAATTTCAAGCATGCTAAGAGTCTCAAAAGCATCAAAAAAGAATATTAAAGTTTGATGCGTTGCCATGGCAACAGTATCTAAGATATCAATAATCCTTTCACAGGTCTACATCTGCCGTGTGTCTACATTATACACATAAAGTTTGAAGCAAATCGGGTAAAAATAAGAGTGATTTCAAAGCATTTTGAAAGTGACACTTCCTGCTACCAGTTGGTGGCGCTATAACTTTGACTCACAATAGTCGCATCCTTGTGTTCGGCCTCGTACAACGAACACACTGCTGAAGTTTCATCAAGATCAGTTAATGTATGCAGAGGTTATAACACACTTCCTGTGTCCCATTATTCGCCATAAATTCGTTTCCTCGCCCCGGCCAAACCCTTCAAGATATCAAAAATCCGTTCGCAATTTAGCATCCTCAATGTCTTGACTTCATTCACACCGAGTTTGGTGGCGATCGGATTAATTCCCTAGGAGGAATATTTCACATTCCATTGTATGCGATTTCCTAACAACGTATAATAACCGACTTCCTGTTGGGCTGGTGTAAAACTTAGAGCACGAAAGTTGTTCGGCCCGATGAGATCTATATGTGTACTGAGTTTCATATTATTACATGCAAGCGTGTTTGATTTATGGACCAAGTTTTCAGACACCATTCCAGGGGGCGCTGTCGAGCCCCCCTGCCACGCCCGGGTACCAGCTTCAGTCCGGCCCTGATGGCCGCAGGTTGTGACGTGTGTGCAAAATTTCAAGAGTTTTTGAGCATGTTAAGGGCCCCAAAAGTGCCCGAAAGGTTGACAAAATAATAATAATAATAATAAATATAGCTGCGAGCAGCGATTACGGGCCCAAGCCGGTGGCACCGCAACCCCGGGGCCTTTAGTTACCTAAAGGCACCGGGGTGGCGGTACCGCCGGCTTTGGCCCTTCATCGCTGCTCGCAGCTATATTTATATATATATATATATATATATATATATATATATATATATATATATATATATATATATATATATATATATATATATATATATATATATACACACACATATACATATATACACATAAACATATATAAATATATAAAAGACAGAAAATATTACTTGACTTACCTTATTCTGATTTTATGATGCACTCAAAATATTCCACAACAAATCCTTTAAATTTAATGTAAAAAAAAAAACGAAAGTAAGCAGTGTTGGGCTCACGTAACCCTCTCATTAGAATCAAAATGTTTCAACATTTGCCATGTATTTGGATGCTAAACTATTCTTTATTATAGGCTTTGTACTTCACTCGTGTTCCAATATCGACGGAAAAAAGCATCCTCTTCACACGCGCAAAAATGTACTTGGAAACATCACAGTGGAGCGGTGCTTACTGTGAATGTACGAATTGTACTACTGACTATTAAGAGCAGTGTAATTTTTATATGTTAGGTTGACTATTTTATTACTATATTTTATTAAGTCTACAATGAACAGGCTGCGATGTCAAGATTGCAATGCTGGAATGTGTGTGTGTGTGTGTGTGTTCATGTTTTTCTATCCCGGTGGGGACTTCAACCAGAATGCACACAGACTCATGGGGCCTTGTGTCACAGTGGGGACCTAAATAGAGGTCCCCATGGGTAAACAAGCTTATAAATCATACAGAATGAGTTTTTTTGGAAATGTAAAAATGCAGAAAGTTTTCTGTGATGGGTAGGTTTAGGGGTAGGGTTAGTGTAAGGAGATAGAATATACAGTTTGTACAGTATAAAAATCATTAAGTCTATGGAGAGTCCCCACAAAGATAGTAAACCGTGTGTGTGTGTGTGTGTGTGGCGTGGGCGCGATTGAAGAGTGGACACATAAAAACATAGTCCGTCATTATACAGGACGACATTCAAACTGCAAAGTGTTAACTTATATTTGTGTACAGTCGCAATAACATTGTGCTTTTGTAAAATAATTTCAAGCAATCCACCCCCTGAAAGGCGCTAATTTTAAAATGAAACTAAAATGCTCACGACTGCACGGGCATTCATAACGGTGCGCGTCCACAGCGAGGAACGAGCAGAACAGAGTAAACGTTTTTCAGTTAATTCCTACTTCCATAGGAATTCATTTGAAATGCTCGCTCAACCACTATCAATGTCAGTGCAGATGAACATATTTTACTTTCGCTTTTAAGTTGGCGATTCAAAAGCCCCCAGGGGGTGTCACACGTTGATTAACCGGTGGTAAAATATTCTCACCGTCATATACCTAGTATATTTTTATATAGATACAATAGGCCTACCTGATTTTGAACACAAGAGGGCAGTATAGCCCTATGTATGACTTGATTTTATGGGACTAAATAGTACAATTACTATTTTTAAACTTATACATAATTCTTAAATTTAAAAAAAAAGAATAAAATGGGTTTAGTTGTGATATTTGTATACTTTTATATCGAAATAAATGGTGTATAATTACATTTTTGAAGATATGAGGCTTTTACTGTTTCCTTTTTGTACATTACTTTAATCCCTTGCCATAGCAAAACCGTTTGAGATATTCAATATCCGTTCACAATTTAGCATCTTTAATGTATTTTCATCATGTTGAAAAAGTTTGGTGTGAATAAAATAAACCACTTAGCAGGAGTGGGTAAAAATGCAGAGGCTGAATTTGCAAATAAATCCACATTCAAACCAAAATATCTGACTTCCTGTTGGTCCAAGCTAATGACTGTAAATTAGAAAGTTGTCCAGCTCGATGAGACCAATATACTTACTGATTTTTGTAATTGTGGGTAAACCTAACCCCCCCACTTTTGTCAAAAACATTTTGAAAGTGACACACTTCCTGCTGCCAGTTGGTGGCGCTATAACTTTGACTCACAATATGTACATCCATCTGATCGGACTCTTATCATGAACACACTGTTGACATTTCATCAATATCAGTTAATGTGTGCAGAAGTTATAACACTTTGTGTTTCTCTTTTCTCGCCATAAATTCGTGTCCTCGCCACGGCCAAACCGTTCGAGATATCAAAAATCCGTCCCCAATTTAGCATCCTCAATGTCTCGACTTCATGCCAACCGAGTTTGGAGGCGAATGGATGAATTTCCTAGGAGGAGTACATCAAATTCCACAGCATGCGTTTCCAAACAACCCATAATAGCCGACTTCCTGTTGGGCGGAGCTAATAACTTAGAGTGCGGAAGTTGTTCGGCCCGATGAGATCTATATGTGTACAGAGTTTCATATTAATTCATGCAAGCGTGTTTGATATATGGACCAACTTTTCAGACCGTGTCCAAGGGGGCGCTGTTGAGCCCCCCTGCCACGCCCGGGTACCAGCTTCAGCCCGGCCCTGATGACCGTGGGTTCTGACCTGTGTGAAAAGTTTCAAGAGTTTTTAAGCAAGTTAAGGGCCCCAAAAGCCCCTGAAACCTTGAAAAACAAAGATTAAATGGAATATACAACCCCCCCCCCCCCAGACACACAGAGAGAGAGAGAAAATTCTCCATAAAATCCACATTCAAACCAAAATATCTGACTTCCTGGTGGTCTGAGGTTATGACTGTAAATTAGAAAGTTGTCCGGTTTGATAAGAACAATACACCTACCAAGTTTTGTGATTTTATGAAAAACTAAGCCCCCATTTTTGACTAAAGGTGGCGCTACTGAGCCATTTCACCACGCCCGTTTCTGAAACTTTGCACATGTCTACTGGATAATAAATGTGATGTGTCTGTCGAGTTTCATGCATTTTCAAGCATGTGAAGAGTCTCAAAAGCATCCGAAAAGAATATTAAAGTTTAATGCGTTGCCACGGCAACAGTATCTAAGATATCAATAATCCTTTCACAGGTCTACATCTGCCGTGTGTTTACATTATACACATAAAGTTTTAAGCAAATCGGGTAAAAATAAGAGGGTGATTTCAAAGCATTTTGAAAGTGACACACTTCCTGTTGCCAGTTGGTGGCGCTATAACTTTGACTCACAAATGTCACATCCATGTGATCGGCCTCTTACAACTAACACACTGCTGAAGTTTCATCAAGATCAGTTAATGTATGCAGAAGTTATAACACACTTCCTGTTTGAATTATTCGCCATAAATTCGTTTCACTGCCACGGCCAAACCGTTCGAGATATCAAAAATCCGTCCGCAATTTAGCATCCTCAATGTCTTGACTTCATGCCGAGCGAGTTTGGAGGCGAATGGATGAATTTCCTAGGAGGAGTACATCAAATTCCACAGCATGCGTTTCCAAACAACCCATAATAGCTGACTTCCTGTTGGTCTGGCGTAAAACTTAGAGCACGAAAGTTGTTCGGCCCGATGAGGTCTATATGTGTACCGAGTTTCATATTATTACATGCAAGCGTGTCTGATTTATGGACAAGTGTTCGGATCCCGTTCCAGGGGGCGCTGTCGAGCCCCCCTGCCACGCCCGGGTACCAGCTTCAGCCCGGCCCTGATGGCCGCGGGTTCTGACCTGTGTGCAAAATTTCAAGAGTTTTCGAGCATGTTAAGGGCCCCAAAAGTGCCCGAAAGGTTGACAAAATAATAATAATAATAATAATAAATATAGCTGCGAGCAGCGATTACGGGCCCAAGCCGGTGGCACCGCAACCCCGGTGCCTTTAGTTACCTAAAGGCACCGGGGTGGCGGTACCGCCGGCTTTGGCCCTCCATCGCTGCTCGCAGCTATATTTATATATATATATATATATATATATATATATATATATATATTATACAAACATATATATATATATATATATATATATATATATATATATATATATATATATATATATATATATATATGTATATGTATTTATATATGTGTATATATATATATATATACCGTTCAAAAGTTTGGGGTCAGGAAGATTTTTAATGTTTTTAGGAGAAGTCTCTTCTGCTCACCAAGGCTGCATTTATTTGATTAAAAATACAAACAAAAACAGTAATATTGTGAAATATTATTCCAATTTAAAACAGCTGTTTTCTATTTTAAAATATTTTACACTGTAATTAATTTATGTGATCAAAGCTGAGTTTTCAGCATCATTACTCCCATCTTCAGTGTCACATGATCCTTCAGAAATCATTCTAATATGATGATTGATGGTCAATAAATATTAATTATTATTTTCAATGTTGAAAACAGTTGTGTACAGATTTTTTTTCAAAATGCGTTGATGAATGTAATGTTCAAAAGAACAGCATTTATTTCAAATATAATTTTTTTTAACATTTTAAATGTCTGTACTGTAACTTTTGATCAGTTTAACTCATTCTCGATTAATAAAAGTATTGATTTATTTTATTTCTTTCCCCCAAAAATAAAATTAAAATTATTACTGACCCCAAACTTTTAAAATAATAATGAATGTTTCTTGAGCATCAATCATCATATTAGAATAATTTCTGAAGGATCATGTGACAGTGACGACTGGAGTAATGATGCTGAAAACTCAGCTTTGATCACAGGAATAAATAACAGTTTAAAATATATTAAAATAGAAAGCAGCTGTTTTAAATTGGAATACTATTTTACAATATTACTGTTTTTGTTTGTATTTTTAATCAAATAAATGCAGCCTTGGTGAGCAGAAGAAACCTCGCTTAAAAATCTTACTGACCCCAAATTTTTGAACAGTAGTGTATATATATTATATAAAAATGTAATGGATAAGACACAGATAGTTTTACTTGCCTGACCTGATTAGAACAATGAAAAAACTTAAATGAAAAAATAACTTGGGAATCTCTAAAACGAGGGCGCGATTAAACAGTGGACACATAAAAACATACTCTGTCATTTTGTTCAGAACATCATTCAAACTGCAAAGTGTTAACTTATATTTTTGTACAGTAGCAATAAAACACAACATTGTGCTTTTTTTAAATACATTCAAGCAATCCTCCCCGAAAATGAAACTAAAATGCTCACGGCTGCACAGGCATTCATAATGGTGCGCATCCTCAGCGAGGAACGAGCAGAACAGAGTCAACGTTTTTTAGGTCATTCCTCCTTCCATAGGAATTTATTGAAAATGCTCGCTCTGCTCCGCACCATTATCAATGTCCGTGCGGACGAACATATTTTACTTTCGTTTTTAAGTTAGAGATTAAAAAGCCCCCAGCGGTGTCACACGTCAGTTAACCAGTGGTAAAATATTCTTACCGTCACATACCTAGTATATTTTTATATAGATATAATAGGCCTACCTGATTTTGAACACAAGAGGGCAGTATAGCACTATGTTTGACTTTATTTATTTATTGTTTAGACTAAACAACCATTCTGGCAGTTTTTAAACTTAAACTTCATTCTTAAATTGAAAAAAAAAAGAATAAAATGAGTTAAGTTCTGGTATTTGTATACTTTTATATAGTAATAAATGGTTTATAATTAAATTTTTAGAATATATGAACCTTTTAGTGTTTCCTTTTTAGACAATACTTTAATCCCTCGCCATAGCAAAACCGTTTGAGATATTTATTATCCGTTCACAATTTAGCATCATTAATATATTTTTATCATGTTGAAAAAGTTTGGTGGGAATAAAATAAACCACTTAGTTAAAGGTGGCTAAAAATTCAGAGGCTGATTTTGCAAAAAAAATCCACATTCAGATCAAAATATCTGACTTTCTGATGGTCAGAGCTAATGACTTTAAATTAGAAAGTTGTCCGGGTCGATGAGATCAATATATGAACTGAGTTTTTTTTACTGTAGTTAAAACTACCCCCCCCACTTTTGTCAAAAGCATGTTGAAAGTGACACACTTCCTGCTGCTAGTTGGTGGCGCTATAACTTTGAATCACAATAGCTACATCCATCTGATCGGCCTCTTACCACGAACACACTGCTGAAGTTTCATCAAGATCAGTTAATGTATGCAGAAGTTATTCCACTTCGTGTTTCTCTTTTCTCGCCATAAATTCGATTCCTCGCCACGGCCAAACCGTTCGAGATATCAAAAATCCGTCTGCAATTTAGCATCCTCAAAGTCTTGACTACATGCACACCGAGTTTGGAGGGGACACAGTGAATTTTCTAGGAGGAGTATTTCACATTCCACAGCAAGCGTTTTCCAAACAACCCATAATAGCCGACTTCCTGTTGGGCTGGCGTAAAACTTGACGGGGGAAAAGTTGTTTGGCACAATGAGATCTATATGTGTACCGAGTTTCATAGTAATTCATGCAAGCGTGTTTGATCTATGGACCAAGTTTTCAGACCCAGTTCAAGGGGGCGCTGTTGAGCCCCCCTGCCACGCCCGGGTACCAGCTTCAGCCCGGCCCTGATGCCAGGGGGTTCTGACCTGTGTGCAAAGTTTCAAGAGTTTTTGAGCACGTTAAGGACCCCAAAAGCCCCTGAAACCTTGATTAACAATATAAAAGCAATAGTCAGATCCCCCCTCCCCTCACACACACAGAGACACAGAGAGAGGGAGAGAAAATTCTCCAGAAAATCCACATTCAAACCAAAATATCTCTCTTCCTCTTGGTCCGAGCTAGTTACTGTAAATTAGAAAGTTGTCCGTCTTGATGAGAACAATACACATACCAAGTTTTGTTGCTGTTGATAAAACTAACCCCCCCACTTTTGACTAAAGGTGGCGCTACTGAGCCATTCCACCACGCCCGTTTCTGAAACTTTGCACATGTCTACTGTATAATAAATGTGATGTGTCTGTCGAGTTTCATGCATTTTCAAGCATGTGAAGAGTCTCAAAAGAATCCGAAAAGAATATTAAAGTTTGATGCGTTGCCACGGCAACAGTATCTAAGATATCAATAATCCTTCCACAGGTCTACATCTGCCGGGTGTCTACATTATACACATAAAGTTTTAAGCAAATCGGGTAAAAATAAGAAAGTGATTTCAAAGCATTTTGAAAGTGACACACTTCCTGTTGCCAGTTGGTGGCGCTATAACTTTGACTCATAAAGGTCACATCCATGTGATCGGCCTCTTACAACGAATACCCTGCTGAAGTTTCAGCAAGATCAGATAATGTATGCAGAAGTTATAACACACTTCCTGTGTCCCATTATTCGCCATAAATTCGTTTCCTCGCCACGGCCAAACCGTTCGAGATATCAAAAATCTGTTCGCAAGAATTCATCCTCAATGTCTTGACTTCATTCACACCGAGTTTGGCGGCGATCGGATGAATTCCCTAGGAGGAGTATTTCACATTCCATTGTATGCGTTTTCCAAACAACGTATAATAACCGACTTCCTGTTGGGCTTTTGTAAAACTCAGAGCACGAAAGTTGTGCGGCCCGATGAGATCTATATGTGTACTGAGTTTCATATTATTACATGCAAGCGTGTTTGATATATGGACCAAGATTTCGGACCCCATTCCAGGGGGCGCTGTCGAGCCCCCCTGCCACGCCCAGGTACCAGCTTCAGTCCGGCCCTGATGGCCGCGGGTTCTGACCTGTGTGCAAAGTTTCAAGAGTTTTTGAGCATGTTAAGGGCCCCAAAAGTGGCAAAAAGGCAAAAAAAAAAATAATGAAGAAAAAAAAAAAAAATAATCCTTACGAAAACAATAGGGCCTCCGCCCTTTCAGGGCTTGGGCCCTAATAATAATCCTACCGAAAACAATAGGGCCTTCGCCCTTTCAGGGCTTGGGCCCTAATAAATAATCCTACCGGAAACAATAGGGCCTTCGCCCTTTCAGGGCTTGGGCCCTAATAAATAATCCTACCGGAAACAATAGGGCCTTCGCCCTTTCAGGGCTTGGGCCCTAATAAATAATCCTACCGAAAACAATAGGGCCTTCGCCCTTTCAGGGCTTGGGCCCTAATAATAAATATAGCTGCGAGCAGCGATTACGCCGGCTTTGGCCCTCCATCGCTGCTCGCAGCTATATATATATATATATATATATATATATATATATATATATATATATATATATATATATATATATATATATTTATATATACATATATAGACATAGATAGATAGAAATATATATATATATATATATATATATATATATATATAATTTACACACACATAGCCTATATATAAGACAGAAAATATTACTTGTCTTACCTTATTCTGATTTTATGATACACTCAAAATATTCCACAACAAATCATTTAAATTTAATGTAAAAATAAAAACGAAAGTAAGCAGTGTTGGTCTCACGTAACCCTCTCATTAGAATAAAAAATTTCAATATTTGCGATGTATTTGGATGTTAAACTGTTCTTTATTATAGGCTTTGTACTTCACTCGTGTTCCAATATCGATAGAAAAAATCATCCTCTTCGCACGTGCAAAAATGTGCTTGGAAACATCACAGTGGAGCTCTGCTTACTGTGAATGGTACAAATTGTACTACTGACTATTTAAACAGAGCAGTGTAATTCGTATATGTTAGGTTGACTATTTTTATTATTATATTGTATTAGGGCTATAATGAACAGGCTTGCAATTCTTGAATGTGTGTGTGTGTGTGACGCGGTTGCGGTTGAACAGTGGACACATAAAAACAAATAAAATGTTTAAGTTCATTCCTACTTCCATAGGCATACATTGAAAATGCTCGCTCTTCTCAATGTCTGTGCGGACGTCTGTATTTTACTTTAGCTTTTAAGTTAGCGATTTAAAAGCCCTCAGCGGTGTCACACATCGATTAACTGGTGGGAAAATTTTATCACAGTCACATCCCTAATATATTTATATATAAATACAATAGGCTTACCTGAAAGAGAATTTTACTTGCCAGACCAGAGTATAGCCTGATTAGAACGTCAATAACAAAAAAATAACTTGGGAATCACTAAAACGAGAGATTATTCTAATTTCATTACATCCATTTTAAGTTGCAATCAGCAGTTAATAATAAATGTAGGCCTATTACTGATCAATGGTAACAAGGTTGCCCTGCTGAGGCTCATGCTGCTTCTCCAGGAGAATTGTAAACAAATGAGCGCAGCAAACAAAAACGCAATGCAGTTAACAACATACTGACTATAAAAATTACAAATATGGAGTTTTTATATATTTTCTAACATATGATAGAGTTAAGCAACCTCGTTTGACGAGTAGGCAACTATTTCCTGAATACAATCACAATTGAAACTGTGACATTGATTTCATACAACAGGTTAATAAACAATTACAATTAAGTCACTTACATTTTAGATGCAATATTGACTGTTTTTGTTCTGTTTCAGCAGCAAAAATAGTTAAACAAAGATCACAGCAGAACCATCGCGCATCTCACAGCAACTTGTTTTCTCATTACTTAAGGCGAGACACTACAGGTGAATAGGGTAAAATTTTTAACTAGCAGATATCACCATGAAACTTTCCCAGTTGATTACGTACATTAAGATGAGAAAAAAATGTATTACAAAGTTTCTGTAATTTAATGTTTAAATATGCAAATGAGGCATTATCTAATTAAATATGCGCTAATTTGCCTATATTTTAAAAAACGAAATCTCAGAATTGGATAAAGCCAGGTTCAAAATTCTTTTTTCATTGTGTTCACATATTAGATGGGAAAAAAATTACAGAGGGATTTATGGATATCTACTTTTGTTATCCTGTAAATCAGAATATACTGTCAATAGCCTTAAAAAATGAATTTTCGCCATGTTTTTTGGAATAAAATGTTATATAAATCAGGCTAGGAATAATATATTTACAAATCCCTCTGTAATTGTCTTCATAATATAACTAGGTACAAGACTGGAAAGTTTGGTGTATATAGGTGCTACTGAAGTGGAGATTTCAGACTTGGAGTATGAGAGAAAAGTCATTTTGAGAAAACGGGCTTTAAAGATTTATATTGTAAAATTCCACACATTTTTATATGAAAACATTGCTACCAAGCAAAACAACTGGCCAAGTAACTGTTTATAACAATGTAGACCATGAACAATGACAAATGAATAAAACAACATTGCCAAATAAGACCTTCAACTAACCACAGAGAACCACAAATACAGACACAAACTTATCATCAGAACTGCAACTCTAGTCATCTATGTCCATCAGAACACAAAGTTCACCCATGAGGGTTGAAAGCCTAGCTCTCCATGCCTGCACCATATGTAGGCCCCTCACCCCTCTCTTGCTGATGCCTTTTCAGCTTTTTAGCTGTGCTCAGAGTCTTTCTGCAACGTTTTACACTCTCAGACTGGATGGATTCGGCTTTTGTGATCCTCAGCATGTCGGTTTCCCTGATGGTGGTGACGGTAACGACAGTGCTTTCCAGCCAAAGCTTATCCATAATGGCAAGCATGGCAGAGGCCCCCTCATTAAAAGTTGAAATGGCCATACTTGCAGCTGCCTCAACTCTACTCTTACCTACAAACACTGTTTTTGGACAGCGGGCCCAAATGACGGAGTTGAGGCACTCATTCGCATTTTGAGTGCCACCATGCTGCATGCGCTGCAGCAGGCTGTCACTGGACATGCGGTGGTATACAGGTATCAGCTTCTGGCCCACCTCCCGAGACAAAAAGTTTCCTGCATGGAGCCTGTGGCTCTCTGGAGTTTCTCCATTTTCCTCCGCTCTCCGATACCAACACCAGGACAGGTTGCACCTGGTGTGCAAGGGGACTTCGTCACAGGACATGCTATGGAGGAGACCAGCCCAGATCTCATTTTTCATTTTTTCTATGGAACCCTGGTTATTTAGAATTGCCCCCCTGTAATAATTTTGTAATGTTTTACATTTTTTGGCCGTTAATTTTCCCAGACCCTTCCCCCCCAATTTGCGTTCAGCACTTAATTTTCGTAGTGCTGTGCCCATACGCTTATGGGCATGGTTGATGCATTCTAATTTTACTACCTCATGCCCAGGGTATGGGTTGAGGGATACCACCTCCCTGAATGCAGCACTGTCCCCATCTGACAGCATCTCAATGTATCTCAGCTGGTGGCGACTCACAGACCTGGCCCACATCCTCTTCACTGCCTCCTGCTCCATAGCCTTGCTTGAGCCCCTAAAATTTTGTGCACAGTCATGTGTTTCTCTCCAGCTGTTAATTTCCTCATCTGTAATCTTTCCCTCATGCCTGGCAGCTTCTTTAAGGGCACAAGCATGGCAGTAGGAGGATAGAACCTCAAAGTCGATCACCAGTCCCGTAAAAATATCGATGCACACCCCGATCCCATAGTGTGATGTGAACCCTCTTTTCTGCCAAGTGCCATCAAAAGACACACTGATATTTATCACTGCATCTGCATCCTCTCTCAGCAACTCTGCCACATCTGCATCAATATCTGCATAGGCCTGCCTGACCTGCTCCCTGGTCCTGTGAAGTGACTCAAGACCTCTCTCAATTTCTGCCGCTAAAATGAAATGGGTATTGTATCAATACCTGTTCATTTGTTTTGTTTTTATAGATACAGCACACAGAAATCTGTACTGTAAAATTAAAACTGACCACTGCAACACAACATAATGAATGAGATGGCACTTTATTCTATTCTTATAAATCTTATAAATAAATAAATATTTCATCCATACAAAACAAATATTGTTACAGTAATGTTATAATATGTTACAAGGTGGTAACAGCCACACGTATTGGGCTATTTCTGACATTAGAAATTCTACAGACTGCTTACATTTTTCGAATAGGCTACAACCCTGTTTCCATAGCCTACCTGTCACTCTCTTGCCGTGCCTCTGATACGTTTTAAGGTGAAGGCCAGGGAGCCCCAACACCTTGCTGATTTTTCTGAGAGCTGCATATCCTAATCCTAACTCGTGTGCCATGAGGACCATTCGCACATTCACATCAAATGCGACATCGTTTCTGGACTCATCACGAAGTCGCGTAGACGTGTACACACTCCTGCGGTACTTGTCATCTTTACACAGACAGCACTCGAGCAATAAACTGCTACAGAACCCTTGATTCTGTGGATCTATATTAATTTTTAGCCCTGACATACCACAATTCGGACAAGTTAAATCACCAATCAGCTCATTCAGTCGCGCAACATGAACAAGCAGCCACTGTTGTGTAGAGTGCACTTTATTTATAGATTGGCTTATATCTAAACCACCCTGGTTTCCCATCGACAGCTTACGTTCAGATGCGCTTCCCGAGGGCATTTCACTGGGTAATCCATCACTAATTTTCCTTTTCCCCCTTGCAAGTGACAACTGCTGTACTCTTTTCGATGATTGACGCGAAGACATTTTCATTCATTCACTCAAAAGATCCCGCGGAAAGCTAAACAAAACAAGGAAGCGTCAAAGCATACCATGTGACGATTCTGAACGAATCACGTTGTCAGAAATTGTCTTCAGCCAATGAGATTGCGCATTTAGAGTTAAATCCCCTCTTTTACTTTCACGATTGGTTGCTGATAAAAAGGAAATTACCATATTTGGACCCGGCAGAATTGTACAGAAGAGAGAGAGCTTTCCAGCAGTGTACGTGATGACTGGGTGACGGCAGAGATCGCGGTCCGCGGAGCTGCATGTTGATTTAGAACGCCAACTTTTGTTGAATTTATGAGAAATCTACAGACGCAAACAGACAAAGTGCAGTAAAATAAAGACCTAAATGTGTATTTCGGACTTTTTTTCACCACAAGTCTTAAAGAAGACATGTTATTGAAGACAAATATCCCAAAATCTCAAAATTGACCAATAAAAAAAAAACGATGTTTTTGCCTGCCGTGTCTCGCCTTAATGATTCAGCATTTTGAAACGAATCGGTTGACTCAAAGATTCAATGGTCAATCCATAAACATCTGTCTCAATCATGAATGACTCAGTCATTCGAACGAATCGTTTGAACGAATGAATCAATGACTCGCTCATTAAGATGGTCGCCTGGCGACACCTGATGGCGGTTTAGTGTTATGTTTAAAAGTATCATTTTTTCCAACGTGCACCATTATCAATGTCCGTGCGGACCTCCGTTTTTTACTTTCACTTTTATATTAGCAATTTAAAAGCACCCGCTCGTGTCACACGTCGATTAACCGATGGGAAAATATACTCACAGTCATATACCTAATAAATGTATATTTAAATACAATAGGCCTACCTAGTAAAACGTTTTATATACTATTTTAATATCCTTTTGGACACAAGAGGGCAGTATAGCCCTATGTTTGATTTTTTGTTGAACCAAATAGCACTAAATAGCCTGTTTTTAACTTTTTCATACTCCTTGAATTGCAAAAACAGAATGAAATGGGTTTAGTTCTAATATTTGTATCATTTTACATAAAAATAAATGGTGTATAATTACATTTTTAGAAGTTATGTTGAGATGTTTCCTGCTTCCTTTTTGACATTATAATCCCTCGCCATAGCAAAACCGTTTGAGATATTCAATATCCGTTTACAATTTAGCATCATTAATATATTTTTATCATGTTGAAAAAGTTTGGTGGGAATAAAATAAACCTTTTTGGAGGAGTAACTAAAAACTCAGAGGCTGATTTAGCAAAAAATCCATATTCAGACCAAAATATCTGACACCCTGTTGGTCATAGCAAATAACTGTCATTTAGAAAGTTGTCCGGCTTGATGAGAACAATACACCTACCAAGTTTTGTGATTCTAGGAAAAACTAAGCCCCCATTTTTGACTAAAGGTGGCGCTACTGAGCCATTTCACCACGCCCCTTTCTGAAACTTTTAACATGTCTACTGGCTAATAAGTGTTATGTGTCTGTCGAGTTTCATCCAATTTCAAGCATGCTAAGAGTCTCAAAAGCATCAAAAAAGAATATTAAAGTTTGAAGCGTTGCCACGGCAACAGTATCTAAGATATCAATCATCCTTTCACAGGTCTACATCTGCAGTGTCTACATTATACACATAAAGTTTGAAGCAAATCAGGTAAAAAGAAGAGGGTGATTTCAAAGCATTTTGAAAGTGACACACTTCCTGCTGCCAGTTGGTGGCGCTATAACTTTGACTCACAAAGGTCACCTCCATGTGATCGGCCTCTTACAACGAATACACTGCTGAAGTTTCATCAAGATCAGTCAATGTATGCAGAAGTTATAACACACTTCCTGTGTCCCATTATTCGCCATAAATTCGTTTCCTCGCCACGGCCAAACCGTTCGAGATATCAAAAATCCGTCCGCAATTTAGCATCCTCAATGTCTTGACTTCATTCACACCGAGTTTGGTGGCGATCGGATGAATTACCTAGGAGGAGTATTTCACATTCCATTGTATGCGTTTTCCAAACAACGTATAATAACCGACTTCCTGTTGGGCTGGTGTAAAACTTAGAGCACGAAAGTTGTTCGGCCCGATGAGATCTATATGTGTACTGAGTTTCATATTATTACATGCAAGCGTGTTTGATTTATGGACCAATTTTTCAGACACCATTCCAGGGGGCGCTGTCGAGCCCCCGTGCCACGCCCGGGTACCAGCTTCAGTCCAGCCCTGATGGCCGCAGGTTCTGACGTGTGTGCAAAATTTCAAGAGTTTTTGAGCATGTTAAGGGCCCCAAAAGTGCCCGAGAAGCAGAAAAAAATAAAAAAAATAATAATAAATATAGCTGCGAGCAGCGATTACGGGCCCAAGCCGGTGGCACCGCAACCCCGGTGCCTTTAGTTACCTAAAGGCACCGGGGTGGCGGTACCGCCGGCTTGGGCCCTCCATCGCTGCTCGCAGCTATATATATATATATATATATATATATATATATATATATATATATATATATATACATACATACATACATACATACATACATACACACACACACACACACACACACACACACACACACACACACACACACACACACACACACACACACACACACACACACACACACACACACACACACACACACACACACACATATATATGTATATATATATATATATTATTGTTCAAAAGTTTGGGGTCAGTAAGATTTTTAATGTTTTTAGGAGAAGTCTCTTCTGCTCACCAAGGCTGCATTTATTGATTAAAAATACAAACAAAAACAGTAATATTGTGAAATATTATTCCAATTTAATCAGCTGTTTTCAATTTTTAAATATTTTACATAGTAATTCATTTCTGTGATCAAAGTTGAGTTTTCAGCATCATTACTCCAGTCTTCAGTGTCACATGATCCTTCAGAAATCATACTAATATGATGATTGATGCTCAATAAATATTCATTATTATTTTCAATGTTGAAAACAGTTGTGTACAGATTTTTTTTTCCAAAATGCTTTGATGAATGTAAAGTTCAAAAGAACAGCATATATTTCAAATATATATATTTTTAACATTATAAATGTCTTTACTGTAACTGTTGATCAGTTTAACTCATCCTTCATAAATAAAAGTACTGATTTATTTTATTTATTTCCCCCCAAAATAAAATTTTAATTATTACTAACCCAAAACTTTTGAGCGGTAGTGTTTAACGTTACAAAAGCTTTAGATTTCAGATAAATGCTGTTCTTTTGAACTTTCTATTCATCAAAGACTGTACACAACTGTTTTCGACATTTAAAATAATAATGAATGTTTCTTGAGTATCAATCATCATATTAGAATAATTTCTGAAGGATCATGTGACAGTGATGACTGGAGTAATGATGCTGAAAACTCAGCTTTGATCACAGGAATAAATAACAGTTTAAAATATATTAAAATAGAAAGCAGCTGTTTTAAATTGGAATAATATTTTACAATATTACTGTTTTTGTTTGTATTTTTAATCAAATAAATGCAGCCTTGGTGAGCAGAAGAAACTTCTCTGTTATGTGCGCGCCACAGACTGCACTCACGTCCGCTTAGAGTTCCGCCTTTTGCCTTCCGTCAATATTACGTTATTAGAAAAATATTTTTTTAGAGAATCGATTTTTTGACATTTGTGAATCGATTCAGAATCGTCCACGTCCGCATCGCGATGCATCTAAGAATACATTTTTTCTCCCACCCCTAGATTTCATACAACAGGTTAATAAACAGTTACAATTAAGTCACTTACATTTTAGATGCAATGTTGACTGTTTTTGTTCTGTTTCAGCAGCGAAAATAGTTAAACAAAGATCACGGCAGAACCATCACGCATCACGTGTTTTCTCATAACTGAACGATTCAGCATTTTTAACGAATCGGTTGACTCAAAGATTGAATGATCAATCCATAAACATCTGTCTTAATCATGATCGACTCATTCGAACGAATCGTTTGAACGAATGAATCAATGACTCGCTTATTAAGATGGATGCCTGGCGACACCTAATGGCGGTTTAGTGTTGTTTAAAAGCATCATTCTTTCCCACATGTGTGTGATTTGTGTGTGCAACATTATCATTATTTTTCTTTCACTATTATATTAGCGATTTAAAAGCACCCACTCGTGTCACACGTCGATTAACCGGTGGGAAAATATCCTCAGACACATACCTAATAAATGTATATTTAAATACAATATTGGCCTACCTGGTAAAAAGTTTTATATACTATTTTGATGTCCTTTTGGACACAAGAGGGCAGTATAGCCCTATGTTTGCTTTTTTGTTGAACCAAATAGCACTAAATAGCCTGTTTTAACTTTTTCATTCTTCTTGAATTGCAAAAACAGAATAAAATGGGTTTAGTTGTGATATTTGTATTCTTTTATATAGAAATAAATGGTATATAATTACATTTTTAGAAGATTTTTAGTGTTTCCTTTTTGGACATTACTTTAATCCCTCGCCATAGCAAAACCGTTTGAGATATTTATTATCCATTCACAATTTAGCATATTTAATGTAGTTTCATCATGTTGAAAAAGTTTGGTACAAATAAAATAAATAGTTTAAGAGGAGTGGCTAAAAATTCAGAGGCTGATTTTGCAAAAAAAATTCACATTCAGACCAAAATATCTGACTTCCTGATGGCCAGAGCTATTGAATGTAAATTAGAAAGTTGTCCGGCTTGATGAGAACAATATACAAACTGTTTTTTCTTTACTGTAGTTAAAACTAACCCCCCCACTTTTGTCAAAAGCATGTTGAAAGTGACACACTTCCTGCTGCCAGTTGGTGGCGCTATAACTTTGACTCACAATAGCTACATCCATCTGATCGGCCTCTTACCACGAACACACTGCTGAAGTTTCATCAAGATCAGTTAATGTATGCAGAAGTTATTCCACTTCCGTGTTTCTCTTTTCTCGCCATAAATTCGATTCCTCGCCACAGCCAAACCGTTCGAGATATCAAAAATCCGTCCGCAATTTAGCATCCTCAAAGTCTTGACTACATGCACACCGAGTTTGAAGGGGACACGGTGAATTTTCTAGGAGGAGTATTTCACATTCCACAGCAAGCGTTTTCCAAACAACCCATAATAGCCGACTTCCTGTTGGGCTGGCATAAAACTTGACCGGGGTAAAGTTGTTCGGCCCGATGAGATCTATATGTGTACCGAGTTTCATATTAATTCATGCGAGCGTGTTTGATATATGGATCAAGTTTTAGAACCCCGTTCAAGGGGGCGCTGTTGAGCCCCCCAGCCACGCCCGGGTACCAGCTTCAGCCCGGCCCTGATGGCCGTGGGTTCTGACCTGTGTGCAAAGTTTCAAGAGTTTTTGAGCACGTTAAGGACCCCAAAAGCCCCTGAAACCTTGATTAACAATATAAAAGCAATAGTCAAATCCCCCCCTCCCCTCACACACACACAGACACAGAGAGAGGGAGAGAAAATTCTTCAGAAAATCCACATTCAAACCAAAATATCTCTCTTCCTGTTGGTCGGAGATGGTTCATGTAAATTAAAAAGTTGTCCGTCTTGATGAGAACAATACACATACCAAGTTTTGTGATTCTAGGAAAAACTAAGCCCCCATTTTTGACTAAAGGTGGCGCTACTGAGCCATTCCACCACGCCCGTTTCTGAAACTTTGCACATGTCTACGGGCTAATAAATGTGATGTGTCTGTTGAGTTTCATGCAATTTCAAGTATGTTAAGAGTCTCAAAAGCATAAAAAAATAATATTAAAGTTTGATGCGTTGCCACGGCAACAGTATCTAAGATATCAATAATCCTTTCACAGGTTTACATCTGCCGTGTGTCTACATTGTACACATAAAGTTTGAAGCAAATCGGGTAAAAATAAGACACTGATTTCAAAGCATTTTGAAAGTGATGTACTTCCTGCTGCCTGTTGGTGGCGCTATAACTTTGACTCACAATAGTCACATCCATGTGATCGGCCTCTTACAACGAACACACTGCTGAAGTTTCATCAAGATCAGTTAATGTATGCAGAAGTTATAACACACTTCCTGTTTCATTTTTTCGCCATAAATTTGTTTCCTCGCCACGGCCAAACCGTTCGAGATATCAAAAATCCGTCCGCAATTTAGCATCCTCAATGTCTTGACTTCATGCACACCGAGTTTGGAGGCGAATCGATGAATTCCCTAGGAGGAGTACATTAAATTCCACAGCATGCGTTTCCAAACAACGCTAAATAGCCAACTTCCTGTTTGGCTGGCGTAAAACTTAGAGCACGAAAGTTGTTCGGCCCGATGAGATCTATATGTGTACCGAGTTTCATATTATTACATGCAAGCGTGTTTGATTTATGGACATGTGTTTGGATCCCGTTCCAGGGGGCGCTGTCGAGCCCCCCTGCCACGCCCGGGTACCAGCTTCAGTCCGGCCCTGATGGCCGCGGGTTCTGACGTGTGTGCAAAATTTCAAGAGTTTTCGAGCATGTTAAGGGCCCCAAAAGTGCCCGAAAGGTTGACAAAATAATAATAATAATAATAATAATAATAATAATAATAATCCTACCGGAAACAATAGGGCCTTCGCCCTTTCAGGGCTTGGGCCCTAAATATAGCTGCGAGCAGCGATTACGGGCCCAAGCCGGTGGCACCGCAACCCTGGTGCCTTTAGTTACCTAAAGGCACCGGGGTGGCGGTGCCACCGGCTTTGGCCCTTCATCGCTGCTCGCAGCTATATATATATATATATATATATAAGACAGAAACCTTATTACCTTATTCTGATTTTATGATACACTCAAAATATTCCACAACAAATCTTTTAAATTTAATGTAAAAATAAAAACGAAAGTAAGCACTGTTGGGCTCACAAAACCCTCTCATTAGAATCAAAATGTTTCAGCATTTGCGATGTATTTGGATGCTAAACTATTCTTTATTATAGGCTTTGTTCTTCACTCGTGTTCCAATATCGACGGAAAAAATCATCCTCTTCACACGCGCAAAAATATGCTTAACATCACAGTGGAGCGGTGCTTACTGTGAATGTACGAATTGTACTGCTGACTATTTAAACAGAGCAGTGTAATTCGTTTATGTTAGGTTGACTATTATTATTATTATATTGTATTAGGGCTATAATGAACAGGCTGCGATGTCAAGATTTTTTTATAAGATATTTAATAAGATGTTTTTGTTCTGTTTCAGCAGCAAAAATAGTTAAACAAAGATCACAGCAGAACCATCGCACATCTCACAGCAACTTGTTTTCTCATTACTGATTGATTCAGCATTTTGAAACGAATCGGTTGACTCAAAGATTCAATGGTCAATCCATAAACATCTGTCTCAGTCATAAATGACTCAGTCATTAGAAAAAATCGTTTGAACGAATGAATCAATGACTCACTCATTAAGATGGTGGCCTGGCGACACCTAATGGCGGTTTAGTGTTATGTTTAAAATTATCATTCTTTCCAACGTGCACCATTATCAATGTCCGTGCGGACGTCCGTTTTTTACTTTCACTTTTATATTAGCGATTTAAAAGCACCCACTCGTGTCACACGTCGATTAACCGATGGGAAAATATCCTCACAGTCATATACCTAATACATTTATATTTAAATACAATAGGCCTACCTAGTAAAACGTTTTATATACTATTTTGAAATATCCTTTTGGACACAAGAGGGCAGTATAGCCCTATGTATGATTGTTTTGTTTTTTTTACTTAACTGTTTTTAATTTTAGAATAAAATTAGAATAAAATTCTTCTTAAAAACAGAATAAAATGGGTTTAGTTGTAATATTTGTATACTTTTATATAGAAATAAATGGTATATAATTACATTTTTACAAGATTTGAGGTTTTTAGTGTTTCCTTTTTGGACATTAGTTTAATCCCTCGCCATAGCAAAAACATTTGAGATATTTATTATCTGTTCACAATTTAGCATATTTAATGTATTTTCATCATGTTGAAAAAGTTTGGTGGGAATAAAATAAATTGTTTAAGAGGAGTGGCTAAAAATTCAGAGGCTGATTTTGCAAAAAAATCCACATTCAGACCAAAATATCTGACTTCCTGATGGCCGGAGCTAATGAATATAAATTAGAAAGTTGTCCGGCTTGATGAGAACAATATACAAACTATTTTTTTTTTTTACTGTAGTTAAAACTAACCCCCCCACTTTTGTCAAAAGCATGTTGAAAGTGACACACTTCCTGCTGCCAGTTGGTGGCGCTATAACTTTGACTCACAATAGTTACATCCATCTGATCGGCCTCTTACCACGAACACACTGCTGAAGTTTCATCAAGATCAGTCAATGTATGCAGAATTTATTCCACTTCGTGTTTCTCTTTTCTCGCCATAAATTCGATTCCTCGCCACGGCCAAACCGTTCGAGATATCAAAAATCCGTCCGCAATTTAGAATCCTCAATGTCTTGACTTCATGCACACCGAGTTTGGTGGTGATTGGATGAATTCTCTAGGAGGAGTACTTCGCATTCCACAGCAAGCGTTTTCCAAACAACCCATAATAGCCGACTTCCTGTTGGGCTGGCATAAAACTTGCCGGGGGGAAAATTGTTCGGCCCGATGAGATCTATATGTGTATCGAGTTTCATATTAATTCATGCGAGCGTGTTTGATCTATGGACCAAGTTTGGGGACACCGTTCAAGGGGGCGCTGTTGAGCCCGGGTACCAGCTTCAGCCCGTCCCTGATGGCAGGGGGTTCTGACTTGTGTGCAAAGTTTCAAGAGTTTTTGAGCACGTTAAGGACCCCAAAAGCCCCTGAAACCTTGATTAACAATATAAAAGCAATAGTCAAATCCCCCCCTCCCCTCACACACACAGAGACACAGAGAGAGGGAGAGAAAATTCTTCAGAAAATCCACATTCAAACCAAAATATCTCTCTTCCTGTTGGTCGGAGATCGTTAATGTAAATTAGAAAGTTGTCCGTCTTGATGAGAACAATACACATACCAAGTTTTGTTGCTGTTGATAAAACTAACCCCCCCACTTATGACTAAAGGTGGCGCTACTGAGCCCCTCACCACGCCCGTTTCTGAAACTTTGCACAAGTCTACGGGCTAATAAGTGTGATGTGTCTGTCGAGTTTCATCCAATTTCAAGTATGTTAAGAGTCTCAAAAGCATCAAAAAAGAATATTAAAGTTTGAAGCGTTGCCATGGCAACAGTATTAAAGATATAAAAAATTCTTTCACAGGTCTACATCTGCCGTGTGTTTACATTATACACATAAAGTTTGAAGCAAATCGGGTAAAAATAAGAGGGTGATTTCAAAGCATTTTGAAAGGGACACACTTCCTGCTGCCAGTTGGTGGCGCTATAACTTTGACTCACAATAGTCACATCCATGTGATCGGCCTCTTACAACGAACACACTGCTGAAGTTTAATCAAGATCAGTTAATGTATGCAGAAGTTATAACACACTTCCTGTTTCCATTATTCGCCATAAATTCGTGTCCTCGCCACGGCCAAACCGTTCGAGATATCAAAAATCCGTCCGCAATTTAGCATCCTCAATGTCTTGACTTCATGCTGACTGAGTTTCGAGGCGAATGGATGAATTCCCTAGGAGGAGTACATTAAATTCCACAGCATGCGTTTCCAAACAACCCATAATAGCCGACTTCCTGTTGGGCTGGCGTAAAAAGTAAAAGTACGAAAGTTGTTTGGCCCGATGAGATCTATATGTGTATTGAGTTTCATATTATTACATGCAAGCGTGTCTGATTTATGGACCAAGTTTTCGGACCCCGTTCAAGGGGGCGCTGTTGAGCCCCCCTGCCATGCCCGATTACCAGCTTCAGCCCGACCCTGATGGCCGCAGGTTCTGACCTGTGTGCAAAATTTCAAGAGTTTTAGAGCATGTTAAAGGCCCCAAAAGTGCCCGAAAGGTTGACAGAAAAATAATAATAATTATAATAATAATAATAAATATAGCTGCGAGCAGCGATTACGGGCCCAAGCCGGTGGCACCGCAATCCTGGTGGCGGTGCAGGCGGCTTTGGCCCTCCATCGCTGCTCGCAGCTATATTTATATTTATATATATATATATATATATATATATATATATATATATATATATATATATATACATACACACACACACACACACACACACACACACACACACACACACACACACACACACACACACACACATATATATATATATATATATATATATATATATATATATATATATATACATACACACACACACACACACACACATATATATATATATATATATATATATATATATATATATATATATATATATATATATATATATATATATATATATATATATAAATTTAAGGGACAAGACACAGATAATTTTACTTGCCTGACCTAATTAGAACAAAGAAAAAAATAAAAATAAAAAAATAAGTAGGGGATCACTAAATCGAGAGAATTATTCTGATTTTATGATACACTCAAAATATTCCACAACAAATCCTTTAAATGTAATAATATTCAGAACGGAACAAGAATAAAAAATTAAAAATAAACTATAAACAAAGCCAAAACGAAAAAATAAATATAATAAAAAAAATTAATTTCAAGCAATCCATGGCATGATTTATTTATTTTTTGGACTAAAACATTCTGGCTTTTTTTAAACTCAAACATAATTCTTAAATTGAATAATAATAATAATAATAATAAAAGAATAAAATGGGTTTAGTTCTGATTTCGTTGAAATCGCTCGCTCTCCGTACCTAACTTTTCCTGAATACAATCACTATTGAAACTGTGACATTGATTTCATACAACAGGTTATTAACAGTTAAAATGAAGTCATTTACATTTTAGATGCAATATTGACTGTTTTTGTTCTGTTTCAGCAGCGGAAATAGTTAAACAAAGATCACAGAAGAACGCATCTCACAGGAACGTGTTTTCTCATAACTGAATGATTCAGCATTTTGAACGAATTGGTTGACTCAAAGATTGAATGATCAATCCATAAACATCTGTTTATGTTCATGGATTGGATGTTTATGGATCCATGTTTATGGATCTGTATGTTATGGATTACGAATCATTTGAACGAATGAATCAATGACTCGCTCATTAAGACGGTCACTTGGTGACATCTAATGGCGGTTTAGTGTTGTTTAAAAGCATAATTCTTTCCAACGTGTGTGTGATTTGTGTGTGCACCATTATAAATGTCCGTGCGGACGTCCGTATTTTTCTTTCACTTTTATATTAGCGATACAAAAGCACCCGCTCGTGTCACACACGTCGATTAACCGGTGGGAAAATATCCTCAGACACATACCTAATAAATGTATATTTAAATACATTATTGGCCTAGCTGGTAAAAAGTTTTATATATTATTTTGATGTCCTTTTGGACACAAGAGGGCAGTGGCGGATTTAGCAAATTGGGGGCCCAAGGCGAAGGTATGTATGGGGGCCCCCCCATTCGATCTTTGAAAGAGAATGAAAATTTTTTTACCGACTGAATGGTGGATAGGCAGGTAAAGCTAATCTACGGTAAAAGTAAAGGTTGGAGAGGAGAAAAAAAAACCTTCCCTTTTAAACCCTGCATACACTTCTTTACCATACCATACCATACATGGAAAGCAGAGAACACACAAAAGCCCCTTTCACACAGCGCATTGAACCCGGGAAATTGCCGGCAAATTGCCGGAACGCCTTCTGTGTGAACGCAAACACGACCCGGGATTGATGCCGGGTTGGGGATCTAGTAACATTGCCGTGTTCAGTCCCGGAACGCGCGCTGTGTGAACAAAAGCCGTAATAATGCCGTGTCGCAGTGATGACGCTGAAGGGCGGGATAGTTCGCCAGCTGTGAAGCGGTATGTAATGCGCAAGTTTATGATCGAATCAGAGAAATAAATGCACAAGCGTGGTTTCTCGAGAGAGAAATCGCAGCTCATAAGCAAACTGAGACATTACAAGTCACATCGATGTCACGTGTCTTTCCGGGACATACACGGGTTGTGTGTGAACGCGCTCTCTGATTCCGGAAAATCACTGGCAGTGAAAGGGGCTAAAGTGTAGCACTACACAAACTAATAGTTACGATGGAACCCAACAGAGAATAAGGTTTCAGATAACACCTGAAAAATCTTGCATCACAATAAGTATTGTGATTGTCAAAACATTTTAGTAACTAAACAGAAACATGTTACAATGTTTACATGGTACAATTTCTGGTAAGCTACGTTTTTGTTTTTTTTACTGCTTGACACAAATTTCATGATTTCAATTCTTGTGATTTGATTCAATATTGACTCATTTGGATAAATATTAAGATTGAGTAATTTTTCTCAAAAAAAAAAAAACAACCTCACATAATGCTGTAAACATACAGAGAGCCCTATCAGCTGGTAGTATTATTTAAGGTTAAAAATAACTCAAATTAAACAATGCGTTTTTATTATAATAACTTTATTTAATGATATAAGTAAAAATATACTAAATATGTAATTAATATAGTACACATATTTAGCAAAATACTTAATTGGCTTTCCTGAGGTAAATGTTATGTGACAATTGTTCTCCAGCTGTTTTACCTCTTTCCGCGGTTGAAAAACACTGATTGATCTATTATGTATGAGGAATAGACATTTCAGTAAATTGGACTGTCTCTTTCCAACATTGTTCATTCGTGTTTATTTACTAGCTAGTAACTTAGAGATGATCGGTTCACGTGCCGCTTTTACAATCTTTTTACACATTTTCAAGCGCCAAAACAGTATTTATAGTAAATTATACTAAACAAATCCAAATTTTATTGGCTCCAAATTGGATTTGATTGAATCCAAATCCAAATCGTATTGGTACTGAGCAAATCCACGTATATCCATGTGAGTGTGTTAACGTTATCCTCACCTAGCGCCACTTCACAGCTAGCTGCTGCTGTAGCGGCATGTTCAACGCTTTGGACGCTGTTGTTCCTGTCTGTATACCCAACAGTAGCCGTAAAAAAGTTTGTAATCTTTGGCAGCGTTGCCAAATACTTATCGGCGTCTTTTCGCTTTTTTCTTTTATTTGAGCCGCTTGGGTAACTTCGTTTCATTTTCGCGTTTAGACTCATCCTTGCTTCGTCTCTGTTTGTGTATTTCCCAGTCCTCCTGTCACTGCTCACTGCATGTTTATCTTTCGCGCTGCGCACCATTACGGACTAGTCCATTTCATTGTGAAAGTAGGGGGTGTATGTGTAGGGACTGATAACCATGAACTGGACATTTTAACTACTACTTAAATGTTTCATCGTATTTCTTAAGAATATTAGTAAAATGTACCATGCTTTTGAAGCGTTCATGATGATAAGGGGCTTTTTCTTTTCTTTTTTTCGTTTCTTTTTTTTCAGGTTGGTTGGGGGCCCCCCTACTACGACCGCTGGTAGGGGGCCCCAAGCAGCCGCCTACCTATGCCTCTATGTTAAGACCGCCACTGCAAGAGGGCAGTATAGCCCTATGTATGACTTGAATTTTTTTTTTACTTTACTGTTTTAAAATTTAGAATAAAATTAGAATAAAATTCTTTTTAAAAACAGAATAAAATGGGTTTAGTTGTGATATTTGTATACTTTTATATAGAAATAAATGGTATAAAATTACATTTTTAGAAGATTTGAGGCTTTTAGTGCCTTTTGGAGGCTGATTTTGCAAAAAATCCACATTCAAACCAAAATATCTGACTTCCTGATGGTCGGAGCTAATGACTTTAAATTAGAAAGTTGTCCGGGTCGATGAGATCAACATACGTACTGAGTTGTGCTACTGTAGGTAAAACAACCCCCCCAACTTTTGTCAAAAGCATTTTGAAAGTGACACATTTCCTGCTGCCAGTTGGTGGCGCTATAACTTTGACACACAATAGTTACATCCATCTGATCGGCCTCTTACCATGAACAAACTGCTGAAGTTTCATCAAGATCAGTTAATGTATGCATTAGTTATAACACTTCGTTTTTCTCTTTTCTCGCCATTAATTCGTTTCCTCGCCACAGCCAAACCGTTCGAGATATCAAAAATCATTAAATTCCACAGCAAGCGTTTCCAAACAACCCTAAATAGCCGACTTCCTGTTGGGCTGGCGTAAAACTTAGAGCACGAAAGTTGTTCGGCCCGATGAGATCTATGTGTACCGAGTTTCAAATTAATTCATGCAAGCGTGTTTGATATATGGACCAAGTTTTAGAACCCCGTTCAAGGGGACGCTGTTGAGCCCCCCTGCCACGCCCGGCTACCAGATTCAGCCCCGCCCTGATGGCCGCGGGTTCTGACCTGTGTGCAAAGTTTCAAGAGTTTTCGAGCACGTTTAGGGACCCAAAAGCCCCAGAAACCTTGAAAAACAAATGAAAAAGTAAATCTCACTCAACTGACAAATCACCCCCACCCCTCACACACTCAGAGACAGAGAGAGAGAGAAATTTCTCCAAAAAATCACATTCAAACCAAAATATCTGACTTTCTGTTGCTTTGAGCTAATAAGTGTAAATTAGAAAGTTGTCCGGCTCGATAAGAACAATATACATACCAAGTTTTGTGATTCTAGGTAAAACTAAGCCCCCATTTTTGACTAAAGGTGGCGCTACTGAGCCCCTCACCACGCCCGTTTCTGAAACTTTGCCCATGTCTACTGGATAATAAGTGTGATGTGTCTGTCGAGTTTCATGCAATTTCAAGTATGTTAAGAGTCTCAAAAGCATCAAAAAAGAATATTAAAGTTTGATGCGTTGCCATGGCAACAGTATCTAAGATATCAATAATCCTTTCACAGGTCTACATCTGCCGTGTCTACATCATACACATAACGTTTGAAGCAAATCGGGTAAAAATAAGAGAGTGATTTCAAAGCATTTTGAAAGTGACACACTTCCTGCTGCCAGTTGGTGGCGCTATAACTTTGACTCACAATAATCACATCCTTGTGTTCGGCCTCTGAAAACGAACACACTGCTGAAGTTTCATCAAGATCAGATAATGTATGCTGAAGTTATAACACACTTCCTGTGTCCCTTATTCGCCATAAATTCGTTTCCTTGCCACGGCCAAACCGTTCGAGATATCAAAAATCCGTCTGCAATTTAGCATCCTCAATGTTTTGACTTCATGCTGACCGAGTTTGGAGGCGATTGGATGAATTCTCTAGGAGGAGTACATTAAATTCCACAGCATGCGTTTCAAAACAACCCATAATAGCCGACTTCCTGTTGGGCTGGCGTAAAAAGTAAAAGTACGAAAGTTGTTCGGCCCGATGAGATCTATATGTGTACCGAGTTTCATATTATTACATGCAAGCGTGTCTGATTTATGGACCAAGTTTTCGGACCCCGTTCAAGGGGGCGCTGTCGAGCCACCCTGCCACGCCCGGGTACCAGCTTCAGCCCAGCCCTGATGGCCACGGGTTCTGACCCGTGTGCAAAGTTTCAAGAGTTTTCGAGCACGTTAAGGGTCTCAAAAGTGGCCGAAAGGTTGACAGAAAAATAATAATAATAATAAATATAGCTGCGAGCAGCGATTACGGGCCCAAGCCGGTGGCACCGCAACCCCGGAGCCTTTAGTTACCTAAAGGCACCGGGGATGGCGGTGCCGCCGGCTTTGGCCCTCCATCGCTGCTCGCAGCTATATTTATTATTATTATTATTTTTCTGTCAACCTTTCGTACACACACACACACACACACACACACACACACACACACACACACACACACACACACACACACATATATATATATATATATATATATATATATATATATATATATATATAAATATCTATCTATCTATCTATCTATAATATATATATACACACACACACATATACATATACATATACATATACATATACATATATATATATATAAGACAGAAAATATTACTTGTCTTACCTTATTCTGATTTTATGATACACTCAAAATATTCCACAACAAATCCTTTAAATTTAATGTAAAAATAAAAACGAAAGTAAGCAGTGTTGGTCTCACGGAACCCTCTCATTAGAATCAAAATGTTTCAATATTTGCGATGTATTTGGATGCTAAACTATTCTTTATTATAGGCTTTGTACTTCACTCGTGTTCCAATATCGATGGAAAAAATCATCCTCTTCACACGCGCAAAAATGTGCTTGGAAACATCACAGTGGAGCTCTGCTTTCTGTGAATGGTACAAATTGTACTACTGACTATTTAAACAGAGCAGTGTAATTCGTTTATGTTAGGTTGACTATTTTTATTATTATATTGTATTAGGGCTATAATGAACAGGCTGCGATGTCAAGATTGCAATTCTGGAATGTGTGTGTGTGTGTGTGACGCGGTTGCGTTTGAACAGTGGACACAAAAACATAAATAAAATGTTTTAGTTAATTCCTACATCCATAGGAATACATTGAAAATGCTCGCTCTACTCCGCACCATTATCAATGTCTGTGCGGACGTCTGTATTTTACTAGTATATAGTATACTATAGTTAGCGATTTAAAAGCCCTCAGCGGTGTCACACGTCGATTAACCGGTGGGAAAATTTTATCACAGTCACATCCCTAATATATTTATATATAAATACAATAGGCCTACCTGAAAGAGAATTTTACTTGCCCGACCAGAGTATAGCCTGATTAGAACGTCAATAACAAAAAAATAACTTGGGAGTCACTAAAACGAGAGATTATTCTAATTTCATTACATTCATTTTAAGTTGCAATCAGCAGTTAAAAATGAATGTATTACTGATCAATGGTAACAAGGTTGCACTGCTGAGGCTCATGCTGCTTCTCCAGGAGAATTGTAAACAAATGAGCGCAGCACACAAAAAAGCAAACCAGTTAACAACATACTGACTATAAAAATTACAAATATGGAGTTTTTATATATTTTATAACATATGATAGAGTTAAGCAACCTCACTTGACGAGTAGGCAACTATTTCCTGAATACAATCACGATTGAAACTGTGACATTGATTTCATACAACAGGTTAATAAACAGTTACAATTAAGTCACTTACATTTTAGATGCAATATTGACTGTTTTTGTTCTGTTTCAGCAGCAAAAATAGTTAAACAAAGATCACAGCAGAACCATTGCGCATCTCACAGCAACTTGTTTTCTCATTACTGAATGATTCAGCATTTTGAAACGAATCGGTTGACTTAAAGATTCAATGGTCAATCCATAAACATCTGTCTCAATCATGAATGACTCAGTCATTGGAACGAATCGTTTGAACGAATGAATCAATGACTCGCTCATTAAGATGGTCGCCTGGCGACACCTAATGGCGGTTTAGTGTTATGTTTAAAAGTGTCATTTTTTCCAACGTGCACCATTATCAATGTCCGTGCGGACGTCCGTGTTTTACTTTCACTTTTATATTAGCGATTTAAAAGCACCCGCTCGTGTCACACGTCGATTAACCGATGGGAAAATATCCTCACAGTCATATACCTAATAAATTTATATTTAAATACAATAGGCCTACCTAGTAAAACGTTTTATATACTATTTTGATATCCTTTTGGACACAAGAGGGCAGTATAGCCCTATGTTTGCTTTTTTGTTGAACCAAATAGCACTAAATAGCCTGTTTTTAACTTTTTCATACTTCTTGAATTGCAAAAACAGAATAAAATAGGTTTAGTTCTAATATTTGTATAATTTTATATAAAAATAAATGGTGTATAATTACATTTTTAGAAGTTATGAGATGTTTCCTGCTTCCTTTTTGACATTAATTTAATCCCTCGCCATAGCAAAACCGTTTGAGATATTCAATATCCGTTTACAATTTAGCATCATTAATATATTTTTATCATGTTGAAAAAGTTTGGTGGGAATAAAATAAACCTTTTAGGAGGAGTAACTAAAAACTCAGAGGCTGATTTAAAAAAAATCCATATTCAGACCAAAATATCTGACTTCCTGTTGGTTGCAGCTAATGCCTGTAAATTAGAAAGTTGTCCGGCTCGATGAGACCAATATACGTACTGATTTTTGTAATTGTGGGTAAAACTAACCCCCCCACTTTTGTCAAAAACATTTTGAAAGTGACACACTTCCTGCTGCCAGTTGGTGGCGCTATAACTTTGACTCACAATAGTCACATCCATCTGATCGGCCTCTTACCACGAACACACTGCTGAAGTTTCATCAAGATCAGTTAATGTGTGCAGAAGTTATAACACTTCGTGTTTCTCTTTTCTCGCCATAAATTCGTGTCCTCGCCACAGCCAAACCGTTTGAGATATCAAAAATCCGTCCGCAATTTAGCATCCTCAACGTCTTGACTTCATGCACACCGAGTTTGGTGGCGATTTAATTCATTCTCTAGGAGAAGTGTTTCAAATTCCACAGCAAGCGTTCTCCAAACAACCCATAATTGCCGACTTCCTGTTGGGCTGGCGTAAAATTTAGAGCACGAAAGTTGTTCGGCCCGATGAGATCTATATGTGTACCGAGTTTCATATCATTACATGCAAGTGTGTTTGATTTATGGACAAGTGTTCGGATCCCGTTCCAGGGGGCGCTGTTGAGCCCCCCTGCCACGCCCGGGTACCAGCTTCAGCCCGGCCCTGATGGCCGTGGGTTCTGACCTGTGTGCAAAGTTTCAAGAGTTTTCGAGCACGTTAAAGGCCCCAAAAGCCCCTGAAACCTTGAAAAACAGGAATTTTAAACAAATCTCACTCAAAAGACAAATCCCCCCACCCCTCACACACACAGAGACGCAGAGAGAGAGAGGGAGAGAATTCTCCAAAAAATCACATTCAAACCAAAATATCTCACTTCCTGTTGGTCACAGCTTATGACTATAAATTAGAAAGTTGTCCGGCTTGATGAGAACAATATACATAACGATTTTTGTGACTCTACTTAAAACTAAGCCCGCATTTTTGACTAAAGGTGGCGCTACTGAGCCCCTCACCACGCCCGTTTCTGAAACTTTGCACATGTCTACTGGATAATAAATGTGATGTGTCTGTCGAGTTTCATCCAATTTCAAGTATGTTAAGAGTCTCAAAAGCATCTGAAAAGAATATTAAAGTTTGATGCGTTGCCACGGCAACAGTATTTAAGATATCAATAAACCTTTCACAGGTCTACATCTGCCGTGTGTCTACATTATACACATAAAGTTTGAAGCAAATCGGGTAAAAATAAGAGGGTGATTTCAAAGCATTTTGAAAGTGACACACTTCCTGCTGCCAGTTGGTGGCGATATAACTTTGACTCACAATAGTCACATCCATGTGATCGGCCTCTTACAACGAACACACTGCGGAAGTTTCATCAAGATCAGTTAATGTATGCAGAAGTTATAACACACTTCCTGTTTATCTTTTCTCGCTATAAATTCGTTTCATCGCCACGGCCAAAATGTTCGAGATATCAAAAATCCGTCCGCAATTTAGCATCCTCAATGTCTTGACTTCATGCTGACCGAGTTTGGAGGCGATTGGATGAATTCTCTAGGAGGAGTACATTAAATTCCACAGCATGCGTTTCAAAACAACCCATAATAGCCGACTTCCTGTTGGGCTGGCGTAAAAAGTAAAAGTACGAAAGTTGTTCGGCCCGATGAGATCTATATGTGTACCGAGTTTCATATTATTACATGCAAGCGTGTCTGATTTATGAACCAAGTTTTCGGACCCCGTTCAAGGGGGCGCTGTCGAGCCCCCCTGCCACGCCCGGGTACCAGCTTCAGCCCGGCCCTGATGGCCGCGGGTTCTGACCCGTGTGCAAAGTTTCAAGAGTTTTCGAGCACGTTGAGGGTCTCAAAAGTGCCCGAAAGGTTGACAGAAAAATAATAATAATAATAATAATAATAATAATAATAATAATAAATAATCCTACCGAAAACAATAGGGCCTTCGCCCTTTCAGGGCTTGGGCCCTAATAATAATAATAAATATAGCTGCGAGCAGCGATTACGGGCCCAAGCCGGTGGCACCGCCACCCCGGTGCCTTTAGTTACCTAAAGGCACCGGGGTGGTGGTGCCCCCGGCTTTAGGCCCTTCATCGCTGCTCGCAGCTATATTTATATATATATATATATATATCTTTAATGTATTTTTATCATGTTGAAAAAGTTTGGTGTGAATAAAATAAACCACTTAGGAGGAGTAGCTAAAAACTCAAGGGTCTGACATATCCAAAAAATCCACATTCAAGCCAAAATATCTGACTTCCTGTTGCTCGGAGCTAACGACTGTAAATTAGAAAGTTGTCCGGCTCGATGAGACCAATATGCGTACTGATTTTTGTAACTGTGGGTAAAGGTAACCCCCCCACTTTTGTCAAAAGCATTTTGAAAGTGACACACTTCCTGCTACCAGTTGGTGGCGCTATAACTTTGACTCACAATAGTTACATCCATCTGACCGGCCTCTTACCACGAACACACTGCTGAAGTTTCATCAAGATCAGTTAATGTATGCAGAAGTTATAACACTTTGTGTTTCTCTTTTCTCGCCATAAATTCGTTTCCTCGCCACGACCAAACCGTTCGAGATATCAAAAGTCCGTCCGCAATTTAGCATCCTCAATGTCTTGACTTCACGCTGACCGAGTTTGGTGGGGATCGGATGAATTTTGTAGGAGGAGTACATTAAATTCCACAGCATGCGTTTTTCAAACAACGCATAATAGCTGACTTCCTGTTGGGCGGAGCTAATAACATAGAGCACGGAAGTTGTTCGGCCCGATGAGATCTATATGTGTACCGAGTTTCATATTAATTCATCCAAGCGTGTTTGATATATGGACCAAGTTTTCGGACCCCATTCAAGGGGGCGCTGTTGAGCCCCCCTGCCACGCCCGGGTACCAGCTTCAGCCCGGCCCTGATGGCCGCGGGTTCTGACCTGTGTGCAAAGTTTCAAGAGTTTTCGAGCACGTTAAGGGCCCCAAAAGCCCCTGAAACCTTGAAAAACAATTATAAAAGCAAATCTCTCCTAACAGACAAATCCCCCACACCCCACACACACACACTGAGATACAGATACAGAGAGAGAGAGAGAGAGAATTCTCCAAAAAATCACATTCAAACCAAAATATCTCACTTTCTGTTGGTCAGAGCTTATGACTATGAATTAGAAAGTTGTCCGGCTTGATGAGAACAATATACATACCAAGTTTTAAGTCTCTATGTAAAACTAAGCCCCCATTTTTGACTAAAGGTGGCGCTACTGAGCCCCTCACCACGCCCGTTTCTGAAACTTTGCACATGTCTACTGGATAATAAATGTGATGTGTCTGTCGAGTTTCATGCATTTTCAAGCATGTGAAGAGTCTCAAAAGCATCCGAAAATAATATTGATGTTTGATGCGTTGCCACGGCAACAGTATCTAAGATATCAATAATCCTTTCACAGGCCTACATCTGCCGTGTGTCTACATTATACACATAAAGTTTGAAGCAAATCGGGTAAAAATAAGAGGGTGATTTCAAAGCATTTTGAAAGTGACACACTTCCTGTTGCCAGTTGGTGGCGCTATAACTTTGACTCACAATAGTCACATCCATCTGATCGGCCTCTTACAACGAACACACTGCTGAAGTTTAATCAAGATCAGTTAATGTATGCTGAAGTTATAACACACTTCCTGTTTCCATTATTCGCCATAAATTCGTTTCCTCGCCACGGCCAAACCGTTCGAGATATCAAAAATCCCCTGGCAATTTTTCATCCTCAATGTCTTGACTTCATGCTGACCGAGTTTGGAGACGATTAGATGAATTCCCTAGGAGGAGTACATTAAATTCCACAGCATGCGTTTCCAAACAACCCATAATAGTCGACTTCCTGTTGGGCTGGCGTAAAAAGTAAAAGTACGAAAGTTGTTCGGCCCGATGAGATCTATATGTGTACCGAGTTTCATATTATTACATGCAAGCGTGTCTGATTTATGGACCAAGTTTTCGGACCCCGTTCAAGGGGGCGCTGTCGAGCCACCCTGCCACGCCCGGGTACCAGCTTCAGCCCAGCCCTGATGGCCACGGGTTCTGACCCGTGTGCAAAGTTTCAAGAGTTTTCGAGCACGTTAAGGGTCTCAAAAGTGCCCGAAAGGTTGACAGAAAAATAATAATAATAATAAATATAGCTGCGAGCAGCGATTGCGGGCCCAAGCCAGTGGCACCGCCAACCTGGTGCCTTTAGTTACACTAAAGGCACCGGGGTGGCGGTGTCACTGGCTTGGGTCCTCTATATTTATATATATATATATATATATATATCTTTAATGTATTTTTATCATGTTGAAAAAGTTTGGTGTGAATAAAATAAACCACTTAGGAGGAGTAGCTAAAAACTCAGAGTCTGAAATATCCAAAAAATCCACATTCAAACCAAAATATCTGACTTCCTTTTGCTCTGAGCTAATAACTGTAAATTAGAAAGTTGTCCGGCTCGGTGAGACAAATATATATACTGATTTTTGTAACTGTTGGTAAAACTAACCCACCCACTTTTGTCAAACGCATGTTGAAAGTGACACACTTCCTGCTGCCAGTTGGTGGCGCTATAACTTTGACTCACAATAGTTACATCCATCTGATCTGCCTCTTACCACGAACATACTGCTAAAGTTTCATCAAGATCAGTTAATGTATGCAGAAGTTATAACACTTCGTCTCCTCTCTTTTCTCGCCATAAATTTGTTTCCTCGCCATGGCCAAACCGTTCGAGATATCAAAAATCCGTCCGCAATTTAGCATTCTCAATGTCTTGACTTCATGCTGACTGAGTTTGGAGGTGATTGAATGAATTCTCTAGGAGGAGTACATCACATTCCACAGCAAGCGTTTTCCAAACAACTCATAATAGCCGACTTCCTGTTGGGCTGGCGTGAAACTTGACAGAGGGAAAGTTGTTCGGCCCGATGAAATCTATGTGTACCGAGTTTCATATTAATTCATGCAAGCGTGTCTGATATATGGACCAAGTTTTCAGACCCTGTTCAAGAGGGCGCTGTTGAGCCCCTCTGCCACGCCCGTTTCTGAAACTTTTCACATGTCTACTGGCTAATAAGTGTTATGTGTCTGTCGAGTTTCATCCAATTTCAAGCATGCTAAGAGTCTCAAACGCATCCGAAAAGAATATTAAAATTTGATGCGTTGCCATGGCAACAGTATCTAAGATATCAATAATCCTTTCACAGGTCTACATCTGCCGTGTGTTTACATTATACACATAAAGTTTTAAGCAAATCGGGTAAAAGTAAGAGGGTGACTTCAAAGCATTTTGAAAGTGACACACTTCCTGCTGCCAGTTGGTGGCGCTATAACTTTGACTCACAAAGGTCACATCCATGTGATCGGCCTCGTACAACGAATACACTGCTGAAGTTTCAGCAAGATCAGATAATGTATGCAGAAGTTATAACACACTTCCTGTGTCCCATTATTCGCCATAAATTCGTTTCCTCGCCACGGCCAAACCGTTCGAGATATCAAAAATCTGTTCGCAAGAATTCATCCTCAATGTCTTGACTTCATTCACACCGAGTTTGGCGGCGATCGGATGAATTCCCTAGGAGGAGTATTTCACATTCCATTGTATGCGTTTTCCAAACAACGTATAATAACCAACTTCCTGTTGGGCTTTTGTAAAACTTAGAGCACGAAAGTTGTGCGGCCCGATGAGATCTATATGTGTACTGAGTTTCATATAATTACATGCAAGCATGTTTGATATATGGACCAAGATTTCGGACCCCATTCCAGGGGGCGCTGTCGAGCCCCCCTGCCACGCCCGGGTACCAGCTTCAGTCCGGCCCTGATGGCCGCGGGTTCTGACCTGTGTGCAAAGTTTCAAGAGTTTTTGAGCATGTTAAGGGCCCCAAAAGTGGCAAAAAGGCAAAAAAAAAAAAAAAAATAATGAAGAAAAAGAAAAAGAAAAAGAAAAAGAAAAAGAAAAAAAATAATCCTTACGAAAACAATAGGGCCTTCGCCCTTTCAGGGCTTGGGCCCTAATAATAATAATAATAATAATAATAAATTAAAGCTGCAAGCAGCGATGAAAGGGCCCTCGCACCCGTGCAATCAACACTCGGTGGCTTTAGGAAGACAGAGCATGGTTGGGAAATGTACATTTAAGGAGGTATATATAGTAAGAGTATGTCAAAGTCAGTTACAAAATGTTTTGTATAATGGTGATAATAGCATGCTTCATGACTCAGCTAAGTGTTGCTAGCATGTTTAGTCTGTTTCTAGCATGCTTAGTACACAATAATTATGTGGTTAGTACTGCATTACTGTGTTAACCATGTCAGTTTCTGTTGCCAGTAGGTGGCGTTATGACTATAACTGAATATGAGCATGGATGTGTGTTCAGGACAGAACTCTTATCAAACTTGTGAAGTTTGGTGCAAATTGGACATTGCCTTCTTGAGTAACAACAAAGTCATGTTTCATTGAATTAGCATTCTTTAGCACTTAGCTAAGCATTGCTAGCATGTTTTAATATGTTTCTAGCATGTTTAGAACTCAATGGCATTTTTAACATGTTGCTAGAACGGCATCAACGTGTTAAACATGTCACTTCCTGTTGCCAGTAGGTGGCGCTATTACTATAACTGAACATTCTCATGTAGATGTGTTCAGGCCATGACTCTTATCAAAAGTGTGAAGTTGGACATTCCATGCCTGAGTTACAGCAAATTCCTATTTAATTGCAATAATAGCATGCTTTAGCACTTAGCTAAGAGTTTGCTAGCATGTTTTAGCATGTTTCTACACTCAAAAAAATACCTCATCAGTTGAATGTATATTAATCATGTGGCAAATTTCCACATAAAATTATTACATTAATAAATCTGTTTGTAATCATGTCTGTCGGATGTAATCAAACTATTTCTATCTGAATTATCACAATTACATTGACCTAATGTATTTTTTTTGAAAATCAAACTTAACTGTATTACATTGACCTAATGTAATTTTTTTGAAAATTAAACTTAACTGTATTACATTGACCTAATGTAATTTTTTTGAAAATTAAACTTAACTGTATTACATTGACCTAATGTAATTTTCCTTGAAAGTCAAACTTACTGTATTACATTGAACTAATGTAATTTTTCCAGAGTAAAATGTAACTTATTTATTACACTGACCAATGTGTTTTTCCATAGGTCTAACAGAATGTCACAATGTAATGCATTTTTTCATGAGTAAAATATAAAAAATTGACTATATTGTGCTGATCTTAGAATTGCTTCCATGCATGTCTTTCACATTGTTGCATACATTAAAAATATGCCATTACAGTGTATGCACACCAAAAAAGCAAACAAATCAAATAGCAAGTCAAATAGTTTATTCATTTCATAATGCTATAAACAGATATAACAGAAATGCAGACAAAACACATCATGTAAAAAAAAAAAAAAAAAAAAAAAACACGATCTACTCAAACATCTTCAGCTAGCCTTTGTCCATCCAGTTTCAGTTTTTGAAAGACCTCGAAAGTATGCTGCAGGTTGAATGGGTACCTCAGATCCAGAGAATAAATTATGCCCATAAGCAAAGTGATGGCACACAGCACAGTCTGAATTTCCTCGAGTACCTCTACTCCCTGAATTACAATTGACACTTCTTTTGGTGGTTGTTGTGCACCCTCCGCATGGATCACACAGATCCCATCTCCTCTTTTGCTTTCTCAGCCTGCTCACAGTACTTGAAATTGGAGAACACAAAAAACACAAACATAGTGTGTGTGTAATGGTCAAAACAACAAAACATCCCACTAAACTTGCATTACAAACAGAAATATTATATATACTGTATATATATATATATACATATATATAGTGGTGTCCAAAATTATTAGAACGGTAATATTTTTTAATGTTTTAAAAGAAGTCTCTTCTGCTCACCAAGGCTTCATTTATTTAATCCAAAAACAGTAATATTGTGAGATATTTTTACAATTTAAAATAACTTTTCTTTTTGAATATATTTTAAAATGCAATGTATTTCTGTGTTGGTAAAGCTGAATTTTCAGCATCATTACTAGTCTTCAGTGTAACATGAAAGCTTTTATAACATTATCACTAACGTTTGGAAAGAAATTAATAATTTTATTCAGTAAGGATGCATAAAATTGATCAAAAGTGACAGTATGTATAGACATTTATTATGTTGCAATTATGTTGTTCTATTTCAGATCAATGCTATTCTTTTGAACTTTCTATTCATCAAAGAATCGTGAAAATAAATTGTACACAACTGCTTTCAACACTGATAATAATAAATGTTTTTTGATCATCAAATCATCATATTAGAGTGATTTCTGAAAGATCATGTGACACTGAAGACTGGAGTAATGATGCTGAAAATTCAGCTTTGATCACAGGAATAAGTTACAATTTAAAGTATGTGGATCCTGGATATGTGGATTACTGTTTTTGTGGTATTTTGGATCAAAAGATAGCCTTGGTGAGCAGAAGAGACTTCTTTTAAAATCTTAAAAGATTTTTCTTTTTATAGGCCTATCTATTTCTTAAAATAGATTTGTGAATTTAAAACACAAATTAAGATATTTTTGATGAAATCTGAGAGCTGTCTCACTCCTTCATAGGCTTTTTTGTAATTGAAACTTGCCGGCCCAGAAAATTAGTAAAGACAATGTTTAGAATAGTCCAAGTGACTACAGTGGCTCAACTTCAAGTTTATCAAGCGACGCAAATACTTTTAGTGCGCAAAAACCATACAAAAATAACGACTTTATTCAACTATTCATTTTCTTCTATGTGGGCCTCTGAGTTCATGTAGTGTAACAGCACAGCGCTTCTGGGTTGTACATCAGCACATAGGCTCACTATTGGCTGACGCTGGTCATGTGTGTGATGCATGTGATGTACAACACATAAGCGCTGTGCTTTTACACTACATGAACTCACACAGAGGCACACATAGAAGAAAATGAATAGTTGAATAAAATCGTTATTTTAGAGTAATGACAAGTCGCGTATTTGCGCCGCCTGATAAACTTAAAGTTGAGCCACTGTAGTCACTTGGACTATTTAAAACAGTCTTAAATAACATTTAAGCCTATGAAGGAGTGAACCAGCTCTCAGATTTCATCAAAAATAACTTAATTTGTGTTCAGAAGATGAGCAAAAGTCTTACAAGGGCTGGAACAACATGTAAATAATTACTGACAGAATTTTCATTTTTGGGTGAACTAACCCTTTAATATTAGAAAAAAAAAATACACAAAAGTTAAGAAATAGCTGTTCATGTGTAGAAATTGGATATACATATTTACATGTGTTTAAGCATAGCTTAAATATAACATACCTCATCAACAGCCAAAATGTTGTGTATCTTTATTTGAACAACTCCTTTGGCACTGCGGAAGACTTTGATGAGTCTGCAAGCAATATGAAAATGAATGTTGATTTAGTTAATCATGTGAATGTTTTCTTAATCCATGGTCATAATAATTGCATTGTAGCTGCCTCATAATACACTCCTGAGGTAACGTAAATAAATAAAAAATGACAGTCTCAGCTGCTTCTCGACACTTTTACTTTGTTATAACGTTACCCATTCATAATCATATGAAAAAGAGGTCCACCAGTCGACCATCTTAAGTGCTGACTGATGGTGACACGGTGCGCATTTACCTCTCTATGGATGTCCCATTATTCCCTATGCCGTCCGCAGTGCCCTTCGAACTGAACATGTTCGCTCCCTTCGGATTCGAATCTCACTCAGATGGCGGAATCGCCTCTGTTAACGTTACATCCACTACGGTCGATTGGAACGCACCTCGAATCACTCTGGCGACTCATTACCTGAGTAAAAGATTCGTTCAAAATGAACGACCCATCACTAGAGTAGATTGTATATTTTTACATTTAGATATATCATTATTTGTTATATATTACTGACTTTATGCTTTTAAAAAAGATGCCGCAGAATGTGACGTCATATCACGACCGTTGCAAAGTGCGGAGAACTGTCAGTAATGCGATCGCTTCCTTACTGTATCACCAGAAAATGAGATTCTTATAGTTTAAACAATACACAAAACAAAACACCTCAGAATTACAGACAATTGTAACATCTCACAGACTTAAAGCTAATGGTAAAACTACTGATTTCAATGTCAACGGAAAAGTTTTTTTTTTTTTCACCATAGAATACAGCTTCGCCCAACAAAGTGTACATAAAGAGGGGGGGGGGGACTTATTTTAACTGTGACTGGCTAAGAAATTGCCTTGTTATTGTTAGAAATGTCTTAAATAACGTTACTCACCCAACTTTAGCAGGATCCGTCGAAAGTTCTCCAATGGCGGCTAAATAAGTTTCTCGAACACAGTCCACAGCTCTCAGTGACACGCGCAGTAGGCGGGGTCAGGCAGGCCACAAACGTAAATTTCAGTCATTAATCCAAGTAAATTCACTCTCATTACATGTACAACGTAGGTCATTTACATTTCTTCAAAAAAACAAAAATACATCTCCTTATAAATGTATAATATTTGAATTGATCTAAAATGAGTGATTTATGGTCATCCAATGAATGCCCATGAGCACTTTTTTGAGTGTAGTATGTTGTTAGCATGTTTAACACTTGCTGGCACTTTTTTATATGTTATTAGGAGTCCATAACAGTGTTAAACATGTCACTTCCTGTTGCCAGCAGGTGGCGCTATGACTGTAACTGAATATAAGCATGGTCATGTGTTCAGGACAGAACGCTTATCAAAAGTGTGAAGTTTGGGGCAGATTGGACATTCCATGCCTGAGTTACAGCAAATTCATATTTAATTGCAGTAATATCATTCTTTAGCACTTAGCTAAGTGTTTGCTAGTATGTTTTATTATGTCTCTAGTATGTTGGTAGGATGTTTAGCACCTACTGGCATTTTTTTATATGTTATTAGGAGTCAAGAACAGTGTTAAACGTCACTTCCTGTTGCCAGCAGGTGGCGCTATGACTATAACTAAATATGAGCATGGACATGTGTTCAAGAGATAACTCTTATCCAACGTGTGAAGTTTGGGGTAGATTGTACATTGCCTTCTTGAGTAACAACAAAGTCCTGTTTCATTGAATTAGCATGCTTTAGCACTTAGCTAAGTATTGCTAGCATGTTTTAATATGTTTCTAGCATGTTTAGAACTCAATGGCATTTTTAACATGTTGCTAGAACGGCATCAACGTGTTAAACATGTCACTTCCTGTTGCCAGTAGGTGGCGCTATTACTATAACTGAATTTGAGCATAGACATGTGTTCAGGCCATGATTCTTATCAAACGTGTGAAGTTTAGGGCAGATTGGACATTCCATGCCTGAGTTACAGCAAATTCCTATTTAATTGCAGTAATAGCATGCTTTAGCACTTAACTAAGTGTTTGCTAGCATGTTTCTAGTATGTTGCTAACCTGTTTAGCACTTGCTGGCTCTTTTTTATATGTTATTAGGAGACCACAACAGTGTTAAACATGTCACTTCCTGTTGACAGCAGGTGGCGCTATTACTATAACTGAATATTCTCATGTAGATGTGTTCAGGCCATGACTCTTATCAAACGTGTGAAATTTGGGGCAGATTGGACATTCCATGCCTGTGTTACAGCAAATTCCTATTTAATTGCAGCATTTGCATGCTTTAGCACTTAGCTAAGTGTTTGCTAGCATGTTTTAGCATGTTTCTAGTATGTTGTTAGCATGTTTAGCACTTGCTGGCACTTTTTTTATATGTTTTTATATGTCCACAACAGTGTTTAACATGTCACTTCCTGTTGCCAGCAGGTGGCACTATGACTGTAACTGAATATGAGCATGGTCATGTGTTCAGGATAGAACGTTTATTAAAAGTGTGAAGTTTGGCGCAGATTGGACATTGCCTTCTTGAGTAACAACAACATCCTGTTTCATTGAATTAGCATGCTTTAGCACTTAGCTAAGTATTGCTAGCATGTTTTAACATGTTTCTAGCATGTTTAGAAGTCAATGGCATTTTTAACATGTTGCTAGAATGGCATCAACGTGTTAAACATGACACTTCCTGTTACCAATAGGTGGCGCTATTACTATAACTGAATATTCTCATGTAGATATGTTCAGGACAGAACGCTTATCAAAAGTGTGAAGTTTGGGGCAGATTGGACATTCCATGCCTGAGTTACAGCAAATTCCTATTTAATTGCAATAATAGCATGCTTTAGCACTTAGCTAAGAGTTTGCTAGCATGTTTTAGCATGCTTCTAGTATGTTGTTAGCATGTTTAGCACTTGCTGGCACTTTTTTATATGTTATTAGGAGTCCATAACAGTGTTAAACATGTCACTTCCTGTTGCCAGCAGGTGGCGCTATGACTATAACTGAATATGAGCATGGTCATGTGTTCAGGACAGAACTCTTATCAAACATGTGAAGTTTGGGGCAGATTGGACATTCCATGCCTGAGTTACAGCAACTTCCTGTTTCATGGCGAAACATCGAAATTTGTCAGGCCGCCGAGGACCCGCCCTTCGACGAAAACTCAAGATCTTCGCAATTTAACGTCGCAAAGGCCTTAAGATTACACTCACCAAATTTGAAGATGATCAGATTAAAACTGTAGGAGGAGTTCGTTAAAGTACGAGGCCTGAAAATGGCAAAAACTGCACAAAAATCTGAGAGGAAGTTCAAAATGGATGACTTCCTGTTGTGTTTAGGGCTATGCTCCAAGAGACTTTTTTGTAGGTATTAGGTCATTACATGTATGTACCGAATTTCGTGCACGTACGTGGAACGTTGCGGGAGGCGCACTCCGTTGAACTTTTATAGGTGGCGCTATCGAGCCATTTTGCCCCGTCCAATTCTGAAACCTATATCAGATGTAAATTGTCGCCAGTTCTGACGCGTGTGCAAAGTTTTGTGAGTTTTCGAGCATGTTTAGGCCCTCAAAAATGCAATTAAATGCGGAGAATAATAATAATAATAATAATTAAAGCTGCAAGCAGCGATGAAAGGGCCCTCGCACCCGTGCCATCAACACTCTGTGGCTTTAGGAAGACAGAGCATGGTTGGGAAATGTACATTTAAGGAGGTATATATAGTAAGAGTATGTCAAAGTCAGTTACAAAATGTTTTGTATAATGGTGATAATAGCATGCTTCATGACTCAGCTAAGTGTTGCTAGCATGTTTAGTCTGTTTCTAGCATGCTTAGTACACAATAATTATGTGGTTAGTACTGCATTACTGTGTTAACCATGTCAGTTTCTGTTGCCAGTAGGTTGCGTTATGACTATAACTGAATATGAGCATGGATGTGTGTTCACGACAGAACTCTTATCAAACGTGTGAAGTTTGGTGCAAATTGGACATTGCCTTCTTGAGTAACAACAAAGTCATGTTTCATTGAATTAGCGTTCTTTAGCACTTAGCTAAGCATTGTTAGCATGTTTTAACATGTTTCTAGCATGTTTAGAACTCAATGGCATTTTTAACATGTTGCTAGAACGGCATCAACGTGTTAAACATGTCACTTCCTGTTGCCAGTAGGTGGCGCTATTACTATAACTGAACATTCTCATGTAGATGTGTTCAGGCCATGACTCTTATCAAAAGTGTGAAGTTTGGGGCAGATTGGACATTCCATGCCTGAGTTACAGCAAATTCCTATTTAATTGCAATAATAGCATGCTTTAGCACTTAGCTAAGTGTTTGATAGCATGTTTTAGCATCTTTCTAGTATGTTGCTAGCCTGTTTAACACCTGCTGGCACTTTTTTATGTTATTAGGAGACCACAATAGTGTTAAACGTCACTTCCTGTTGCCAGCAGGTGGCATTATGACTATAACTGAATATGAGCATGGTCATGTGTTCAGTACAGAACTCTTATCAAACGTGTGAAGTTTGGGGCAAATTGGATATTCCATGCCTGAGTTACAGCAAATTCCTATTTAATTGCAGCAATAGCATGCTTTAACACTTAGCTAAGTGTTTGCTAGCATGTTTTAGCATGTTTCTAGTATGTTGTTAGCATGTTAAGCACTTGCTGGCACTTTTTTTATACGTTTTTATATGTCCACAACAGTGTTTAACATGTCACTTCCTGTTGCCAGCAGGTGGCACTATGACTGTAACTGAATATGAGCATGGTCATGTGTTCAGGACAGAATGTTTATTAAAAGTGTGAAGTTTGGCGCAGATTGGACATTGCCTTCTTGAGTAACAACAACATCCTGTTTCATTGAATTAGCATGCTTTAGCACTTAGCTAAGTATTGCTAGCATGTTTTAACATGTCTCTAGTATGTTGGTAGGATGTTTAGCACCTACTGGCATTTTTTTATATGTTATTAGGAGTCAAGAACAGTGTTAAACGTCACTTCCTGTTGCCAGCAGGTGGCGCTATGACTATAACTAAATATGAGCATGGACATGTGTTCAAGAGATAACTCTTATCAAACGTGTGACGTTTGGGGTAGATTGTACATTGCCTTCTTGAGTAACAACAAAGTCCTGTTTCATTGAATTAGCATGCTTTAGCACTTAGCTAAGTATTGCTAGCATGTTTTAATATGTTTCTAGCATGTTTAGAACTCAATGGCATTTTTAACATGTTGCTAGAACGGCATCAACGTGTTAAACATGTCACTTCCTGTTGCCAGTAGGTGGCGCTATTACTATAACTGAATTTGAGCATAGGCATGCGTTCAGGCCATGATTCTTATCAAACATGTGAAGTTTGGGGCAGATTGGACGTTCCATGCCTGAGTTACAGCAAATTCCTATTTAATTGCAGTAATAGCATGCTTTATCACTTAGCTAAGTGTTTGCTAGCATGTTTCTAGTATGTTGCTAACCTGTTTAGCACTTGCTGGCTCTTTTATATATGTTATTAGGAGACCACAACAGTGTTAAACATGTCACTTCCTGTTGACAGCAGGTGGCGCTATTACTATAACTGAATATTCTCATGTAGATGTGTTCAGGCCATGACTCTTATCAAACGTGTGAAGTTTGGGGCAGATTGGACATTCCATGCCTGTGTTACAGCAAATTCCTATTTAATTGCAGCAATAGCATGCTTTAGCACTTAGCTAAGTGTTTGCTAGCATGTTTTAGCATGTTTCTAGTATGTTGTTAGCATGTTTAGCACTTGCTGGCACTTTTTTTATATGTTTTTATATGTCCACAACAGTGTTTAACATGTCACTTCCTGTTGTCACTATGACTGTAACTGAATATGAGCATGGTCATGTGTTCAGGACAGAACGTTTATTAAAAGTGTGAAGTTTGGCGCATATTGGACATTGCCTTCTTGAGTAACAACAACATCCTGTTTCATTGAATTAGCATGCTTTAGCACTTAGCTAAGTATTGCTAGCATGTTTTAACATGTTTCTAGCATGTTTAGACCTCAATGGCATTTTTAACATGTTGCTAGAATGGCATCAACGTGTTAAACATGACACTTCCTGTTGCCAGTAGGTGGCGCTATTACTATAACTGAATATTATCATGTAGATGTGTTCAGGACAGAACGCTTATCAAAAGTGTGAAGTTTGGGGCAGATTGGACATTCCATGCCTGAGTTACAGCAAATTCCTATTTAATTGCAATAATAGCATGCTTTAGCACTTAGCTAAGAGTTTGCTAGCATGTTTTAGCATGCTTCTAGTATGTTGTTAGCATGTTTCGCACTTGCTGGCACTTTTTTATATGTTATTAGGAGTCCATAACAGTGTTAAACATGTCACTTCCTGTTGCCAGCAGGTGGCGCTATGACTATAACTGAATATGAGCATGGCCATGTGTTCAGGACAGAACTCTTATCAAACGTGTGAAGTTTGGGGGAGATTGGACATTCCATGCCTGAGTTACAGCAACTTCCTGTTTCATGGCGAAACATCGAAATTTGTAAGGCCGCCGAGGACCCGCCCTTCGACGAAAACTCAAGATCTTCGCAATTTAACGTCGCAAAGGCCTTAAGATTACACTCACCAAATTTGAAGATGATCAGATTAAAACTGTAGGAGGAGTTTGTTAAAGTACGAGGCCTGAAAATGGCAAAAACTGCACAAAAATCTGAGAGGAAGTTCAAAATGGCTGACTTCCTGTTGTGTTTAGGGCTATGCTCCAAGAGACTTTTTTGTAGGTATTAGGTCATTACACGTATGTACCGAATTTCGTGCACGTACGTGGAACGTTGCAGGAGGCGCACTCCGTTGAACTTTTATAGGTGGCGCTATCGAGCCGTTTTGCCCCGTCCAATTCTGAAACCTATATCAGATGTAAATTTTCGCCAGTTCTGACGCGTGTGCAAAGTTTCGTGAGTTTTCGCGCATGTTTAGGCCCTCAAAAATGCAATTCAATGCGGAGAAGAATAATAATAATAATAATAAACAGAGCAATTCCAAGAGGGTCCTCACACCATCGGTGCTCGGGCCCTAATAATAATAATAATAAACAGAGCAATTCCAAGAGGGTCCTCACACCATCGGTGCTCGGGCCCTAATAATCCTACCGAAAACAATAGGGCCTTCGCCCTTTCAGGGCTTGGGCCCTAATAATAATAATAAATAATCCTACCGAAAACAATAGGGCCTTCGCCCTTTCAGGGCTTGGGCCCTAATAAATAATCCTACCGGAAACAATAGGGCCTTCGCCCTTTCAGGGCTTGGGCCCTAATAATAATAATCCTAACGAAAACAATAGGGCCTTCGCCCTTTCAGGGCTTGGGCCCTAATAAACAATAATCCTACCGAAAACAATAGGGCCTTCGCCCTTTCAGGGCTTGGGCCCTAATAATAAATATATAAATAAAGCTGCGAGCAGCGATTACGGGCCCAAGCCGGTGGCACCGCCACCCCGGTGCCTTTAGTTACCTAAAGGCACCGGGGTGGCGGTCCCGCCGGCTTTGATACATTTATATATATATATATATATATATATATATATATATTATATACTGTGTGTGTGTGTATATATATACATTTTAGGGACAAGACACAGAGAATTTTACTTGCCTGAGCTGATTAGAACAACGAAAAAAAATCTAATAAAAAGATAACTAGGGAATCACTAAATCGAGAGAATTATTCTGATTTTATGATACACTCAAAATATTCCACAACAAATCCTTTAAATGTAACGATATTCAGAACAGAACAAGAATAAAAAAATAACTACAAACAAGCCAAAACGAAATAAAAAAATAAAAATACATTTAAGCAATCCATGACATGACATGATTTATCTAGTTTTTGGACTGAAACATTCTGGTTGTTTTTAAACTCAAACATAATTCTTAAATTGAAAACAAACAAACAAACAAAAAAATAATAAAATGGGTATAGTTCTGATATTTGTATAATTTTATATAGAAATAAATGGTGTATAATTACATTTTTAGGAGATATGAGGCTTTTAGTTGTCCTTTTTTGACATTACTTTAATCCCTCACTATAGCAAAACCGTTTGAGATTTTATTTTTAAAAATAATCAGTTAACAACATAGGCCTGCTGACTATAAAAATGACAAATATGGAGGTTTTATATATTTTATAACATGATACAGTGAAGCAACCTCACTTGACGAGTGTCATTTCCTGAATACAATCACAGTTGAAACTGTGACATTGATTTCATACAACAGGTTAATAAACAGTTCCAGTTAAGTCACTTACATTTTAGATGCAATATTGACTTTTTGTTCTGTTTCAGCAGCAAAAATAGTTAAACAAAGATCACAGCAGAACCATCACGCATCACGTGTTTTCTCATAACTGAACGATTCAGCATTTTTAACGAATCGGTTGACTCAAAGATTGAATGATCAATAAACATCTGTCTTAATCATGATCGACTCATTCGAACGAATCATTTGAACGAATGAATCAATGACTCGCTTATTAAGATGGATGCCTGGCGACACCTAATGGCGGTTTAGTGTTGTTTAAAGCATCATTCTTTCCAACGTGTGTGTGCAACATTATCATTGTCAGTGTGGACGTCTGTATTTTTCTTTCACTTTTATATTAGCGTTTTAAAAGCACCCGCTCGTGTCATGTCGATTAACCGGTGGGAAAATATCCTCAGACACATACCTAATAAATGTATATTTAAATACAATATTGGCCTACCTGGTAAAAAGGTTTATATGCTATTTTGATGTCCTTTTGGACACAAGAGGGCAGTATAGCCCTATGTTTGCTTTTTTGTTTAACCAAATAGCACTAAATAGCCTGTTTTTAACTTTTTCATTCTTCTTGAATTGCAAAAACAGAATAAAATGGGTTTAGTTGTGATATTTGTATACTTTTATATAGAAATAAATGGTATATAATTACATTTTTAGAAAATTTGAGGCTTTTAGTGTTTCCTTTTTGGACATTACTTTAATCCCTCGCCATAGCAAAACCGTTGGAGATATTTATTATCCGTTCACAATTTAGCATATTTAATGTATTTTCATAATGTTGAAAAAGTTTGGTGGGAATAAAATAAATAGTTTAAGAGGAGTGGCTAAAAATTCAGAGGCTGATTTAGCAAAAAAATCCATATTCAGACCAAAATATCTGACTTCCTGATGGCTGGAGCTAATGAATGTAAATTAGAAAGTTGTCCAGCTTGATGAGAAAAATATACAAACTAATTTTTTTTTACTGTATTTAAAACTAACCCCCCCACTTTTGTCAAAAGCATGTTGAAAGTGACATACTTCCTGCTGCCAGTTGGTGGCGCTATAACTTTGACTCACAATAGTTACATCCATCTGATCGGCCTCTTACCACGAACACACTGCTGAAGTTTCATCAAGATCAGTCAATGTATGCAGAATTTATTCCACTTTGTGCTTCTCTTTTCTCGCCATAAATTCGATTCCTCGCCACGGCCAAACCGTTCGAGATATCAAAAATCCGTCCGCAATTTAGCATCCTCAAAGTCTTGACTACATGCACACCGAGTTTGGAGGGGACACAGTGAATTTTCTAGGAGGAGTATTTCACATTCCACAGCAAGCATTTTCCAAACAACCCATAATAGCCGACTTCCTGTTGGGCTGGCGTAAAACTTGAAAGAGGGAAAGTTGTTTGGCCCGATGAGATCTATATGTGTACCGAGTTTCATATTAATGCAAGCGTGTTTGATATATGGAACAAGTTTCCAGACCCCGTTCAAGGGGGCGCTGTTGAGCCCCCCTGCCACGCCCGTTTCTGAAACTTTTCACATGTCTACTGGCTAATAAGTGTTATGTGTCTGTCGAGTTTCATCCAATTTCAAGCATGCTAAGAGTCTCAAACGCATCCGAAAAGAACATTAAAGTTTGATGCGTTGCCACGGCAACAGTATCTAAGATATCAATAATCCTTTCACAGTTCTACATCTGCTGTGTATTTACATTATACACATAAAGTTTGAAGCAAATCGGGTAAAAATAAGAGGGTGACTTCAAAGCATTTTGAAAGTGACACACTTCCTGTTGCCAGTTGGTGGCGCTATAACTTTGACTCACAATAGTCACATCAATGTGATCGGCCTCTGACAACGAACACACTGCTGAAGTTTTATCAAGATCAGTCAATGTATGCAGAAGTTATAACACACTTCCTGTTTCTCTTTTCTCGCTATAAATTCGTTTCCTCGCTACGGCCAAACCGTTCGAGATATCTGTCCGCAATTTAGCATCCTCAATGTCTTGACTTCAAGCTGCCCGAATTTGCTGGGGATCGGATGAATTCTGTAGGAGAAGTACATTAAATTCCACAGCATATGTTTTTCAAACAACCCTAAATAGCCAACTTCCTGTTGAGCTGGCGTAAAACTTAGAGCACGAAAGTTGTTCGGCCCGATGAGATCTATATGTGTACCGAGTTTCATATTATTACATGCAAGCGTGTTTGATTTATGGACCAAGTTTTTGGATGCTATTCCAGGGGGCGCTGTCGAGTCCCCCTGCCACGCCCGGGTACCAGCTTCAGCCCGGCCCTAATGGCCGCGGGTTCTGACCCGTGTGCAAAGTTTCATGAGTTTTTGAGTCTGTTAAGGGCCCCAAAAGCCCCCGAACCCTTGAACAACAATAATAATAATAATAATAAATATAGCTGCGAGCAGCGATTACGGGCCCAAGCCGGTGGCACCGCAACCCCGGTGCCTTTAGTTACCTAAAGGCACCGGGGTGGCGGTGCCGCCGGCTTTGGCCCTTCATCGCTGCTCGCAGCTATATTTATATATATATATATATATATATGTATATATGTGTGTATATATATATATGTATATGTAACAAAAAATATATATATATCACAATTTAGCATCTTTAACCTGTTAAGCCCGTAAACCCGGTACCGGGTTGGAATTGCGTTATTAAGATCGTATTTACGATCGTCCTTTAATATTTAAAGGTCCTGATGAAACATTAACAGTCATATGTGATATTACAAAGCTTAGACCCTCTAATTTTCACACAAAACCATCATTTTTTCATTCATTTTACATATTGCATCATTTAAATGTTTAAATTCCTCCACCCGCAACCGAAATACCGATCAAAAGTAAGTGTGATTATGAATTTTAATATTGATGGCATTGGTCAAATTTGATGAACAAAGGCAAGTCATATATCAAACAAAAGCTTTCTTTCTCAGGATTTTTGCTACATGGTTTATTTAGTTGACATAATACAACAGATCAAATGATTGCAGAATGAGTCGCGAAGTACATCTTTGATCTTTGTAAACAAACTAGGAGAAACGTTGCATTTCATCTCCAATTACAGCATGTCTGAGGTAAAAGTAGTCAAAAAGATACATAGACTTTCACCTTAGACTGTTTTCTTCAAAATGAGTCCATTTTCACCTTTATGTGAGTTTCGATTGAGAAATAATCCATCGTTATGTCTCATTTAGTCCAGTAATGCAGGAAATAAGTCGATCCTTATGAAAATGGCAGTCGATCCACATGATATGTCCACATGCTATATGATATCGCCGACGGATGATGACGAACAACGCATCATTGGAAAGCTAATGATCTCAGCATTACGTGAACATGTCGTGAACCCACCTTTCCTCTAAACGAACCAGAGTCTGAGATATTCAGCGCGCAATTTTACCTATATTCTGCGGCGCGCAGTTTGGACGCATTTAGAGTCGTGCACGCATTACAATGCTCACTCTTGCACTCATTCACAAAATGTTAGACACATAATATTTTTTTCAGTGTTTGGCGACATCTAGTGGAATCAAATGGAACTTATAATAGGTAGCTGTTGCACACAATACCACAGTTATACACTTTCAAAGAAAGATTCAATGAAAAAAACACACAAAAGCGCCTACTTTTTTGTGTGTTTCTTTTGATATTTTAAACACATACAATAGTTTTTATTACATTTGACACTTGATTTTGTTTGTTTAAAGGGTTTCCTATAAAATGACACCAATATATTGCATTTACTTCACTGTATGTGGGTAAGGGGAGCCATCAGATTTGGGTATGTCCAATTTCATGCGGAATTCCAAAATTACCCAAAGAGTTTAAGGGGTTAATGTATTTTCATCATGTTGAAAAAGTTTGGTGGCATGAAATAAACCACTTAAGAGGAGTGGGTAAAAAATCAGAGACTGATTTTGCAAAGAAATCCACATTCAAACCAAAATGTCTGACTTCCTGTTGCTCGGAGCTAATGACTGTAAATTAGAAAGTTGTCCGGCTCGATGAGACCAATATACGTATTGTTTTTGTAAACTGTAGGTAAAACTAACCCCCCCACTTTTGTCAAAAGCATTTTGAAAGTGACACACTTCGCCCTTTCAGGGCTTGGGCCCTAATAATAATCCTTAGGAAAACAATAGGGCCTTCGCCCTTTCAGGGCTTGGGCCCTAATAATAATAATCCTTACGAAAACAATAGGGCCTTCGCCCTTTCAGGGCTTGGGCCCTAATAATAATCCTAACGAAAACAATAGGGCCTTCGCCCTTTCAGGGCTTGGGCCCTAATAATCCTTCCGGAAACAATAGGGCCTTCTCCCTTTCAGGGCTTGGGCCCTAATAATCCTTAAGAAAACAATAGGGCCTTCGCTCTTTCAGGGCTTGGGCCCTAATAATCCTACCGAAAACAATAGGGCCTTCACCCTTTCAGGGCTTGGGCCCTAATAATAATAATAAATATAGCTGCAAGCAGCAATTAACGGGGTTCAAGCATTTAAGACCGTCATGCCAACTATGCTGTTGGGCTATAGGTTGAACCAAAATGTAGGCCTGAAACCATAAAATATCCATGATGGAGAATGCGCAAATGATATAAATCTATAGTACCAGTGCACCCTAATTCTTTGAAAAAAATTATGGTTTTAAACATTTGTTTATCACCCAATGCTGGATAATTATAAAGATTAGATTTAAAAGATGTATTGTCCCTCTTGTGGACAACAGTTTTATTTAAGGCTTCATCTTCAGTTTAAATGTTTGATAGAATGTACTGTGAGCCCTCTGAGCATCAGAAATCCTTGAAACCTGGCACGTTTCTTCAAAATCAGTTGTACTCAATTATCTACACCGTTTTGTGAAGTTTCTACTTTGTGCACACAATATATAGACATGTTACTCACAATGGGCCATACCAGAAATATATAAAAAATTGTATCTGCCAAACGGTTTCATCGATCAAAATTATTTTGATAACTTTTTGCCATGAGGGTCTCTAGATGATGCATGTGATGTTTCGAGCAGTTTGGACAAACGGTCTGAGGAATTCGAAAAAGTAGAATTTTCAAATAATCACAAATATTTAACAAATTATTTGATTGACAGCAGTGGTTCTTGAGGCAAAGTTGTCCAGAATGAGGAGATCTATCAAATGATATGCATATTGTGTGGATGGGTGAAACACCACGTGATTACAGAGACATAAAACTCGTTAGCGCCATCTAGTGGCAGATTTCTTTCAAAATTCTTACAGACCTCTAGGGCCATGAGTTGAACATGCCCACCATGTTTTCTTCCGATCAACCTTCGTTAACCTTGTCTAATAGGTGCTCAAACTTCACTGGCTAATGGCGGCCATGTTTTTTGAGATACACCAATGTCCTCATAGAAGGGCATGGCACACTGGACAAAGACACTGCATGCCCATTTTCAAGTCAATCGGACTAACGGTAGGGTAGTTATAAGCTGTTTTATGCCTTTTTCGTATTATAGCGCCACCAAGTGGTGAATCGCTGTGGATTTTTTTGTGTGACCACAAAATTAGCTCGTGCATGAGTATAACAAGTTTGGTGAAAATATCTCAATGCTTTCAAGAGTTATAGCCATTTTAGTGAAAGTGGCCCCGCCTACTTCAAACGTTTTGGCGTCTCATGGCGAGCGTGAATCACCGATCAGAATTATTTTGATAACATTTTGCCTTGAGGGTCCCTTTCAGGGCTTGGGCCCTAAAAAAATAATCCTTACGAAAACAATAGGGCCTTCGCCCTTTCAGGGCTTGGGCCCTAATAATGAAGAAAAAAAATAATCCTTCTGGAAACAATAGGGCCTTCGCCCTTTCAGGGCTTGGGCCCTAATAATCCTACCGAAAACAATAGGGCCTTCACCCTTTCAGGGCTTGGGCCCTAATAATGAAGAAAAAAAATAATCCTTCTGGAAACAATAGGGCCTTCGCCCTTTCAGGGCTTGGGCCCTAATAATCCTACCGAAAACAATAGGGCCTTCACCCTTTCAGGGCTTGGGCCCTAATTACAAACAATAAAACAAATACAATATTACAAATATATGAATCAAACTAATTATGTTTTTCAGGTACAATGTTTATTTAAAATGTAGTTAGAAATAAAAAAATATAATCAAATGTAAAAGTTAAATACTGTGTAGTCTTCACTGTATGAATTAAATGTATTATTATTAAAACTACAAAAGTTATTCAGGCAAGAGCAGTAAGTTGTAGTGTTTGAGTTGACAGCATCACCTGACACAGTTGATTTTTACCTGCATTTGGCAGGTTGATGTTGTTAATTTCAAACACTTGTGACAAGACTTAAAACTGGACTCCAATTTGAGCTTGAGTTCCACAACTCTTTAACAGTACAGTAACTGGGTGTGGGTGGATTGGCTTGTCTTCTGCTTTCAGGCAAAGACTGATGATATCTTCTACATCTGGCTGACCAAACTGACTGCCCACCGCCATTTCAAGAAGAATGAGGCTATAAACCTTCACCATGGGGTCTTGCAAGCACTCTCGACAGGGAACGGCAGTACTTTGCCTGCCATGGCGAGTCTTGCACAGAGAAACAGAGTGATGGTAGGCATTTAGGTTCTTGTTAAACATGATTGCTTTTGACATTCCCAGTAATTTTCTCAGTGACAATATTTGAAGAGTTCAGATGCAAAAGCATCTAAGTGCCATCTGAAATTTTCTTCTAAAATTATCATTTTTATCAAGCTCGTTTATTTAAGTTCAGTAATTTCACTTAAATGACAATGAAAATTACCTATTAATTGCCATTTAAGTGAAATTACTGAACTTAAATATACAAGCTTTATAAAAATGACCATTCTAGAAGAAAATTTCAGATAGCACTTAGAGGCTTTTGCATCTGAACTCTTCATTTGCATCTAACTTTATCATTATTTTAAAGTTCTGTTTTTGGTAACACTTTAGAATACTGTTCCATCATGAATTAATTAATTAATATACAGGAACAAATGAGTAATGCAATAACACTCCAGTAACTATTAACTAACAAGAAATTCTGATTAACAAATTACTAAGTATTAGCAGTTGAATGTGGTAGTTCACTATTAGCTAATCAGTAGCTACTATTTTTTTTTCATACCTCCCAGAGTACTACTAAGAACTACTATCTAATAGTGAACTACCACATTAAACTAAGCACTATTACTTACTAATTCGTTTCTTGGTAGTTAATAGTAATTACTGGAATGTTAATAATGCGTTACTCATTTGTTCTTGTGTAGTTATTCATTAATGACGGAACAGTATTCTAAAGTGTTACCCTGTTTTTTTTAAGTGTTAAGTTTTTACTGTCTTGGCTTTTCCCCATTAATCTGTTGTATTTTTATTTTATTTTTTCTCCACTAGATTCCACATTATCAGAGCTCAGCATCATTGTCCGGGTCAGAGACACAGGGTTCACCATCAGCCTCTTCATCTCAAGGGAATAGTAAAGTTTCTGATTGGCTAAAACAGACAGAGGATGTTGACTTGTGTCATCAAGGTATTCACCACCCAATTACCTTTTAATTCAGCATGAGTATATGGGAAATCAGTAAAGGTTCGGAAGAAATAAAACTGATTTTGGACATTTCTAATCACAATTTTTTATGACTCATTCTTTACAGTAATTTGCAAATGATATAGTGAACAAAAATCAAATCAAAACTATTTCAGCATTCATCAAAGTTAGTCAAATGTGTCCAAACGTTTGACTAGTAGTATGTAAATAATCCCTTATTCAGAAATAGTTTTTTCTAACTCAACCATTCCACCATTACATAAATTAGGCATTTCTTGTGACCCTTAATTTACCTTACACAAGTAGTTCCCAAACTTTTCTCTTTCTCTCCAGAAGTATGGCCAGGGCTCTCTTGCCTTGGTAGTCCTTTTCCACTCCAATCCTAAATGCAACTAATGTCTTGGAAATAGGATGGATGGATGGATGGATGGATGGATGGATGGATGGATGGATGGATGGATGGATGGATGGATGGATGGATGGATGGATGGATGGATGGATGGATGGATGGATGGATGGATGGATGGATGGATGGATGGATGGATGGATGGATGGATGGATGGATGGATGGATGGATGGATGGATGGATGGATCGTCCGTCCGTCCGTCCGTCCGTCCGTCCGCTAGGGAAATTCAAGTTTCCAGTAGCAACAATTAATAACAAACAAAAAAGACAAGCAGCCCAATATACATACATAAATTAATAAATTAGGCCCTGCTCACAGGGATGAATTAGAAAGCCGTATCGCCCGAGAGACCAGTCCAGTCTGTCGTCCAGCTGCAGACCTAGGTATTTGTAGGTCTTGATAATTTGACCAAAGTTAAACATTTATTGTTTGAACTTTGTCAATTTATTATTGACTTCCTCAGTCTGTCTGTGGAACAGGACAGAAACATCCTGTCGCTGAAGGTGCTCTTTTGCCTGATGGTGTTGTGCAGTGGGGGATGGACATTGTCCAAGATGGACAAAAACTTGCTACGGGTCCTCCGCTCTGCCACAGATGTTAAGGAGTCAAGTTACACACACCCAGCACAGAACCATCCATCTTCACAAGCTTATCCAGCCACGTGGCGTCCCTTTTCTTAATGCCGCTCCCCCAACATACCACAACATAGAAGAGGATGCTAGCGATGACCGTCAGGCAAAACAACACCTGCAGTAGCTTCTACAAAGACTGAGATTTCTCAGGAAATGGTTGACTCTGTCCCCTCCTGTATAGAGCAACTGTGTTCTTGGACCAGCTGCAGACCTATGTATTTGTAGGTCTGGACCACCTCTACACAGACGCCTTCGATGAGAAGAGGCTGCAGGTGGGGCCTCAGTCACCGGAAGTCGATCACCAAATCCTTAGTTTTTGTAGTGTTGAGCTATAGATGATTAAAGCTACACCACCTCACAAAGTCCTCAATCGGGGTACGATACTCCCCCTCATCGCCATTCTTAATACACCCCACGATTGCAGTGTCATCAGAATACTTCTGCATGTAACACAATTCCAAGTTGTGCTTAAAATCTGAGTTGTACAGGGTGAACAAGACCGGGGAGAGCACTGTCCCCTGTGGTGCTCCTGTGCTGCTGACTACGGTCTCAGAAGTGCAGTCCCTCAGTCGAACGTACTGACAACTCCCAGTAAGAGAGTCTATAACCCACTTTATTGTTCCTCTTCTGCAGTGCACATGTAAATTTTAACTGCCAGCTGTGGAAGGTGTGTTGGTGCCCTGCAACTGCAGAATTAGTTTGAATTTCTGAAACGTGTTACTGAGGTTTGCAAGTTCCATTAGAAATTTATTGTTGAAATTCTGAAGTTCATAAATAACAAACACCCTGGATAAAATTTTCCCACACAACAGCCAACTGGACTCGCTGTAAAACAAAACAACTGTGTGAACAGGTCTCATTTCCTCGCAGTGTTCAAAAATCCATGCTTTGACTGGTCCTGTTTTAATGTAGTTTATGGTGGTGATATCTGTCAGTACTCATCTGTTTAGACATTAGCACCTCACTGTGTCCACTGAACATTGTGGGACATGCGCTTGACTAATGCTTGCAGCACTCTTCATTTCTCAGCCATTGCCTGAGCCCCATCTGTGCAGATCTTTACACAGTCCTCACATTTCAAATCGGCATCTTTCAAGTAAGTATCAAGGATTTTGATCAGTTTTTCTGCAGTGGATCTTAGTTCTAAGCTTGCAGAAAAACAAATCCTTCCTCAAATCACTTATGGTCAAATGGAACAAACCTTTTGTGTTCATGATGTGAAGTCTCTAAGTGTTGTTTTAGCTTGTTCTGCTTCATACTGTCAGAGGCTAATATTTTGAGGAACACAAGACACTGTGGTCTCACTTCACTACCCACCGTTGTACTAGTGAATCTCAAGGCGAGATATGCATCGTCATATTTTCTTATCTTTGTTTTAATAGTTGTGACGTTTGAAGTAGATTCATCATCGAGTTGCGTTTACCTGGCACTGGCAGTCCTTTCACAAACTTGTGCATGTTTAGTGCAGAACCATGCATCAATCATGTATATCTTTACATGGCTCCCTGGAGTACTCAATTCTGATTAAATTTCGCCATCTAGCGGTACTGCGAGTCATCTTGAGGTGATAAAAATGGTTTTGTTTATTTATTTACTTATGTTGCAAGTAAATAATTGATAAATAAATAGATAACGTGCCTCCCCCCCAGCTTAGAACCACTGCCTTACACATAGTTTTGTCTTTTTTTTTTTTTCTTTTTTTTGTTGATGTTTATTGCTAGAAAATTCAATGAGGTAGAGACAACTTTTGAATCCAAGTGCTTCAGAATATAAATTTGTCACTTCCTCAAACATTCACCCTCTCATGCACAGAACTTGCCAGATGTAAGCTGGATTTGGCTGAGCTCTCGAGTTTAATCCAAAAACTTCACTGGCATGAAGGTGGCCTACCCATCACAAGCACCGACCTGGAACGTCGCATCAGCATGCAGGTGAGTCTGCTTCTGTGCTGACACAGAATGTGTCTGCTTTCTTTTTGCCACAGCCAGCTAACACAAAGCAAATGTAAAATTAAAAGTGGTGATCATTTGATGACAGTTGCAGTATTAAATAATGAAGAGGTAAACATGGTAATTGTTTTCCAGAATCTTAGTCTTGAGAAACCCAAAAAGAAGTCTGGAAAGCTCTGGGGTCACTCCCGAACACTTTCACGAGTCGAATCGCTTGACTTTGTAAGTTCATCACGATTATGTTCTTTGTTTGTGGTTTTATAAACATTTATCGTTGGATGTTCTTACAGTGGGTCTCATTCACTATTAATGCATAGAAGTGTTTTTATACATGTGTGCCTAAAAGTCTCACAATTTTGTCAGTCACTTCAGGTGCGTATGCTTGTAAATCTGTTCTTACCCTCATTATAATGAATTGCTAATGAGTCCATCTTATTCTAAATGAGGTAGTGTATCCACTATTAGTATTTGGCATAATACACAGCCAAACCATCTCTATAGTCGTGCTGCATGCTATACCGGTGTTATGGTAATATTGCAGTGGCCAAGGGTCAAAATCCTGAAAGTGCAATAATATTTTAATGGTAGTATTGCCGTTACATTACTGTTGTATGTATGAAATGTAGTAAATATTCCCAGATAGTATGCACTACTCTAACTGAAAGCAGTTGTCTCAAACTCTGCATGAGGCATGTTTTAAAGCCATCAGTATTTGCAAAACCCTGGACAGTCATTCCAGCATCTATCTATCTTAATACGGAATGACTGAAATCTTCATAGCTGTATGTGAAAATAATGTTTTTCCCCCTTAAGTTGCCTTTATATCTGTGTGAAAACCTTTTTATACACACGAATGCATACGTAAGCATGGTTAAATGAAATGCACAATTAGGCTTTATCTCTTGCCCTCTGTATGCTCCCAACTACTGCTTCAGTTTCCTGACAATAATTCTATTTCCATCTCTGACATTTGGAGCAGTTATCTTCAAGCCATTTGGGCACATCAGGTGGTTTGGCTGCTTCCCTTCAGTCCATCCCAGATTACGTTTACTCCCAGCTATCCACACCTGAGGTCTCCTCACTGGAAGGAAAGAAACTACAGATGGACATTTGTGCCTTGTGTGAAAGAGGTACCTTGTTTAATTCCTTCTGTCACTACAATTTTAAATGCAGCTGCAAAAGAGTAGAGCAATTTTACATCTTTAGAGTTTAAATCTCGCAATTTTGATTTTTTTAAAAACATTTTTTATAAGAATTAAAATATGAATTCTGTTCTCAATTCTGAGGGGAAAAATTCTGAATTTCGAGATTGCTATGGGGGAAAAAAAGGCAGAATTGTGAGTTTGTCTAGCAATTCTGACTTTTGTTAAAAGCACTTAAAACATACTTGAGTCGAAGTAATAACTATTTCAACTACTTTTTTCTTTTTTTTACTGAAGTGCAATTCCTAAAAAATAAATAAAAAAAAAATAAATAAAAAAGTTTAATTAATGTAATGTATTTAATGTTTGTAATTACATTTTTTTTCATAGATCAGGTTCCAAAATTAACATGCTTACTTGAGTCTTGACATTGTTGGGATAATCTTTCCATAAAAGTCAAGTCACCTTTATTTCTATTGTGCTTTTTTACAATACAGATTCTTTCAAAGCAGCTTTACAGTGATAACTGGAAAATAATGCAACAAAGTTTGTTTAAACTTTGTATAGATAAATACATCTATACTATACACATGTCAAAACAATGGTACATAAATATAATGAACATGGTGCATGCTATGCCTGGTTACACAGAAAATAAACTATTTGGTTCAGCTTCCTTCAAAAATCCTATAAAGGTGTTCCATACTTTGAAAAACTTTTCAGGATTTCCCTTAACAATATATGTGAGTTTCTCCAAAGCCAAACAAGACAATTTCTGTAACCATTGTTTAAAATTAGGGCTGTCTGTGTTTTTCCAATGACGAGCGACTACAAGTTTTGCTTGTAATAAACAGAAGGTCAACATTTTCTTACCAGAGCTAGTTAAAGTGCAAGTTACAGGGAAAATATTAAATATTCAAAGTTTAGGACATTTGGGGACATTCTGTTTCACCACCAGTAACAAAAAGTCCAAAACCTTTTCCCAAAAATTTGACCTTGAGGGCACTTCCATGAGCAATGGTATAAAGTTCCTATCTCTAGGTTGCATTTTATACATTGATTGGGAATGTTGGGATTAAATTTATGTAGTAATTCTGGAGTTATGTATGCTCTCATAATCCACTTGTACAGCAGAAGTTTAAATCTGGTATTAATTGTCTGGGTTTGGGCCTTTAAGCAGATACACTGCCATTCATCTTCTGTTATATTCTCACTTATATCTTGACACCAAGCCAAATGCTTTTTCTCCGTATTTTCCTTGCAGTTAGTGGAGATCAGTCTATAAAACAAGGAAACTTAGCACCATTAAGGTGATTTAAAGTATTTTTTTCTAAAGGGGACAGATCTGGTAAGAGAAGAGAATGATGCTGTGTCTTATTGATACAATTCCTAATTTGAAGATATTAAAAAAAAAAAAAGGGTTTTAGGCAAATCAAACTTTTGTCTTAATTCCTGAAAACTGAGCATAGTTTCATTGCTAAATAAATCTGCCACCTTGTTCAAACCATTTGATGCCCAGATTTTAAAACCACCGTCATGTGTCCCTGGCATAAACAGTGTTTCCCCAAATAGGGATCCAAATGATGTATTATGTTCCTACTTTGCGAATGTGACGTGTCAATAACTGTGGAACGGTCCAAATTAGGATCTAAGGTACAATTAAAGTCACCAGCGACTATTAAGATACTCTGAAGGGAAGACAAAATTAAGAAAAGATTATGAAAAAAAATGTGGTTCATCTGTATTATGGCCATAAACACTTACAAGATTACAATATACGTTGAACATCCTATCACTGATTATAACATATCTACCCAGTGGATCACGCATAGTTTTTAAAGCAGAACTCGGCAACTCTAGCGAACTCTAGTCACTTCTTCGCTGATTTTCCCTTTTGTTGTCGCATGTTTTCCCCACGAGCTCCCCCTACAGCTGTGGGGCGTATATTTCACAACACGGTCGTAAAAAACTCACTTGCGGCGGCCTCCTCCCCCTCTCAAGTCCCCAAGTTGCAAGGTTGGTTTTCCGCCTGGGAACGCTGGGGGGAGCGGGGAAAGTCACCAATATCACCAGAACAGGTTGTTTGACCATCCAAATGATTTCTAGACAGTTTTATTAAGTTAAAAAAGTTACCAAGTTCTGCTTTAATATATGAAATGGGACTGATTTATGTATCGGCACAGCTACCCCTCTTGAGTGTGAGCCATATGATGCTGCTAGAACCTGCCCATTTACTCAGCTGATTATCCAGCTGATTTACTCAGATGTTGGCTGCTCCGCTTCCCGAACATCCTCTGGCAAGACCGCGATGAATTTGCCTATACTTCAGGAGAGTCGAAGAAATGACAACGGTCTCCGTAGATAATGCTTGGCGGGGAAAATCATCCCATACTTAATCTTCCTCTTACGAAGCTCTAGCTTCACCTCCTCAAATCGCTTTCATTGTTTCAATACCTCGGACAATAGATCGGAAAAAAACATAATGTGATGATTCTGGAACATCACTGTGCCTCTTTCCTGAGCTGCTCTCAGTACTCTGGCTTTGTCAGCATTGTTAAAGAATTTCAGTATCATTGTTTTTGGCCTTGACAATGCGTTTCCAGCTTGTTTGCCACAGCTGGGTAACCTGTGTGCCCTTTCAATGATCCCCGGTGCTGGGAAGGTGTCTGCACCTAGAACGTGAGGAAGCCAGCTTTCCAAAAACGAAACGGGTTTATTTTCGCCGATTCCGTTTGGAAGTCCCAGAATCCGAAAGTTAGAGCGCCGGCTTCTACACTCGGCCATGTCAAGAGCAGAGGCAAGATCCGGCTTGGCTTGGCTGATTCGGCTCTCCGCTTTGGTAAGTCTTTCAGTGAAGGCAGTGAAATCCTCTTTAACTTCTTTATACCCTCTGGGGTCTGAGGTGTTTTCTGGGCCCTGGAGGTGTTCTGACATGCTCTGACATTTGTTACTTGTGATATTTTCATGGCTAAAGTCTGATTACACTGTATTCAGCACAAACTCTGCTACAATAATGTCAGCAGCATGTATGTAAAAGTTTGTAGTTTTGAGATAATGACGTTTATGCATGGTTTGTGAAAAAACAAAAACAAATTGTCACTGAAATAAGGTCAAGAAACCCATACTGATTATTTCTTCACAAGACTTTTAAAAATTGTATCACGTATAGCCTAGAATATTTTCTTCAAAACTATGTGAAAATCATCCTGCCCACTGATTCAGATAAGACAATATATTGATTTAAAATTTGTAAGACATGTTTTGTGTGAGAAAGCTTTATGCAAGGAGGTGTGAATACATCATGAATATTGATGTTTCACACCTGAGAAAGACAAAGACCCTCCCCTAATTGCCCTATCAGGTGCTATCAGGCCCTATCATTGAGGAACCTTGCACAAAGAATGAGGAGATTTTAAAAAAAGAATGGCTTTTAGATTGTTTGGATTTATTTCTAACACAACATAATCCAAAGATCAGAGGTGGGTAGAGTATCCAAAAACTGTACTCAAGTAAAAGTACAAGTACTTATAGAAATATTTACTCAAAGTAAAAGTAATAATTTTAATAGTGACTTGAGTAAGAGTAAGAAGTATCCAATGAAAAAAACTACTCAAGTAGCTAGTTACTAGTTACTTCACATCATACATTATATATAAATATGACTATTATTATCATAATTAGGCTATCTTTGCAACAAAAACAGAAGAGACAAGCATTATTTCTGCCATCTGTAGCCCGAAAATCATTGCCTGTCCTTTGGTTTGTATAATAGTAATTTATACAACTACATTTGGATTATTAGACAATGTCGAAATAGTGACTCTGCAGAGTTTTGTGTAACACTTACCTCGAGTAGTAGATAAGTAATGCTATGTTAGGACCAGTGTCTAGGCTCATAGGGAGCAGTAGTAGTTAAAACAGTAATAACAGCAAAATAATGTCAGACACACCACAGACCATCAAGTAAGTTTTAAATGCCGGCTTGTTTATATTTAAGTAGAGAAAGAGTACATAACATAAATTGGTACCACATGAGACAGACAATATGTATAAAGAATTAGAATTTAGTGCTTCAAATGCTTTGCACCTTCAAATATTTCAGTAATTACCTCTCCTCAGGTAATAAGGGTCACACAGTTCAATCTCTATTAACTTATTTAGTTCAAAGAGTATAGTTATCAAGTTAGATTTAAAGTTACTTTTAAATCACTATTTAGCTTCTATTTTAGAGTTAACTCAGTTTCTATTAAATTGTATTTTAGTTCAACTAACCTAAATTCTTATTTTGGTTAATAAGATGAAATTTCTATCATGAGTTTAGATTAGGCTAGACTTCAAAATAATAAAATCTTATTTTATCTAAATGTCAGTGCGTACTTTGATTAGGCTATATGAAATTACAATTTTCAGTAATATCTTATCAATGGCACTAAATGCTGTATTCAATGTCACTGCTGGTTATAAATGACAACAAGTGCTTTTTAATCTAGAAGCCTATTTTAGAATCAGGTATTAATCTCCCCTTTTTATATTTAAACCAGTGAGCTACTAGGTTTTGCGAGTTCAGAACAAAGTCAAAACCAGTTTAGCATTGACATGTAAAAAGGAATAATACCATCAAATATCTAACAAAACATTCACCATTCTATATAACATCAAGGCTATGAACGTATAGTGAATAACTCAAGTATGCAATTCAATTATAGACCGTGTAAAACAGTCAATGAATTCAACCTTGCTAGCGACCAGTCGAGCAGTCCAGCAACATCCACGTGAGAACGTGGCAGCAGATGAGTTCAGTTTCGGTTTCAATGAGTCCTCGGTTTCAATGAGTCCACGCTTACCGCAAATCAAAGTCCAAAAGAATCCTTTTGCAACAAAAATACCGAATGCTTTACAAAGTCCTACCGCAGATCCGATGAAAGAGTACTTGTTCTTATCTGGAATGTTGATGAATCTCGTGGATGCAACGTGAGAATTATCTGATGGTTCTTCCTAATGTGGGAGGCTCGCCAGCGGTACGTGGCTCCGAACAATCCAAACACACGGTTTTTCTTTACTATAAAATGTCCAAATAAACCACAGTCTACCTTTGCAGACAGAATATAACACAAAGCACTTTGAAATCAAAGAAAAATAAAATTTTCACACGTCTTGCTATTGTTTGCACACTGGTTCGTTTAGCTAGCTTTTCATTCAGCTCGCGTCCTTCTCTCCCTAGCGTTCTCTCTCTTTTTTCCGGAAGTTGCAACCCACCGTTCTGATTGGCTGACAAGTTCAAGTGACAAAACTTCTTGTAAGAATTAATATTGAAACGAAATATCTTTAATCCTATTTATTACACTAAATCATGAACTTTATTTCTAATATCAGAATATCTATTCAACAGTGTTTTTACTGTTATTTATTCAATAATCTGTTTAGCTATTTTAATCTGGGTTACATTTGCATTCACATTACTGCACACACATTAACCGCGGGATGGCGGGTGTTCATTTCATAAACTGTGGACAATGGTAGCTGATTTAATGTATAAATTGATGTATGTCCAAAAAACGGGTAATGTCATGCTTTGTAGTAGTGCTATCATGGCGTAATAATCTGTTTGGTTGTAAAATGTATTACCTGAATGAAATTAAATCGAATGTATCGTCCTATGGAATCATTCATTCACAGACAGTTTACGAAGATGTTCAACTAATAAAGATCTTCATCGCTGGCAAAAATATGATGCATTTGCAGATTTGCTTTCACTGACTGTACTGTAGGTCCACGGCCTTTTCATCTAACGCTCTTGATGTCCTTAAAGGGACACTTCACCCATTTGCATTAAGCTTTGCATTGTTAGAAACCCAGTCATACTATTGAATGGTCGTGCAACACTCTCTCATTTTCCCCTGAGACGGGAGAAATCTGTTATTTACCTCTTACACTTCCTCCTACAATGACGCAAAAATCGTCATTTTGCGTCATTGTAGGAGGAAGTGTAAGAGGGGGGGATTTCTGTTGAGACTACAAGCACTCGTTCCTCATCTTTCCCAGGGGGCGGGACCCGCTCACGCTACAGACCTATTACAGATCAGTGGGTGGGACTTTACGCTCTGAAACTGAAAGCAATATCCTCCATCTTGTTTGAAGCTAAGCTAACAGGCGCTGTGGAGACAGATGTAAAGTAATGACAATAGCGGAGGAGAGTGCTCAATATGATATAGAAGAAGAGGATTTCGGAAGTCTGATGCTTGAATCAGGTGTTTGTGGCTACCTTTACAAGCCGCATTATAGCGAAGAGCAGCCGAGGCAGAAGACCTGCCTGCCGCGGACGGGGAGCCCGGACTGGCTCGAGTTAGGGCGGACCGGTGGCGCCGGTGATCTCACAATGCAGCTACGAACCGCTACGAACACAGAGATAGAGTCCGTCTGCGGCAAAGAATTTCAACGATGACAATTTCTCCTGGACGAAATCTCTGAATCAGACGAGGACACGGACGTTTGTGTTGAGAACTATCCTAGTTTCGCACCGCATATGTTCTGACTGAACATCCAGGTACCATGCAATAATTCACCTTTTCGAAAGAAATACAAACGAGGAGTAATGCACTAATGAGTTCGCCAACTAACTAGACATTTTGTGTGAATGTGAAATTAATTTCAAGCTCTGGTGGTAGCTAGCCTTGTAGACGGAAGAGTGATTTCTCTTATAGGTAGATATGCGCTTTCTGGATTAGTGGGAGTGGCTTGCGGAGCTGTGCAATGTGGTGCATTGTGGGAGTTGTTGTCTTTCATACAAATGCGTCCTGAAGTTATTTTTTGTCTTTTCTCGGTCACAAAGGCACCAACTTCAAAATGTATTTTACATTTCGACTACATATATGACCCACTTTCAATAAAAAACAATGTTCAAATGGGTGAAATGCCCCTTTAAATCTTCCTGTTACGACTCCGAGTCGAGTGTGAATTGAAAGTGCTTCAGACGATTCAGTGAGTGCAGGAAACTGAACAGATCATTCAAACTGATTTGTGAACTGACTTAGACAGATCTGCCAACTTGTTTGAAGTCTTTGAACAGAATCGACTCAAAAGAGTGATTCATTTGTGAATAGAGCATCGTTCATGCCCAGAAAAAAGATACAGCGTGCTTGGTATAAACTACTAATTTAACAACATGTATTGCATTAAAATAAAGTAACGAGAGGAACGTCGCCCAACGTAACGAAGTAAAAGTACAGTTTTTTCATTAGAAATGTACTCGAGTTAAAGTAAAAATACCCACATTTAAATCTACTCTTAAAAGTACAATTTTACCAAAAAAATACTCAAGTAAATGTAACGAAGTAAATGTACTTCGTTACTACCCACCTCTGCCAAAGATACATAACAAATGACAAAAAAGCACATTAGTAAACACACTGATCTAAAGACAGAGACTTGAACAGTCACACACCTTTGTGCCATTCCTGAAACGTACATACCTGTCATTTCCAAGGTGTTTGATTTTTCATTTTACCATGTTCATGTACAGAGACTCATGTGAATGTTGAAGTCAGCAGGACTCATCCAGTGGCATCTGGTCCCTGTAAAAAAAAATAATAATAAAAAAAAAATAAACACCTGTGAACATGCTGATATCAAGAGAAACCATAGGGCTGCACGATTTTGGGAACACATTTTAGATTTTTCTGGTTAAAATTTAGCCTGGGTTTCCCCATGCTGCCTTGAGCACAGCGCAATTTTATTCACGCTGCTAGGCAGCCTGGATACCATGGACCAGATTTTCGCCTCAGCGAGGGGACCAATCACAGAACGGGGAGGGAGCAGCAAGACGATGACGACATCTATGCGACACACCGAAGCAGTTTGTTTATATCTATGGATCCAACATGGCAGCAGACGCGAAGTTACCTTTCGATGCAGCCTTAGATAGTGTTCTAAGTAGTTCAGAACGCAAGTTTATTTCGTCTTCTTCCTCATCGAATTTCTGTCGCTCTACATGCGTCATCTGGTATAATTGAAACGATTGGCTATGAGCTACGTACAAGCGCATTTGATAGACATTCGTAGCGCCCAATAAACGGCTCTGGGCATTCGTAAACCACGCCTCAAATACGAGAAAATGAACATGTGGTTCCCAGACCACGTCTTAATGAGAAAGAGGTCTGACGTTAGCCAGGCTAGTTAAAATGATGAAATTTACAAAATACATACATACATGCATGCATGCATGCATGCATACATACATACATACATACATATACATACAGTGGTGAGAACAAGTATTTGATACACTGCCGATTTTGCAGGTTTTCCCACTTACAAAGCATGTAGAAGTCTGTAATTTTTATCATAGCGCTAGCCTCATAGCATAATTGCCTACGTCCTATTTAAAATAAATGACTTATAGGCGATTATGCTATGAGGCTAACGATAGGTACTCTTCAACTGTGGGTGACGGAATCTAAAACAAAAATCCAGAAAATCACATTGTATGATTAAGTAATTAATTTGCATTTTATTGCATGACATAAGTATTTGATACATCAGAAAAGCAGAACTAATATTTGGTACAGAAACCTTTGTTTGCAATTACAGAGATCATACGTTTCCTGTAGTTCTTGACCAGGTTTGCACACACTGCAGCAGGGATTTTGGCCCACTCCTCCATACAGACCTTCTCCAGATCCTTCAGGTTTCGGGGCTGTCGCTGGGCAATACGGACTTTCAGCTCCCTCCATAGATTATCTATTGGGTTCAGGTCTGGAAACTGGCTAGGCCACTCCAGGACCTTGAGATGCTTCTTACGGAGCCACTCCTTAGTTGCCCTGGCTGTGTGTTTGTGGTCGTTGTCATGCTGGAAGACCCAGCCACGACCCATCTTCAATGCTCTTACTCCCTCAAGATCTTGCGATACATGGCCCCATCCATCCTCCCCTCAATACGATGCAGTCGTCCTGTCCCCTTTGCAGAAAAGCAACCCCAAAGAATAATGTTTCCACCTCCATGCTTCACGGTTGGGATGGTGTTCTTGGGGTTGTACTCATCCTTCTTCTTCCTCCAAACACAGCGAGTGGAGTTTAGACCAAAAAGCTCTATTTTTGTCTCATCAGACAACATGACCTTCTCCCATTCCTCCTCTGGATCATCCAGATGGTCATTGGCAAACTTCAGACGGGCCTGGACATGTGCTGGCTTGAGCAGGGGGACCTTGCGTGCACTGCAGGATTTTAATCCATGACGGCGTAGTGTGTTACTAATGGTTTTCTTTGAGACTGTGGTCCCAGCTCTCTTCAGGTCATTGACCAGGTCCTGCCGTGTAGTTCTGGGCTGATCCCTCACCTTCCTCATGATCATTGATGCCCCACGAGGTGAGATCTTGCATGGTGCCCCAGACCGAGGGAGATTGACCGTCATCTTGAAATTCTTCCATTTTCTAATAATTGCGCCAACAGTTGTTGCCTTCTCACCAAGCTGCTTGCCTATTGTCCTGTAGCCCATCCCAGCCTTGTGCAGGTCTACATTTTATCCCTGATGTCCTTACACAGCTCTCTGGTCTTGGCCATTGTGGAGATGTGGGAGTCTGTTTGATTGAGTGTGTGGACAGGTGTCTTTTATACAGGTAAATAGTTCAAACAGGTGTAGTTAATACAGGTAATGAGTGGAGAACAGGAGGGCTTCTTAAAGAAAAACTAACAGGTCTGTGAGAGCCGGAATTCTTACTGGTTGGTAGGTGATCAAATACTTATGTCATGCAATAAAATGCAAATTAATTACTTAAAAATCATACAGTGTGATTTTCTGGATTTTTTAGATTCCGTCATTCACAGTTGAAGAGTACCTATGATAAAAATGACAGACTTCTACATGCTTTGTAAGTGGGAAAACCTGCAAAGTCTCGGCAGTGTATCAAATACTTGGTCTCCCCACTGAACAAGGCATAACAAACTTGCTGTTCATACATATATATTTAAGGTTGCCCACCTTAAAGGAGTCACTGAAAAGCTTTGCTAAAGTAGGAACTAAAAGAGGAGCAAAAGCTTTATAAAACTCAACAGTAAAGCCATCAATGGCAGGAGATTTTCCTGGTATCATGGATTTTCGTCAAGTCACCTTCATTTATATAGCGCTTTTAACAATTTGGACTGTTTCAAAGCAGCTTTACAGTGATAATAGGGAATTAAAGTAACAGAGATTGTTTTGGCTTTACAGCAGCTCTAGAATAAAGTTATTGTCCTGCTAAAGTTAGTTTTGATCGATTCACTTCCGTTTGCAAAGATCATTAGTTATTAACTTAGGGGTTGCTTACACGACACCGTTCTAACAGAAAACACTTAATGCGCTCCAGTCCGCTCATTCGCAGAATTATTTATCGCTTCCGAGTAGCCTTGTGAACGAACTATTTTGACAACGTTTTATCTGTACAGAGGTAAAGGGAAGGAGAAAGGGGGACCTTCACAGGGGAGAGACTAGTTGACACTTCAGGACTGCGTTGTTGTCGTGTCCAGGGTCCTTCATCAGATCTGGATCCGGCGGACTGCGGTAAACCTCGGGATAAACAGAGAGACTAATATTAGCGTAGACACCATTCTTCTTATGATGTAATTGTTCCCGGCTTCAGCATAGTTTAGCATAGAGGGCAGGCGAAGGGGAAGAGGCATTAGAGACATCTAACTTAGACTATTTACAATAGCTGACAAACTGTCTAAGTCTTTCGGCTTTCCTCAATTGTGAGGAATAAAAAATTACCTGGCCATGAATGAATGCTTTGAAAGCCTCCCATAAGATGTGACTACTAATGTCTGAGGTCTGATTGAGTTCGAAGTAAAAATTAATCTGCAAGTAAAGGAAAACTTTGAACACACTATCTGACATTCTGGAGGAGTTGAATCTCTAGGGTGGCGGCGACCGTCTATTAGGAGGCAAAGTTAAGTCAATAGATACTGGCGCATGATCATAAACCACTAATGGCTGGTAAGTGCATGTGGTAATACAGTGTTAAAATTTATTATCCACCAAAAAAAAAAAAAATAATCTAGAAAATTTAAGATGAACATGGGGAAAGAAAGAAAAAACGTTGTCTTGAGGGTTTTTAAATCTCCAAGGATCAGAGAGTCCCAGTTGAGAGGCGTGGTTCAGCACCACACTGGCTGAATGTTCACATTGGGGTTTACATTGGGAACCCAATTGAAATAGTTCCTGCAACTTGTATCAATTTCAACCGTCAGAAAACTGAGAAAAGCAATACTAACAACACCGGCAGGATGACTATCGGATAATTAACAATATATTAGCCACGTTATGGCACACGCTCCGACTCCAAGAAGCGGGCAGATGCAACAAAGTCCTCAGCCTCCGTCAGCGAAGAGAACATCTTCTTACCTCCATCTTTGATCCAGATAGAAAGCCTTGCAGGGAAAAACAAAGTTGGTTTGTATCCAAGGTTGTATAGTTCTGCCATCACAGACCAGTATTTAGTGCGTTGAGTTGCCACATCAGGTGCGTAATCCTAGTAGATTGTGACAGGGCTGCCTTGGTAAACCAGTTTGCCTCTTTTCGAGCTCGAGCCTCCTGGATGATCATCTCTTTTTGACTGTAGCGATGGAGCCGAATGATGACTGGCCTCGGTTTCTTCCCGGTCGCTGGTTTACTAATTAGAGCTCTGTGTGCTCGGTCAATCTCTGGCGGAGAGGGTAAAATGTCTTCTCCCAAAAATGTCTAAGAGTACTTGTGTAAAGAAAATTGAAGAATGCGGCCCTTCGAGTGATTCCGGTAAGTCTACGATCTGAGTATTTTTTTCGACGACTGCGTGATTCAAGGTCAGCAACTTTATCTTGTAGCATTGCACTACTCTCAGCCAGTGTGGCACAGGTTGATTCCAACGCCTGCACACACTTGTCTAAATCATTGGCACTCGCTTTGATTCCGTTTCGATCGAAATCATTGGCACTCAATCTTATGTGTGTGATCTGACAACGTGGTCAATGTGATCAACTTTCTCCTCGAGCGTTGAGATGGCTGCTTTAAATTCGGCTGATAGGCCCTGATGATATTGTTCCAGGAGTTTGGCCATCGCCACCATGTTAAGCTCGCTAGCAGCGTCATCTACAGAGTTTTTGTTTCTTTTTTCTCTGCTTAGCCGATTTAGAAGTCATGTTTTGACAGAATTATAGCATGCATGGTAGATTGTTTGTTTTGAACCAAAATAACTGATTAAAGGGGCTAAAAATGTTAGACTAAAAGATTCCAAGTTATGGTTTGATGACCATAGTTAAAGTTAAAGTACCAATAACTTTAACCAAGTTAAAGTTATTGGTAACGTTTTTTTGCAACACACAGGAGTCAAATGGGGCACCTGATTCCCTCTTACTCTTAAGATTTAAAGAGAGAAGTGTAAAATCCTCTTAAAAAATTTGACATTGTAAAGTGTTACTTTTTTTTAACATTTATTTATTGTATTAACTAACATGAACTAACAATGAGCAATACATTGTGTATGTATTAATCCTTTGTTAATGCTAAGTCATCCTTTTATTGATCCTTTATTTGACTAAAAATACAGTTCACAGTGCATTAACAATACAACTTTTGGTTTTAATAATATATTAGTAAATATTGAAATTAAGATTCACAAATGCTAACAAAACAAAAGTAGTTTACTAATGTTAACTAATGAAACCTTATTTTGAAGTGTTAGCGAAAAAGCTTACTGTCATAAGATGTTATTAAAATGTACTGTATGTGTGGACTTGTTAAACATCAAGCGTAGCGTTAGTTCTGGCAGGTCACGTTAGTCAAGCTCGCATCAGCTGACCCTCAGCTGATCCACATCAACCTATAGGAATACGACGCTGATCACCGTATACATATATAAGCTCCTTCAGTATTATCAGCAGCGATCGCGTTTCTCAGGAGCTAATTACCCTCCTCCATCCCCAGCTCCTCCTCTTGCCCAGTCAGGATTTGGCATTCTGATTCCCCTTGAATCAGAGTAATTCTCGATTATGTTGTACTTTAAAATCTTGAATTAAATATATTTGCAAACTTTCATGTTGGTTCTGTTCTGTTTACCCAAGGGGGGTTATTGCTGCTCTCCCTGCTCTTATCCATGCTAGGCTGCATGGATGCGCAGGGAGTTCTCGCCCAGAACGGAACCATAAAGCCAATCCAAACTGACTGCTTATTGTCAATCGTATTTGACGGTAGTGGTCCTGACAGAAATCCTATGATATACTATTTATCTAAATTTAAATGTCACAGGATAATTTCAAATGAATGTGAAGGTATTATTTGCAGGTCAACTTTCTATAAAACATTATAAACACTTTATAATAAGGTTCATTATTTAACATTTATGTAACTAACATGATCTACCAATGAGCAATACATTTGTTACAGTATTCATACCACAATATTAAAGAAGTGTGTCTTAAGATAATATATCAAATTTCTATAAACAAAAACATCTCTTCCTTTTAAACGTATGCATGTCTGTAAACTTGACATGTTTTATTAACATTTAATTACCTATACGTATTTAACAGGTTTCGATGTATGCTAATTATATAAAACGATTGTTACTACACAAGTTATATAAATATGATTTAGGTTAATTCATTTATTGCCATTCAAAGGGAAACTGATTAGGATTAAAATATTTCTAATCCTGTGTCTCAACATTAACATCACAGATTTCATCTTTCAGTTGAAATTGCTGATCGTTTAGAATTTGCTGTTAGCCTCTTGAGCATAAATGATTTAATGGATCAAAATCTCTTTGGTAACTTTTTGCCAGCATGGTCTAGAGCAGATGTCTGCAAAGTTTAGCGAAGATCTTACAAACGGCCCTAGAATGAGATCGAAAAAATGTGTTTTATAAAATTAGAATGACAAATGTACATAATTAGATGGACTCCTGTTAAGGCTTAAAGCAATGATTCAGAAGAAACATGAATTGATTCATTGTTAAAAAAAAAAAAAAAAAAAAATAGAAAAAAAATATTTATGAATATTCATTTTTGTGGCAGTAGATCTTTCAGATTTTATAATTTAACTGCTGAAATTTGATTGGCTGTTGGTGGCTTTTTTTTCTTTTTTTATGTGGCCAAGTCATTTTAGAGTACAAGTTAGGACTTCCAAAGATGATGCTCACCAATTTTCAGTTTCAACATCCTCCTCCTCCACCACTGCACATTTTGGCTGTGTCTCTCATTGGTCACAGCCAATTAAAGTCTTGTAGTCGGGTCAAGTCACCTTTATTTATATAGTGATTTAATACATATTGTTTCAAAGCAGCTGTACAATGATAAACAGGAAAATAAACAAATTCAAAAAACAAATTCAAAAAACAAAATAAACATTAAATTCATAATCACAGAACACAAGAACACTTCTCTTTAAATACAAACAAGACTTTGATTATTTTAACACAAAACTTATATCTAACACAAGCACACACATTCATATGAGTTGCAGAAAGAAAGAAAGTGAAGAAAAGAATGAGTTTTAAGAGTGAAATCCCAAGTTTCAAACAACAAACAATCAATCATTAATTTAACCTTCATTAATTTAAAACCTTTCTTAGGTGAATTACATTTTATATCAATGTACTAGTTCAATTAGAGTCTGGAGGCTACTTGCGTTTGTCTTTGCATTCCTTTGGGGATTCCCTCCTCTACTCAAATGGGGTTTCCCTGGTTCGGCTGGCGGTCTCATCGTGTCTGGATTGATGTCTTGGGTGGCCAATCACATGGTAGTGTTGGCGGGTGGATGGAGTTTGAAGTTGGAAGCGGGCTTTGCTGTTAAATTGTTGACCAAAACTTTGCAGCAAAACTTAACTTAGAAATGAGACTCTCAGCAGAAAAGAAACTAAGAGAAGGAAAAGTGAGACGAGAGTAGTTAGATGGCTTGAATGAAGTTGTTTAACCCATGTTCTTCTGATCTTGATCTGCACCTTCATCTGTTTGTCTACTTGTCTAATACTTTGCCTAAGATTTTTAAACTCAAATGGCTGTCCAACCTCTCAGGGGAGTTCTGACCAATTAGACTCTGTCTTTAGTTCAGAGGTGGCTGTTCCTCCTCTCGCCATAAATTACACTTACAGTATCTGTGGTTTCTTAATTTCCCGCTCTAAGCAGAGAGTACAGTTTAGACGATTCCTATTTTAAGAATACGATATATTTTACACAGATTTCATTCGTCATCTTCCGAATTATGAACAGACACACACATTGGTACCAAACAAGGATCAATCAACCATTCAATAGTTATAATAATTGCATGAATAATGTGTGATAATTGCATGAATAATGTGTGATCTAAGCATAAGTCACATATATAGGTTGTAGACATGATATAGAATTATGCAGTTGAACTATGTTTGATTTAAGTACGGCAAGCATTGTTTTGGGATGATCTTGTGTATTTTGATATGTAAAGTCTCAGTCTCTGTGGTTTTAAGATATTTCAGCCCTTTGTTTCAGAGCTCATGTCAAACTGAGGTTATAAGAAGAGGAAGGTCTGTTTTGAATCTTTTGTCGTGGGATCAAACAACCTCTGGCGTTATCTTTGTGGGGCTCGAGCTATGCTATTTCCAAACCAGTCAGTCTTTTACAAACTACCTAACTTTGGCAACGTTCTTCCTTTAGCTAGGCTCTCATCTCTTTGAAGCTTACATGGCCATAAAGTACTTAGCTGGGGGGTTTGTTAGTTAGCTCCGACTGAATGGAGTCTCAAATGGCAGATCGCCTGATTTAGAGTGTTAAGTTGGGTTTTTTTGTGGAATTCTGTTTGAACGAATCATCTCTGGATCTGTTCTCAGATCCTACATAAGTGATCCAAACAGAATTTAATTCTGCTGTAAAGCAGCTTTAAGAAAAGTGTAAAAGCATTAACACAACTACAAAAGACCATGAATAACCATAAAAACTAGATTTTTTTCACTGTAAATATCACTGTAATATATGTCTGTATTACGTGACATATGTATGTTGCCTTGATCAAAAAGGTTTATAACTGGAACATTTAGTGACAATATATTTTAAAGCGATTTCCTTCATTTTGAAAAAATAAATATTGTATTTACCTGCTTAGCATTCCTGTAAACAATGCTGATCAGGGGCAGAGCTAGGGCCCTTTGGCCACCCCCCTCACAATTGCCATTTGTCTGTTTTATCTTGATCAGAATTGAGTTTATTTAAATGTAGAACCATTTATTTATGACCACAACACAGACTTTTCAGGTGTGCATACAAATTTTGCCTCAGTGCCAGACGCAAACCAATCAAGAACGAGAAAAAAACCCCAAAAAAAACACAGGTGCCGAGGGAGACTCGGCGTCACCTGAATATTACATAGATATACAAATCTCTGAACATTTGGGTAAATACAACATGATTAAATGTGGAGATGATTCAAGAGGCGTCAAAACGTAAAAAAATGCATGCATTTGTTATGCGTCTCATTTTATGAACGTTACCCTCAAATATATGTAAGTGACTGCTATGTGAGCTCACAATATAAGGCACAGATTAAATGTAATTTTTATCTGTAATTTAATGCACAAATAAATGCGAGTCTTTTTCATTTGTACTCGAAAACAGGCACCATTTTGCGTTAGTTGGCAGATTACAAATGGAAATGGATCGCATAAATATCTGGATAAAATTACAATTTATATTCTGTCATTTATTTTAAGTGCAGCCTCGTTTATCATATTCACATTGTTGCACATTGGGATTAAAGAGAACATTTTTTTCCTTTTGTAATGAGTTTAATTTTAAGTTTGATTCAATTAGTTGCCAAAATAAATTGCAACAATTCTATGTTAAACATTCAGTCTTAATTTCAGTTGCAAGTCTTTGAAGCAGATCTTACAGTTTAGGATTAAGACAGTTGTAACAATATTAGCTCAAAGGGGAAATATTAATAACTCATAATTACCAATTATGATTTATTAATATTTGGGTCAGTTAATTAGATTAACTTGAGGTAGCTAAATTAATATTCCAATCAATTAATCAGTTCCAACAAACTCTTTTGATTATTCATTTATTCTAAGAAAAGTGTATCTTTCATGGCCACCGAAAAATAATTATTTCTTAGCATGTACAGCGCTTAGAGCATGTAACAAGATCAAGATCGTAAAATGGACTTTGTTGCAAGCAGAGAATCAGAAACCAAATACATATTGTGCACAAGTTTTATTAACTAACTCACAAACATAACTAAAACTAAACAAACATACATACATTCATACATACATACATACATGCATAGGTAAAATGGTGAGTGATATGGAACCGGAAACAGGAAATGGAACTATGGAAAAGGTCTATTTAACTATGAAAAGTACCATCAGCTTATAATTTTCAGAGCACCTCATTAAAATGATACTTGCATGGTCTGTGCAGTGGACAATTCTTGAAGTGGTTGAAAATTTAGTTCGTTGATGGGTCCTTGAGTGGCAAATGTCACTGTACAAGTTGCAGTCATTTTCTTCTCTGCTGGATGGAGAAAATATGATGAACTTGCATGGTGGTTTCGACGCTGTTGTGGTTGAGAGAGTCCTTTTTCTCCTGAGGGAACACATGGCTGTTGTGAGTCGAAGCCTGCAGCCCGGGCCTGCTGAGGCCACGCTGGACAGCACAGCATCCTGAAGTGCCGAGAATGCCAAGAGTTGATCGTTACCCGTTCAGTGATGGTAAGGTTGCAGTTTTCTGGATTTACTGGTTCCCCAGTATCAGCAGAAGCCACAGTTGAGGCCGGAAGAGAAGAGAGGGAAGGGCTAGCGAAGAGGCCTTTTAAAGCTTGACAAAAGGCATACCTTGCAGGGCTGGCTCAACCAATCAGAAAGGAGGAATTTCTGAGGGGAGTTTCCTCTGTGGGGAGGATTTATGACGCTATCTCAAGTGTGGTTAGACATCTGCCTTACCTCTTTTCTGTTCATTAATGCTCAGATAGATATAACAAACCCACACTGCATTCTAAGAGAAGGTGATGTGCATCAAAGTGTGAGTCATTAAATGAGGATTAATTAGATAGGAGACATGATACAGGTAAGGTTACATTGACCGTTGGTTGTATAATAAAATACATACCATAGTATATACATAATAGTACACAAGACAGTCAATCATTCACACAGTTTCTGGGATGCATGTTCATTTATAGATCAGTTCGTCTATGATTAATGCAACAAAGTCTGTATTAAAGATTGTTTCTGTCTTCCCATTCTCTCTCTCTTGAGCATGTGGTTACATTCTTTTACACCCATAAAACAAACTTATCTGATCGTGGTAGGACCTTCTTGCCCTGTTTGGGGGATGGGACCACAGATCCCAGAGTGAAGTTTAAAGATTTTTTTGGTACATATACCAAATAATTGTGTCTGATTTGTCTGTCGTTACACAATTGTAATTGAGTGAAGTTGATTTTTTTTTTTTAAGTACTATTAATTGTATTCAGTTGTGCTGTATAGGCACTAAAACAATTGAGTACTTTTTAGTCAAACTTATTTTTGTTGAATAAACATTTCTGTGCCACCCCTATGAAAATATCCTGACTCCGCCATTGAAACTAATAGGGATTACAAGTGAAAAGGGGAAATTATTAAATTTTAAAGCATTCCTGTGAAAGCAAACCTGAAGAGACATGCAGCTAATGAATGCACCAAGATTGACCCTAACTGCTTGATCAAGCGATGCATGAAAGTCAAGTGTGTACTGGGAGATTAAATGTGTTTTTTGGGGTTTTGGTCTCTGTCTTTATAGTACATGCATCTTTAAAGTCCATCCATGAATCCCTGGCTCTGGAGCGTGAGCGTGTCAGACAGGCTTGGGCCGGACCAGACCTTCGGCAGTCAACCTCAGATCAGTTGGCCACATTGTGCACGACCCTTTCAGAGGTAAATTGTTGCTCACTGTTCAAGATGTTTCTGGTGTGTACACTTATGACTACAGCGTGAGCTGCTATTACTATTGTCACCTATAAACAAGATTTGTTACTGCAGACTGAGGGATGAGCTAAATATTTTGTGGTAATTGAAAGCATGTTAGCCCTTAAAAGCACATGCTCATACATTTGCTTTGCCTATGAGTAGGCCAGGCAGAATTTTTTTTTTTTTTTTTTTTTTTTTACCATTTAATGTGAGGAATGAATTTAAATTATAGGTTGTATGTGCTGTATGTCTTGTATGCTGTCTTGCTTTTTATCAAGTCAAGTCACCTTTATTTATATTGCGATTTTTATGATTTTTTCAAAGCAGCTTTACGATGATAACTGGAAAATTGTGCATTTCTGCTGTTGTTCAGCTGAAGTCAGTTCAGTGTTGATTCAGTTCTGTTGTGAAGATCATCAAATATTAATTAGTTAATTTAATTTATAAAGCAGTTCTGCAAAAAAATTGTCATTGTTCGGCTCAGTTCAGTTCTCATACAACAGCATCAGTACAATCAGATCAACATTATTTGTTGAATATTAAGTGTCCCCAACTAAGCAAGCTAGAGGCGACAATTTATTATCCTTAAATTGTGTCAGTTTGTGACTGTTTATTTTGTTTTTAGCTTGAGCTGCAGTCACGTTTAACCAGAGTTCACTCTGTGTCACTGTCATCCGATTCCTCAGATGAGTCCTACTGTACTGTGCGTCAGGATCAGGTGTGTGCTTCCCCATGCCCTGTGTTTTAAAGTAATTTTTTTTATTTAATCCAAAAATGTTTTTGTTATTATGCAGCCCACCCCCGCTCAGGACCATAAGCTGTATCGTACACCCTCAGTGACTGACTCTACAGCTGAGTATTTTGATGCCAGTGAGGTGGTTTGTGAGAATTTGTCTGAAAATGAAATGTCTGACGAATCTGGTTTGAGTGATGTCACCACAAGCAACTCTGAACCAGAGGAAGGTCACAGTACGTCTACAATTACTGAAAACTTAAGGTGTTCTTAGTTTTGTGCACATTCACCCATTTATTGGTATGTTACTTCATTTTTCAGCAGCTGCAAATGAGAAGTACAGAGCCAGTGTTTCCAGCGCAAAAGATTTGCCTTCTAATGCTCTGAAGGTCACTGGACGGCGCACAGTGCTTCCTGCACACAGCACAGATAACAGCCATATTGGAATCCTTACCATCCTGTACAACAACATTGGGAAGGATTTGTCACGGGTCTCCATGCCAGTGGCTCTCAATGAACCGCTTAATTTATTACAGCGTGTCAGTGAAGAGCTGGAATATTCTGAACTCCTGGATATTGCCAACCACATAGATGACCCTTACAAAAGAATGGTAAGGGCCTTGTGCATCATACATTTTATCCTAACAGTGTGTGTGTACCATAGAATATATACTTAGATGCCTTATTAGCAGCTGTTACTATGGGCCGCTATTTGACATTTTTCACATGCATTTGTTTAGAGCTTTTCACAATACCTATTGTTTCAAAGCAGCTTTTTAGAAAATGTATGTGTCTACATTACAATTTAGTGATCTGCTATCAGAGGTGACTGTGTCCAAGTTATGTATTTCAGAAATGTTCTTATACAAATCACACAGTTGGCTAATAATGTATTAATTTAAACAATGCATTTAAGGCAGAAACAATGAGCTCATGAAGTAATGAATACATGTTTGCTAACAAATGATTAGGATATTTAGAAATATTTAGCATTTGCTTCATCTGAAGTCTTTGCAGGAGGTGTTGTCTCTTCACATGTGTTGGGGCATCTGAAGTCTTCATAAGAGGCTAGATCCAAACTGGAGCTAACATACTCTCTAGTTACCTCAGGATGGGCATCCTGAGATGAAATAGAAAAGCAAGTGGAAATAAGTAGCGTATCTGCTGTTCAAAACAGAAAAGTAAATGGAAATAATTAGCGTAGCTTCTGTTCATAAAATTTTAAAGCAAATATAATCATGTGCATTTGATCTGATATAATGGTAGTATAAGGTTATGACAGTGGCGGGGCGTGCATTTCACACCTAGGCCTTCAGTGGTGTCCTACCCGAATCAATCCACCTCTTAATAGGCTACCATCATTATTGCCACGACTATAAACCATCAATATTATACATAAACGCAGTACAACAGGCTGTTGCATCACAGACGGTTGCATCACAGACGGTATCTCTCATGCAGCGAGAATGAATGCCATTACTAAAGCAAGAAACCCTAGGGGCCGTTCACATATCGCGTCTCTCGGTTTTCCGTGCATTTTTTAGTAGCTACCGTTTGAGTTCTCCGACCACGGAATTGTTTTAAATTAAATTCAATTACATTTTAAATGAAGGCAAAGTGTGTGTTTTTGTGCAAATTCTACTAAAGAAAACGCAAAAGCATAAATTGTTCTTAAAGTTTACCAAGTGTTTCTTTTGAACAATAAAAATATAGTACATTTCTTTCAGGTGATATATACAAAGTATTTTTCATAAAAAAAAAAATATATACAAAGTTTTCAAAAAAAAAAAAAAAAAAAACATCTTTCCCCCCAACATACCCAGGCAGTTTATATAAAAATTAAATAAACAAACAAATCTGTCAGTCAATCAATAATAAAAAAAAATAATAATAAAAAAATAAACCCACATTTATTTTAAAAAAAAATCGATTTTGATCATATGAAAATGTTTTTAAAAAAATAATTTATGAAAATAAAAAATATATATTTTTCGATAATAAATTCACAATAAAAAAGAAATCATATTCAGCACAGAAAAAAATGGGGCAAAAACGGGGCACAAGTTAGCCAAAGTTGACTCGCTGTATAAACAAATGTAGGCTAAATAAAATGCATTATAGCCTACTCACCAAAACTGATTATCTGTACACAAAATCCATTCTCCTTTCTTTTCTCAAGAAGACTTCAATTACACTGTTGTACAGGTTATTTGTACGTTTCAGATCCAACAATAAGTCCCTTTCTATCGCCATGGAGGCTAATGCTGAAAGTCGAGTCTGTCCAGTCTTATTTCTGGCATACGTTTTAATTCTCTTTAGGGCTGAGAATGTCCGCTCGACAGAAGCAGTGGACACAGGGACAGTCAGCGCCAAACATGCCAATGTGTGTAGCTGCCCCATGCTCTCACACAGATTTTTCTGCTGAAGGAAATGAAGGAGATCAGCTGGACTTTTGCCTTCAAAGTCTGTCATGGCATACGTTACAGTCAGTTCTGTTTTTAGCCGGGACAGATCGAACAATGTTCCGTGACTCTGTGTCAAGCTGGTGAAGGCTGCCTGCGGGAATTTTTTCCGGTATGTCTGAAACTGCTGGGGGTCGAGGAGGGAGAGAAACATTAATTTTTCGTGGTCTTGAAATCTATTTCGTATCTGGCAAAGAATGTTGTCCAGAACAGTGCTGTGGAGTTGGTGGTAGTGTGCACGAAGGTCTCCTTGTGCTGGCCCTCTCCGTGCGCTCGGAGCGCCTGCGATGCGCGCAGTGGCTTCATAGATCTGACCAAATTGGCCCCTCTCTCGCTCAATGGTGTCACAAAACTCATTCACCCTTGCCAGACAGAATTGTACATCCAATGTTTTGCTCTGTAGTATTGCAAAAAGCACATCTGAATACTCAAAAATCCCATTAAATGTGTGAAGCAAAAAACAAAACTCAAAATCATCCAGACGTGCATTAAATGCATCAGCACATCGCACAGAGTCCTCGTCATACTCATCATGATGTTCCAGTATGTGGTCAAACAGCTCCTTTAGGGCAACTCTCTTTTCAAAAACTGTACTGACCAATCTTGATGTGTATTGCCACCGTGTTGGTGCCACACGAGGAAGACGCCGCTGGCATATTTCATCCAGTAGTTGCGTGCGCTTAGGGGATCTGGAGAAAAATGCAGCTAGGCCATTTAGGTGGGCAAAAAATATCTTGCATTCCTTTAGCTTCGAGGCCCCTTGAGTCAGTACTAAATTCAGTCGATGTGCATAGCAGTGTATGGATAAGGCCATAGGTGCCCTCTCCTTGACTTTAGCCTGCACCCCATTTAGTCCAGATGACATGACCGGTGCGCCATCAAAACACTGTGCCACAACTTTATCTAGGCATTCGCATTCTTCCAAGAAACTGACAATTAGAGCAGCAATGTCATCGGCTCGCTTGCCACTGGTGACATCTTCAAATTTGACAAAGCGCTCCTTGACACCCGTGTCCGTCACATAACGCAGGACCAGTGCGAGCTGCGCTGCATTACTCGCGTCTGTCGTCTCGTCCACCATAACAGCGACAAAGGGTGCTTTTTTAATCTCCCTTTTAATCTCTTCTCCCATCACTTCAGCAATGGCATTAATCAGGTCGTTCTGTATTGTGCCTGACGTCCCACAAAACACTTTGTTCGTGGACAGGTGGTAATGTAAGTCAGTGTTATTTTCAGCGAGAAAAGAAAGAAGCTCCAAATAATTGCCTCTATTTGTGGACCCAGCGCTTACATCGTGTCCCCGAAACGAAAGTTCTTGTTTCCCCAAAAATATGACACAATCTATCAGTCTTTTCAATATTTCCCTGTTTTTCTTCACCTTTTCGTTGTGGAGCTCCGTTTCCCTGCGCATCTGTTCATTGAGCTGTAGATCCACTCGAGTTTCCCCAAAAGTTTTCAAAAGCACCGTTGCTTGTAAGTGTCCGGCCGTGGTTTGGTGTCTCGCTGCTGCTTTAGTTAGACAACTCAAGTTTGCAAACCCAGTGTGGCTCCAAACACCAAGTCGATCGACTGCAAATAACATGCATTCCCAGCAATACAATTTGCAGTGCTCCTCGGAGGCTGTGAGCCAAGGGTACCGCTCGTAGTTATTGCAATGAAATCGGCGGGTAAACCCTTTCCCCGGCTGGGACAGGCCTGCTAGCTTCGGGGTTGGCCGACCTTTCATTATGATTTCCCGCTTTTCTTGAAAAGTCCGTCTTGAAAATGGCTTTGCTAGTAAATCTGTGACCAAATTAACGAATTCTCCTCTGTCAGCCATTGTGGTTTGTAAAATAAAAAAAGCTGTATTTAATCGCTACGTAAATGTTTTTATATTGTACAGATTCCGTTTGCGGTTTGCTCTGACTATAGCTGTAGCACGGGTTCTGACTATCCAATCAAAAGACGTGAAAAGGCTGACGTTATTCTAAGCCTTCTAGATGGCCCCAGTGTCGCCATCTCGAAATCTGATTGGTTGATTAAATCTGATATCAGTATCTGATTGGTTAAAGAGCACCGTTACATTCCCATTCATTTTTAAGCAACAGGCGCCTGCACGATTGATTCTGAAGGCCTTTAGGCAGATTTATTTGCTCATGGCAACACATTGAGACTGAGATATGATTGGATAAAAGCTCTAACATAAACATACACTACTGGAAGCAGCGCGACCAAGAAAAAAGCTATGAAGTTAAGAGAATAGACTATTGGGAATAATTTAATACACATTCACAGGAAAAAAAAAGAAAATAAATGACATCAATGCAAGACAGTGATTCTGATAGTGTTTAGGCCAGCAGAGAAGGCCTTGCTGGCCCTGACGCTCCACCACTGGGTTATGAGATGCATTATGTGAATGCTTGGTTAAAGATATGTCTTTAATCTAGATTTAATCTGAGCCCCGAACATTACAAGGAAGGCTATTCCAGAGTTTAGGAGCCAATTGTGAACACACTCTCCCTCCTTTAGTGGACTTAAATATCCTAGTTACTATCAGAAGCCCCGATTTTTGTAATTTTAAAGAACATGAGGGATTGTAGGGCAATAGAGGATCCATTAAATGCACAGGAGCTAAACCGTTTAGGGCCTTATAGGTCAGTAGCAATACTTTGTAATTGATACGGAACTTAATAGGTGGCCAGAGATCATAAAATTGGTGTTTTATGATATTTTCTTGACCTAGTAAGAACTCTAGCAGCTGCAATTTGGACTAATTGTAGCTTGTTTATTGAGGATGCAGTACAACCACCTAGTAATGCATTACAGTAATCTAGTATAGAGGTCATGAATGCATGAACTAACTTTCTGCATCAGAAACGGATAGCATGTTCCGGAGCTTAGCTGTTTCTGAGGTGAAACTGAATTAGTCTGAAAGACAAAGAGATCCAGAGTAACGAAGCCAAGATAACCCTTACCTTAGATGAAAGGACTATGACCACCGAGGATTGCATGTCTGGTGCCTTCTCCGCGAACGCCGAGGCAGCCAACCTGAAGTCTGAGCTCCATTCCATAGAGGCCCTCCTGGATGATGTTCTCCGGCGACAGTCTTTACTCCTCTCACGGGTGGATTCACTACATCCAGCTTCTAAACCCGGCGCCATGGATGATGCCGCCAAGGTCCCCGCCAGTGTCGTTACTGTGACCGATCCACTGAACACCTGGAAAACAGTCGGGGCAAAGGACGGCTGACGGGGTTCTCTTCCCTTTTTCTCTCCGGATGATGACGAGAGCCTCCTCACTCTTTCAAACTTTTATGTACTGCTGGAGACACTTCAAGGGGCTGGCCTGGAGGTCGAGTTTGAGGCTATGAACTCCCCATTATACTCTACGGAGAAACAGCCTGCCGTAACCATTATATCTACAGCCCCGGCCACGCAGTCAAATGCTGGGCGTTTGCCTAACCCTGCGAGGCCGGGCAAAACTTCCATCCACAAGTCGAGAAAGCGGTCCACCTCTCCCATGCCTACAGAAAGATGTGAAAAGCGCCGTCGCTGCCTCTCTTCCTCCGAAGTTAGTGGCGACATCGGTTGTGCTCCACCGGTTGTGCTCCACCGGTGTTTCCACCTGCAACAGATGCTAGGCCAGGCTCCTCTGCGTCGAGTGATGACGTCATACACTTGGGGGTCCTTTTCTCGACTTTCTGACCTTGCGACAACTGCTGGCGCTGAGCCAGCAATGCCCCCTGGCTCTTGGGAGCCTCAGTCTTCTGCCACACATATTATTCACCAGAATCTCTCTTCCTATATGTATAACGACACCTCACTGCCATAAATCCTCCTGCTTGGTGACTCTTCCATCAAGGGAATTAAACTTCCAGCTTGTATCACCTATTGTCTGTCTAATGGTAAGATTGGTGATTTCATCAAGCTTTTGCCTAAACTCCTTCACTCACATACATTTGTCAAAATAGTCATTATACATACCGGGACTAATGAGATAATGGACAGGCAATCAGCCATACTGCATTCAGACCTTGAGGAACTATGTTTTCAAATCGAATCCTTGGGAAAGTGCTGCATTCTATCTGGTCCTCTCCCCTCTCTTTCCATGGGCTCTGAATATTTTAGTCGTCTCTATGGACTGCATCAATGGCTATGCCACTTCTGACCTAGTGAACTATATAGCCTTTGTATTGACTGACATAATGCTCAGCCTGACCCTCCTCCAGTCCGCCCTCGTTCTACCCAGCATAGTAATCATGAGGGTCCTGCTGAACTGCCCCCCTGCATAGATCTATGCATGACCCCGGCATACCTGCATACTTCTATCATGTCCTTACAGTCTCCTATTACTGTGCAAATTGGTTCCACAACAGCAAAGTGGAATAGACCTAAATGCACCCTGGCTCGCAGACTTAACCCATCTAATCTACTTCTTATTCATAAGAAACCACCTGTCCCTGTGGAAAAAAACATTTTTCTTACAGTAAAACTTGCTCTGCTAAATATCAGGTCACTCATAAAAAAGTCTTTTTTAATTAACGATCTTATCTCCATATATAAACTTGACTTTTTACTTTTAACTGAAACCTGGCTTGACTCAGTAAACTATAATACTACCCTAATTGAATCTTCTCCCTCCGATTACAACTTCATAAGTGTCAACCGTGAAAATAGACGTGGGGGAGGAATAGCTAAAATCTTCTTTTCAGTGTCAACAGTCATCCTATGGTGACTATGCTTCTTTTGAATATCTTTGTGCTGTCCTTAAAAGTTGTCCAAAAATCCTGCTGCTAACTGTATATAGACCTCCTATTTTACCAGTTGCAGTCTTCCTTGAAGATTTCTGTGAATTGCTCTCTGAAATCTGTGTTCACTTTGACAACATTGTTATATCAGGTGATTTCAACATCCATGTATATAACCCTGAAAACCCTCATGAAAGAGACTTTCTGGCGCTGATCGATGCCTTCAATCTGACACAACACATACAGGGCCCCACGCACTTTCAGGGCCATACACTCGATCTTGTCATCACAAAGGGTGTAACTGCCTCTACATCTGTTGTGGATTTAGCCTTATCTGATCACTGTTGTATCTTTATTGAAGTCTGCTTGTCCTCCTATCATCAGAATAACTCCATTATGATCAGAAAGAGAGCTATAAATTACAAAACTTGTGTTCTTTTTGAGCAACCACTCTTTGAGTCCAAAAGCCCATTCCCAAAGACAGCTGATAACTTGCTGGAAGATTTTAACTTAAGAATGACAAATATAATGGATGACATTGCTCCTTTAAAACTGAAAAAATCCACTGGCAAACAGAAAGCTCCATGGACGAATGACCCGTCAGTTAAACTGCAAAAGAATCATCACTATCATCAACAGTAAAGCAAATCTCCACTATCATCAACAGTAAAGCAAGTAACACCCGTGCGCTATTCTCCACTATTGAGAAGCTAACAAATCTTAGAGAGCCTCATCTGGCTCCTGAACTACTCTCAGTTGATAAGTGCAATGAATTTGCCTCTTTTTTTTTTTTTTAAGAGAAAAGTAGAGAACATAAGACATTATATCTCATATACGTTGCATAGCATCTCTCACTTTGAATCACCAACTAGTCAGAGAGATGAGCTCAGCACTCTTTCAAATTTCAGCCCTGTTGACTTTGACACTCTTGAAAAGACTGTACAAAGTCTAAGTTCCTCTACATCTGAGTTGGACATTTTACCCACTAGCTTTTTCAAATATGTGCTTCATCTAATAGCAACTGATGTGCTTTTAATAATTAATGCTTCTCTACTGAGCGGCGCATTTCCCAAGTCCCTTAAAATGGCCGTTGTAAAGTCCTTAACAACTACAGACCCATATCAAATCTACCTTTCATTGGCAAAATAATTGAAAAAAAAATGTTTTTAATCAAGTTTCTGCTTTTCTGACCTCAACTTCCTGTCTTGATCTCTACCAGTCAGGTTTTAGAGAATACCATAGCACTGAAACAGCCCTGGTTAAAGTAGTCAACGACATTCGGCTAAATAATGATGCTGGAAAAACCACTGTTCTTATGCTGTTGGACCTCAGTGCGGCGTTCGACACTGTTGACCACAGCATACTAGTAGAAAGACTTCAATACTGTGTGGGTCTCTCTGGCTCGGTCATCTGCTGGTTAAAGTCCTATTTAGAGCACAGGAGTTTTTATGTGTCTATTGGTCATCATGCCTCAGCTCCTATGTCCCTAACATGTGGTGTCCCTCAGGGTTCAATCCTCTGCCCTCTTTTGTTTAATTTGTACATGCTCCCGCTTGGCCAAATTATGAAGAACCATTCCATCAGTTACCATAGTTATGCAGATGACACACAGCTATACCTATCCTTGTCTCCCAATGAGTTTGCTCCCCTTGAATCCCTTTACCATTGCCTTAATCAAGTTCAAGACTGGATGTCTAAAAACCTTAAATTAAACAGACAAAACTGAAGTAATTATCTTTGGGGAAAAAGGATCAGAGACTTAAGACGGCCACACTATTGGGAATGAAAGGTTTTGAGGTAGCGGAAACCGTGAAGGTTTCTGGGTCATTATTGACAGTGACCTAAGCTTCAATAGCCACATGAAGGCAGTCACAAAATCGGCTTTCTATCACTTAAAAAACATTGCGAAAGTTAAAAACTTCATATTACTGGTAGACTTAGAAAAGCTTATTCATGCGTTTATCACCAGTAGGGTGGATTACTGTAATGGTCTTTTCACTGGTCTCCCTAAAAAAAAACAATAAAACCTCTTCAAATGATCCAAAATGCAGCAGCAAGGCTATTGACCAGAACCAAAAGAAAAGATTATATCACACCAATTTTAAAATCTCTACACTGGCTACCAGTGATCTATAGAATTGATTTTAAAGTCCTTTTTCTTGTTTTTAAATCACTAAATGGCCAAGGACCTCTCTATATAGCAGAGATGTTTGAAACATATAGCCCCTCAAGATCACTTAGATCAGCAGGAAAACTCCAACTGGTACAATCCAGCGCCCGTACTAAGCAGGGAGAGGCAGCCTTTAGCTGCTATGCGGTCCGTCTTTGGAACCGTCTTCCTATAGACATTAAGACCTCTCCCACCATCTCCATTTTTAAATCCAGACTAAAAACAAAACTCTTCTACGATGCCTTCCACTAACCCTCCCTTGCACCTGTGGTCTGTAAGCTTTTATGTTTTTATCTGTGCTTTGTTTTGTAATTATTTATTTTGCTTTTCTGTGTATTATGTTCCCTGTGAAGTCCCATGTTTTCATTTTATTCAAATTATTTTAACTTTTTGAATCGATTGACATAACATTTTAACTGGTTTTAACTATATCTTAATTGTTATGATTATGTAAAGCACATTGGGCTACCGTTCTGTGTATGAAATGGGCTATATCAATAAACCTGAACCTGGAAGAAGGCTGTTTTTGTAGCTTATGAAATATGATTTTTGAAAGACAAGTTTCTGTCTAATATAAAGCCCAGGGGGTGAATTACAGAAACTTTATATCTTTTAGTTAAGATCTGACAAATTAATTAGATTTTTCACAAATCTGTATTACAGCAGCAAATCTTGTGTTGATTTAGGATTATCTTATCTTACAAAATCATATCTGTAGTTAGGAAATCTTAAACCCCTCCATCGAGTTCGGTAATCAACTCTCAGGTCTCTGTTACCAAGCAACCAACTACGTGCAAACAGCTGCTGTGAAGTAAAACGGAAAAACTCAGATAATAGAAATAACTGAGATTAAAATGGAGAATCAAAATAAGTGGTGCTTTACATTTAAGTATAGTTTTGATAAGCTTGGCAGAAAAGGCAAAGCCTTTTAATTAGCCTTCTAATTATTTGCCAGAGTTTTGTTGTCAAAGTGCGGCACATCATTTGGGTGTTCACAAAGTCTTTCCACCATTAAACTTCTGTTCTTCATCTTGGTTTTAGAATTTTTTTTTTTTTTTTTTTTTTTTTGGAGTTTAGGATGCTTCTGCAATACCATTTTCCTATCTGTAGTTAAAGGGATACTTCACCTCTGGGAAGATGAATGTGTATTTAAAATAGGTCATTTAAGTAGAAGAAATGTGAAGAAATTTTTGAATTTGGAGCTTTCTAGACTGAGAAAAGCCAGAAAATGTATTTTTGGCTTATGTGGATGAAAGACAACAACTCCCAGAATGCACTTGCTTCGCTGCCTTAGGAGGCCACGCCTACCGGTAAGAGTGCGTAGGCTAGCAACAACAATAGCTAGCCTACGTGATGAGTTTGCGAGGGATTAGAGATCGTCCAAAATGTCCGGGATTCGGCTTTTGCGTTCTACAGTCGCCATTCATTCATCATGTTTACTATGGCGAGCAGGACGAGGCTGACGGCCGCGGGAGAACAGCGCGAGGCCGGTGCAATGATTTCTGAGACGTGCCGGGTCTCGCATCTCTCACGGAGGAGCGGAAATTTTTCTTAACAATGGTAAAACGCACATCAACCGATCACTTGTTTAGCGTTCATGTAAACACTACATTCAAATTCACCAATCGGAATGAATTCAGTTAGATTGAAAGGTGTGCATGTAAATTAACGTTAAACAATGAATGGCGACCGCAGAAAGCAAAAGCTGAATCCCGTACATTTTGAACGATCTCGCCCGCCGGACAAGTCCGGGGAAAGGAGGATGGTTACTTACTCAGCTTTCTCCTATTCAGCTTTCTCCACAGAACAAGAGCCTGCTAGCTTAGCTTCCAAAGAAAGACGGCTGACACTGTACATTCTGTGAGTGAGATCCCACCCTGTATGGGCGGGCTGAAAACATGCGGAACAACGCCATCTACTGGCTGTAGTCTTTAGCCTCTGTCCAGAAAATCCTCCGATGATGCAAAATGACGATTTTTGCGTCATCGGAGGATTTTTTCCAGACAAAAAATACATAAATCTCTTGTCTCAGGGGGATATGAGGATGGAAAGCATGGTAATTCGAAAATACTACAGGTTTTCTACTAATACAAAGCTTAATGCTAAATCCTGAAGTAACCAAGATTATGCACTTAAGAAATGTCATTTTGTAATGGCTTTTGTCCTAAATGAGATACTAACTGAAATTGCATGGTTACCAAACAGATAAGATAGAATTCTAAAGTTAGGATCTTTCTGTAATGCGCCCCCAGGTCTTTAACTGAAGCGAATTAAGTTACAGTACATCCAGTGCCGGCCCGAGCCTTTTGGGGGCCCTAAGCAGAATTTGAGTTGGGGGCCCCCTCCCACCACGCGGAGTCACCTGTGCTTGACGATTATTGACACAAATGTCACTCTATAATGTTACATTGTAAATTAATACAATGAGGTTATGTATTAATACAAAATAAATACTTAATAAAAAATAGATACTTAAATAAAAATGTTTTGAAATGAATGAAAAATCTTTTACTAACTCTTTGAAACTTCTGAAAACAAATAGTCACAAAACATATTTAAAAAAATATTTGCAAAATATCCTCCAACGTTTTGCAACACTTTGCAGTTTGAATGATGTCTTGTATGAACATGACGGAGTATGTTTTTATGTTTCCACTGTTCGATCGCGCCCGCGCCTCACACACACACACACACACACACACAACATATTCCAGCATTGCAATCTTCACATCGCAGCCTGTTCGTTATAGCCGTAATAAAATATAATAATAAAATAGTCAACCTAACGTATAAAAATTACACTGCTCTGTTTAAATAGTCAGTAGTAGCCTACAATTCGTACCATTCAGCACCGCTCCACTGTGATGTTTCCAAGCACATTTTTGCGCATGTGAAGAGAATGATTTTTTTCCCCTCGATGTTGGAATGTGGGTGAAGTACAAAGAAGCCTATAATAAAGAATAGTTTACCATCCAAATCCATCGCGAATGTTGAAACATTTTGATTCTAATGAGAGAGATACATGAGCCCAACGCCGTTTTCACTTTCGCTTTAAATTATTTCGTTTTGGCTTGTTTATAGTTATTTTTTTTATTCTTGTTCTGTTCTGAATATCATTAAATTTAAAGGATAAATCATTGATCAAATCAAATTTTTGTGACATGGCTTAACATTACCGTGACTTTGCGCACGAATTGTCTATGCACGCGAGGTTATGCGCATGACTCAAACACTGGCAGACACAGCAGCAGTTGTAGGCAGGTATATTGATCATGAAATCAGTATTTTCTTGTCTTGAATTATTAATCCATTCATTCATGTATGTCACTTGTTTAATTTAATTAATATATTAAAAAAAACAAAAACAAAAAAAACTCGCTTGGGGGCCCCCTGGTGGCGAGGGGGCCCCAAGCAGCCGCTTAGTTCGCTTATGCCTCGGGCCGGCCCTGAGTACATCCTTCTAAATTGAAATTATATTCTAAGAGATTCGGTGTACAGGTTTTTGGTCCAATAAGTAATACCTTTAGTCTTATCTGAATTTAATATAAAATATTGGATGACCTGTCATTTTCTTCTATATTTAACACACTCTGTCAACTTGGATAATTTTATATATTTCATCACGACCAGATGAAATCTCTGAGTATCATTGGCATAACGGTGGGAACTAATTTAATATTTTCTTATAACATTACCAAGTGGCAGCATATATATTGAACATAGTAGAGGGCTAACGCAGATCCTTGCTTATCTTAGATTGTTCCCAGTTTAAAAAGACAAAATGGTAACAGTCTGAAATGTACGATCTAAACCACCTTAATGCTATACATAAGCCATCTGCAATATTAGAACGGTCAAAGCTGTGCGTGAACACTCGAAAGCAAGTTGACTCTGCAACCATAGTTATACACATGTATTGTTATGTAGACCCAAACATTAGACATTAGCTACAAACAACACATTCTCACTTTTAAAAGGTTTATCCCATTTCTTCTGGAATTTATATCTTGGTGGTTTTTACAACCAGAGGCTGCGCAATGTTGTGGCATCTTGGAGAATTTTACTGTGAGTGACGAAAGCATCTGAAATGTTGACCATTCCAAGATGGCAGACACGTTGATGTGTCAGGAGCGGTAGAATGGAATCTACATGTACATATCTATGATGTGTACCCACAAAAGGCAGATTTTTTTTTTTTAGATTTATAAAACAGTTTTGGCCACAGAACCTGTGGAAGGTTGTGCATACATGCCCAAGCTTTATTCCCCACCTTCCCCGTTTCCTTGATGAAATGACCACATACTGTACACTGTGGAGCTTACAACACCTAGATTATGCATAACCTCATCTGCATATGATTTACATATGCAGATGTATGAGATAATACTGCTGTCCTTCAAGAATAAGAATAGGAATAATTAGAACCTTCAAGGATAAGATGTTGCATTTTAACTGTGTAGCTTTAACTTTTGGATTATGAATTAATCTAATTTATTGCTTAACTTGAAAGTGGCATATTTAATCTAAATGGGTGAATCAAATGACAGTTTAAAACTATAAAAATGCATTTCCGGAGGAACTGCAAAGTGTGCTTGCTCGGGTGCAGTGCACTAACGTTAGCAGGTAGTGGATAAGGGTGCGTTGAAGTTTGCTTGATCTGAGAATTTCAACAATAGTACTTTTTTCAAGATTGTGCAAAAAGGTGAAAAGTTATGTGCATTAAGAGACATGTCTGCAATGTAGACTAGTGCCAATGGCATTGTTTATGTGGCTTGGTTGTTGGTTTTGAAATAATTGGTTATGAATATACAGCAGAGAGTGGGAGTGTTTTGGGTGATGAAATAGTAGCCTATTGAAAAGAAGTTGACAGTCTTCATTTACTGTATCCAATAAGCCAATACAAAACTCACCCAGCTGTTCTGTGGTTGAGTGTTCCCTTTGATTAGGAACAAATTTACTATCTCAAATTAAGGTCTACCGTAATTAGCGATGCTTTGATTGCTGCTGTCAAGATGGTTGTCATCACCTACACAGAAACGCTGATTTTTATAGCCTACCGTCAGTCCTTGTAATTAAATGAAAAAACACTATCAGTTTCACTATTAGCTTACTCTAGCGATGCAATCGCAACAACATGGATAACGCTGTTTGGCCTTGCCTAACTTTATATGACAAATGCGCCATATGCTAGAGTTACACATCCCGCTGCCATTTCAGGGCTTGAATTTTGGTGCGGGAATGTGGGGATTGCGCATAATTTAAACCATTCCCGCAAGGTTAGCTTTTATAGTGCGAGAAACAAATATTCCCGCACAAATATATTCGCTTCATCTCAGAGCAAATGATTAAAAAATAAATTCACAGATGCGAGAAAAAAGATGTCAAACTGTCTTTTATTTTCAAATTGAATTCCTCAATCAGCGCTGGACCGCCATTTTCTGTCTTCCGCTGAGCCCTGGCCGTAGACAGATCATGTTTCACGCTGTCATTGCAGTGGTCTGCGTTGCGCTGATCTTATTCACACTATCGAGCGTAGGTGCAGACGTGCAGCATTCTAACATTGAGTCATAATGAGCAGTTTGTGAAGAAATTATCCGCTTCCAAATTATGTCATTTTAATCACGAAATTGAAACATTAAAAAACAATTTGCTCTTTATGGTGTGCGAGTGATAGAGCGCGGCAGCAACGAACCAACTGATCAGCTTGCAGCGTAACAACATTGAATGTTCAGCCGAACAGCTGATCATAGCTGTACAGGGCTCCTTATTATTTTTCATCTCCATAAATATATCTAGTAGTAAAGCTAATGCAAGGGCTAGAAATCTATTAATCTTTTGCTGATACTTCCTTGTCATCATGGAGAGCGCAGTTCATGGTTGCATAGCAACGACAGACGCCACGGGACAGCAAGCGCTTGTGGAAAGGAGACAGCGGCGCGCTCGCGCTTTCCACTTGTTTTTACCATAGACTGTAAAAAAATATGGACGTAGTGTCCGTGACGTCACCCGTAGGTTTCTGAAGAGCATTTTTGAAGCCTAAATTGGGCGGAGTCGGCCATCGCCATCTTGGCCTCGCGTCACCTTGCGTCACTCCTGGGTAACAGAAAATGGGCAAAGAGGCGGGGCGTGTGTGGAGCTGGAGGAGCCTGGCTATCTGAAACCACGCTCACCGCTCGACGTGATCGAGTTAGCTCAGGCTTGGGAGGTAATGCTATATGCTACTGAAAGTACCCTATGTAAAGTACCAAGTCTGCGACTGCACAGGGCCTCGCGCTCATTCAAGGATTTATTGCATGGACGGAGAAAGCGCCGACACCTGCAGGATTTCATCTGACGGTACATAAGCATATTATAATCTATCTGTTCCGTGAGAGCAGAACGAACGAGCCTTTATATCTATAGACCTTTTTTAAATATGAAAACTCCAAAAAGCAACGAATTTGTCAGACATCCATTAGTGCATGTTCACAGAGGAAAACAACTGAAATACAGCGCTGGTTGTTCTCTCGAACAATACTCGGCGACAACGACGGAATCCAAAGCCGTGGGCTAAGTAATGGGTGTATTAAATTGTATGAAATAATCCAGAAAAAAGCACAAACACTGCAGAGATGGCAAGTTCAGCAGCTAAAATTTGCTGAGGTGAAGTGACGCGGCTAACAGCAGACAAACGGCTAGCATTGACATCAGTGGGAATCCACCTGTCACTCAAAAGTGGACACACCCTTAACCCTCTGGGGTCCTTCGGGTCCAAATGGACCCGAAGCGTTTAAATAAAAAAATGTTAAAAATCATAGCTTCATCGGAATGGTCCGAGATTTGGTGACTTTGTTGGTACTTGGTATATGAACACCCAAAAAAATTGGGGACAGGATTTGAATAGTCTAAGTGGTTGTAAAAAAAATAGTCACACTCAGGACCATGGACCCGCCATAGGAAATGAATGGGAAATTGGCAAAAATGTGAAAATGCAGAGTTTTTTTGTGCGTACAATCTACAAATCAGCCACGATCCAGAAAAAAAGCACACAACAGTGAAGGGGTTAATCTATAAAACATCAAGAGTGCAAAACAGACACATCCACACACACACACACACACACACACACAAACACACTTTTATACACATACACACTAATAAATTCAGATTACAAAAATCTGTTTTGAATTTTTAAAAATCACAGCTTCATCGGAATGTTCCGAAACTTGGTGACTTTTATGGTATTAGGTATGTGAACACACAAAAAATATTTGGGTCATGATCCAAGCATGTCACACTTCTGCTCTTTGGTCAAAAATGACCCCCCTAGGAAATGAATGGGAAATTGTCAAAAATATGAAAACACAGAATTTTTTTGTGCATACAAGCTACAAATCAGCCAGGATGCAGAAAAAAAGGACTCAACAGTGAAGGGGTGAATCTCTAAAACATCAAGAGTGCAAAAAACACACACACACACACACACACATTTTTTTTAATAAAAATAAAATAAAAAATATGTATATAAAAAATGTCTATTATATTCAATGGGAAAAATGGGTCATAATTATTGTATAAATATTAATTAAAATCAAAAAATTATCTCAAAACACCAAAAAAGAAAAGAAAAAATATTATAAAAAACAAGTAAAAAAAAAAAATGTTTTTTTTTTTTTTATATATTAATCCCGCCCTCCGGGTCCATTTGGACCCGAAGGTCCTGAGTGTGACTGTTAAACGAAGGACCCCAGAGGGTTTAATTATGCAGAACTTTAAATATTAATCAACTAAACGGATGAGTTATAAAAAAAATCACTCCCCTCACAGTTGTCATGAAGGGCAAAATTAGCTGTATAGACCAAAAAAACATACAGACACCAGGCTGTAAACACGTTTTTTTCTGCTGTAAAATTTGGCATTTTAACATGGGGGAGATGCAGATTTGACTCACTTTTGACACCAGCCTCAAGCGGCCAGTCAACGAACTGCAGTTTAACTCACTTCCGTGTTGGTTTCAAGAGAGAGACGGGGAGGTTGCCGCTTGGTTTTTACACATCTAAGGTGCGTTCCATTCGACAGGGTCCATACGCAGTGTTCACTGCTCCCCTACTCCCTGAGCACGGTATATCAGTTGAAGTGGACTTCACTGACAATAACCGCTCATTTGAAACGCCCTGCAAACGTCATCAAAGAAAGTCAACGACGGGGTCGCTAAGATTATATAACATAAATATATATATGTAACCCTCCTACACAATTCCACTTTTTTTTTAAGGAGTTATCATGTGCATGGGGAATGAATTGGTGAGAGGTTACTAGAATTTAAAATCAGGATGTATTCACAGCAACTAAAACTTTGGGCATGTGACTCTGGCTAGAGTGTAGAGAGGCCTGGTTATCTTAGATATAGCTATACTGTGTTCGTTTGTTTTTTTCCACTGTGAGCATAAAACTCCCATGCACCTATACTTAGCCACTATAACACTTATTTGCAAAAATGAGACTAAAATCACACCAATCACATTTCAATCGCACACACTTAAATATCAGACCACAACAATTGAATGTTATGCTCAAAATGTATTTATATTGTTTTTTTTCAGAACTAGGTGAGTTAACCTTCTAAAATGTCCTCATGTTCCAAATGAAATGACAATGAACATTACCGGGGTTTTTCCTACTTTTATGTCTCAGTTTTGTGGTACCACAACGTTGGCGCGCTTGTTGGAGCTCAGTTGAAATTTTTCCAAATAATATTGTCTGTAACAGTTACTCACGATTCCTCGGTAACAGAAAGATTATAGTGACCGTCTATCCAAACCGTTCCGTCCAATGGTGAGATACGCAATGAGGAAACCCGTCCTGAAGATCCGTCCGTCCATGTGCAAACGCAACTCCTCCGGCCTGCAGCGCGAATCCTGAGCACATCTATTGCAGCAACATGGGTGGCAGCATCTGACGCACACTAGCCAAAAGTTCACAAAATCGAATGAGCTTAACTATATATGGTCCAAAAATGTCAATTTCATTTTAGTTCACAATGTCCATACTCACTCAGAAACTCGGTGGCAAAGTGGATTTCTGGCTATATAGTAGCAGTTCTCACATGGCTATTAGCAGTTCGCACATGGCTATTAGCAGTTTGCACATGGCTATGGCGTTAGTTTCACTTCAGTAGAATCTCCGTGACCCATTTAACCAGCTCCAAAACAAAGCTCACTCTCACGTTTTAACAGGGTTACACACTGACAAAAACCAAGAAAAATCCCCCTCTGGCTCTTAACTTCGATGACCAGTATCATACAGAACTTAGAACTAACGTTAGCTTGTAACTATCTCTCCGGTTCTTTTCCTCGTCACTCTTGTTTTCAGTCTCGCTCTATTTTTTAGTCCCGCCCCCTCAACAACCTGATAGGTTGCTCAACTGCTCTCTGGAGGCACTGATTGGATAACAAACAAAACTGACACCTGGCCACCCAATGCAAAATAAAATGACAGAGGGTTCAAAGGTTACTCACAACAGAGGATATTTCAACACCTCCCCTTTATAACTGCATTAACACGTATTAATACAAAAATGTATTGCACACCAGGGACAATTGAACTGGCCCATATTTCAGGATATATTGTATTTCTGTTAACAGAACACAAAATAAACAATATATAAATTTAGCAGGGTGCTACATTCTCCCCCCACAAAAAAAAAATGGTCATGCCCTCATGACATGTCTAACACCGTAAATCACATTCAAGAAAATAAACACATTTTCTTAAAAGATTGTGTTAGGAAGATTATTAACATTCCCCTTAACCTATCCACTTGTAAAAAGAACTTTTATATCTCTTAAAGGGATACTCCACTTTTTTTGGAAATAGGCTCATTTTACAACTCCCCCAGAGTTAAACAGTTGAGTTTTACCGTTTTCGAATCCATTCAGCCGATCTCCGGGTCTGGGGGTCAAGAAACTTTGCTGCAGTACCATGGGTGAAGCAGGCGTAATGATATGACGCAGTGCATGCTGCCTGATAATAGGCTACTGAGCTGGGAACTATTATCAGGTGCTGCGTCATATCATTACGCCTGCTTCACCCATGGTACTGCAGCAAAGTTTCTTGATTATTACGCAGGAATGAGAGTATAGTTCCTAGCCATATCAGCCTAGAAAATCTCAACTTTTCATTTTCCGTCGGTCTTAGTACACGATGTAACTACAGAAGAGTCAAGTTTTAAATAGAAAAAATATCGAAACTCTTTGTTCATTTTTTTGAGAGAGATGCTAATGGTCTTGTCCGGTTCAATTCATTATGCTAAGCTATGCTAAAAGTGGGACCCCCAGACCTGATAATAGTTCCCAGCTCAGTAGCCTATTATCAGGCAGCATGCACTGCGTCATATCATTACGCCTGCTTCACCCATGGTACTGCAGCAAAGTTTCTTGACCCCCAGACCCGGAGATCGGCTGAATGGATTCGAAAACGGTAAAACTCAACTGTTTAACCCTGGGGGAGTTGTAAAATGAGCCTATTTCCAAAAAAAGTGGAGTATCCCTTTAATAGGAGATAGGGCTAAGGAATCCTTCTTGTCATTAATCTCAACTACGGTAGCACTGTGTGTACCAACTGCCACTGACATTGGGGTCCCTAGAAAGTCATAAGTTAGTCTGGTTGGAGCTTTCTTTAGTCTCTGAGGTCGAGTTGTCTTGTCAGGGCTTTGTTATACCGTTTAGTCTCTCAGCTATTTCGTCTGACGTCTGTATTTCAGTGTCTCTTTCTCGTTTCACAATTTCTGCAGTCACATTTTGTACCAAATGGTCATCCTCCTCCACTGCGGCAGGTTCTTCAGCTGTCTCATCCATTTCTGAGTTACTTGTCAAAACAGCCAGATCCAAATCCAGATTAAAAGGCTCACAGTGATCAATGTTTTGAGGTTCTGGTCCTAGTAACTCTCGGGGTACATAATAGTCATGCCATACACCCATTTCATCATCTTCGGAGTCAGATGCTGCCTCAATCCTATCATCCAGTTCAGGTGCTGGTAAGCCAGGAGTATCATAGTTCTCCGTTCTCTTTGCTTTGAGCCGTCTACTGGCTCTCCTTCTTTGTTTCGGGGACTCCTTGTTCATCTCAGGCCGCAGCTGCACTTCCTGTCCGATCGGCAGAATGTGATTGCGGTGCAGTATCTTTTCAGAGCCATGTCCACTCTCTGGCTTCAGTTTGAACACGGGCAAACCAGGCAGTTGACTCTCCACAATGTAAGGAGTATCTTTCCACCGATCAGCAAGCTTGTGCTTCCCTTGTAAACCAAGGTTTCGGATCAAGACCCTGTCCCCAGAATCTAATGGACAGAAACGAACTCTCTGATCATAGCGTTGCTTGTTCCCATCATTTTTCTTCTCTGCCATCCTCCCAGCCAACTGTTAGGCAGCTTGAAGCTCACGTTTCATGTTTTTGACATTACCTCAAGTAGGATTTTGTGGAGGTGCCATCACTTGAGACCCCGAATGTCACGTCTACTGGCAGCCTGGCTTCTCGTCCAAACAATAGAAAATATGGAGAATAGCCTGTTGACTCATTCACTGTGCAATTGTACGCATGTACAAGATGGCTGAAGTGTTTACTCCATTTACTTTTGTCTTGCGTCTCCAAGGTTCCAAGCATGTCGAGAAGAGTTCTGTTAAAGCGCTCAGGCTGTGGATCACCCTGTGGGTGGTAGGGAGTGGTCCTGGATTTCTTTATGCCAAGCATGCTTAACAGTTCATGGATAAGGCGACTCTCGAAATCCCTGCCCTGATCTGAGTGCACCCTTCTTGGCAAACCATAGTGGACAAAGTACTGTTCCCACAGAACCCTAGCGACAGTCGTTGCCATTTGATCTTTAGTGGCAAAAGCTTGAGCATATATTGTGTAATGATCTGTAACTACAAGCACATTGCAGATATTTCTGGAGTCAGGCTCAATCGTCAGAAAATCCATACAGACGAGATCCATCGGTCCATCACTGTTAAGATGTGACAACTCAGCAACTCTTTTAGGCAGCGTCTTCCTCTGAATACACCTAGGACAGCTCTTGCAGTACCGTTCAACCTGAACTTTCATGCGAGGCCAGTAAAACCTCTCTCGTATCAGGCCGTATGTCTTGTCAACCCCCAAATGGCCCGATTGGTCATGCAACGACTGGAGCACAGTTGTTCTGAACTCTTGTGGGAGCAACAGTTGCTGCCGAGCTGGTTTGTTAGGTGGATGGATCATTCTATACAACACAGAGTCTTTGACCATTAGCTTATCCCACTCTTTTAACAACGACACATCAGGATGTTTCTCTTTGTTGGCGTGGTTGGCACTTTTCTGAATGATAGCACGCCACACTTCTCCAATGCATGGGTCTTTCTGCTGAGAATTTGAGATTTCTGCTGCGCTCAATTTGGGCAACTGCTGAGTGTTCAGAAAGGACAAGTTGCAATAGGCTCTGGGCACCGCACCTTTGGATGAGCCCATGAGATCTACAGCTCTGCACCGGCGACAGTGAGGTACTCTGACTTTGGACATGTGACAGACAGCTTGGACTGTGGTGGCAAACAGTGTTTCCTTCTCATGTGAAGCATTGTGATTTGCATGAGGGCGGCGTGACAATGCATCCGCATCCACGTTCTGTTTTCCCGGCCGATACTTCAGACTAAAATCATATGTTGACAGTTCTGCCAACCATCGATGCCCCGTTGCGTCCAATTTAGCTGTAGTTAAGACATGCGTTAATGGATTGTTATCTGTGTGGACCTCAAACTTGACTCCATAGAGGTAATCATGCAATTTGTTGACAACAGCCCATTTTAACGCCAGAAACTCGAGCTTATGCGTGGGATAATTCTTTTCTGCTGGAGAGAGGCTTCTGCTGACAAAAGCAACTGGGCGCAAACCTTCTCCCTGATCCTGATAGAGGACACCTCCCAATCCTTCTCTGCTCGCATCAACATGCAGCACATATGACAGTGTTGGGTTGGCGATTGCCAGCACAGGCGCCTCTGTAAGACTTCTCTTTAAAGCCTCAAAAGCTTTCTCACAGTCTTTATCCCACCTAGCCCCAAAAGTCTCAGAAGGATGGTACCAATCTTTTGTTGCTGTGCCTGCTTGTGCTTTCCTCTGCTCTTTGATGTCCTTATTTTTCTTTGCCCCTTTTCCTGTCTTTCCAGCCACAATGCTGCCCTGAAGCAACTGGTTGAGTGGATAACAGACTCGGGAGAAATCCTTTACAAAACGTCTGTAATATCCACAGAAGCCAAGAAAGGAGCGAAGAGCAGTAATGTTTTCTGGGCGTGGCCATGATTTCACAGCCTCAATCTTTGCAGGGTCTGTAGCAATGCCATTTCTAGACACAATGTGGCCAAGGTAGGTAACAGAGGGGCAGCAGAACTGACATTTATCCAACGATATCTTTAATCCTTCCTCCTTCAATCTGTTGAGGACTTTAAGAAGGCGCTGCTCGTGTTCCTCTAATGTTCTTCCAAAAACGATTACGTCATCCAGATACACCAGCACTTCCAGTTGGTTCATATCACCAACAGTCCTTTCCATAATTCGTTGAAATGTGGCCGGGGCCCCACAAATCCCCTGCGGCATCCGCTCAAACTGATAAAACCCTGCTGGGCAAGTGAAAGCTGTCTTTTCTTTATCAGCAGCAGCTAAAGGGATCTGATAATAGCCGCTTCGGAGGTCAAGCACACTGAACCACTGGCTACCACCAAGGCAGGACAGAGCATCTTCCACACGAGGGACGGTATACTGGTCCGTAATCGTTCTCCTGTTTAACGTCCTATAGTCCACACACATACGTATGGTACCGTTTTTCTTGCGAACCACAACTATTGGGGAAGCATAGGGGCTTCTAGAGTCTGAAATGATTCCGGCCTCTTTGAGATCATTCAGATGCTTCCTCACATCCTCCAAATCACCCGGTGGTAAACGTCTAGAACGTTCTCTAAAAGGTCTATCATCTGTCACCCGAATGCTGTGTTGTGTGCTCTTTGCACAACCCACATCAAACTCACTGCAGGAGAAAACCTCTTTTCTCTCCATCATCTTTTGACAGAGTCGCTCCTTCCACTCAGGAGGCACAGGAGAGTCACCAAAGTTGAAAGAGGACAGGGACAGTTGAGATGTTGACAGCTTAGGGCCCCCCTTTTCAAGGACTGTATTTATTACATCTACAGGGAATAGATGAGCAATAGGAACTCCACGTTTTAATGTCACATTATGACTGGACACATTTCTCATGGTGACTGGGATGCGACGACAGTGGACAGCAGTGGACTTTTCAACAACCGGCATGACCAGAAGCTCTTCAGGAAAACAATTCTCCTCCGGACGGTCTAGAAGAACAGCTTGGCTAGAGAGACCTCCAGGAAACTTTGGAATACAAACAACAGTTGCAACGCGGCCAGGTGGCAGAGTGAAAGGCTTGACTTGTGTGAACCAGACTGTTCCTCTTTTTGTCTCAGCTGTGTCATCAGGAGTCTCCTGAAACTTCTCATAAGCTTCTTTTATTACTGGATGAACAGACAGGGTGTTAAGAAAATGGTCTCCTCCATGTATTTTGCATGAATGGAACAGTCTTCGAACTATAGAGGTGTTTGTGCCGACCACAACGGAAACATCCCCTTTCATGACCGGATCTGGACACACAAGCACAAGTGTTTCTATGGTCTCAGCTACTCCAACTACATCTCCAGTAAACTCAAGCTTCAAGCACATAAAACCATTATATGGATACTCCTTTGCACTCAGGCCCCAAATCTCCAGGCACTCAATAGGGGTCAAAGGCAGGTGCTTCAGATACTTGTCATAAAAGGAGCAATACAGTAGAGTAACTTGGGACCCGCTATCAAGTAAAGCTTTGGCATAAATGCCCTCAATTTGTACTGAGACAATAGAGCTAGGTCCAACTAAACCCGCTGGCAAGTTAGCCTTCTTTTCTGGTAGCGTGTCACACTGTGTGGAACGTATCTTCTCCGGAGCGTCAGGCTGTTCCTCTACTGAGCCCCTGGAAAGTTTCCCGTCGGCTGTTTTATTTTCAAGAGACGCTTGTTCACTTTTCTGAGATTTTCTGGGTTTTGACACTCCCGCTGGAAATGACCATCTTCACCACATCTGTAGCAAAAGACATCAGCACGATACTGAGGTTTGGGAGCCCTCTCCTTCACACGTGCATATGAGTTTCCAGTAACTTTCTGGCTGGGGTTCTGGTCTACCTGCTGTGCCACACTTGCTGATGCAGTCACAGAGGCAGAAAGGAGGCGTGCAACATCAGTCTTGAGACCTTGAAATTCTTTCCTTAGACTCTCTATTGCAGGATCTTTCATTGCTACGTCAGGGACTGGCGCAGGCTCTGGCAGTACATGTACAACTGAGGCTGTAGCACACTCTGCACGTCTACCAATAGCTAAAGACGCACCCTTCTTTACAATCGGTCTTTCAAGGATCATCTCCTCTTCTCTTACATCCCAAAGCAAATCAGTAAAGCTGGGAGGAGGCTTGAGTTTGTAAGTCAGTCTTACGCGAAGGGCAACAAAGTCATGAGGCAGAGAGCCTCTAGCAACTTGATCAATGCGCGCTCGGTTCATGTCAATCACGTCAATTCCACCTTTACGATGAACTGCATGCAATAGCTTGTCTAATCTGAGTAAGTAGGCTGATAATTTCTCACCATCTTGCTGGAATGTATTACGAAACCTTACCATTAGATCAGCTGCACTGTCTGTGGTTCCAAAAGCTGTTTCAAGGGCTTTAAGATAGTCAGTGGCAGTGGCCTGTGGATTAGTGACTCTCAAACCTCGGACAATATCTGCTGCTGGCCCTTTAAGACTCTCAGCTACTCTCTATCTCTTGACAACATCAGAACATTGCCACTCGTCCAACATGTGGGTGGTCTGTTCCGCCCAAGCGTCATACTCCTCTTCTCCATGTGGAGTGGGTTTCATACCTGAGAACATGCGTAGCTTGCGATAGCCCGGTCCATCTACAGGCGTGGCTTGACATTTTTCAACTAGTGAGGAGATGGCATTCACCAGCTTTGTGTTCATGTCTGGAGCGGTGGGTGGAGCAGAAGCAGAGGTAAGCAAGCCTGTGACATCAGCTAGTGTCTTCCCTTCATTTGCTAAGAATGACAGCAACTTGGACTGGAAGTCTCTTTGTCCACTAGCTACATGAACACTCTGGGTCTCAGTAACATTAACTATCCAAGGTCCAAACTCATCTCCAGCTAGTAACTGTTCAGGTATGTCAGCTTTAGTCATATCATTAATAGTTTTGACTAAAACTAATTGGCTTTTACTGAGGTGTTCTACACACCGTCCTCTTATTTTACAGGGACCGAAAGCTTCAGCCTCATCCAGTACCTTATACAGGTGCTGGTCATAAAATTAGAATATCATCAAAAAGTTGATTTATTTCAGTAATTCCGTTAAAAAAGTGAAACTTGTATATTATATAGACTCATTACATGCAAAGTGAGATATCTCAAGCCTTTATTTGTTATAATTTTGATGATTATGGCTTAGTTTATGAAAACCACAAAATCAAAATCTCAGAAAATTTGAATATTACATGAAATCACACAGTAATTACACAGTGATACCATGGTCATTGAACCAGGTTTTGGTTCTTTTGGCAGTGTGGGCCGGTGCAAATCCTGCTGCGAAATGAAGCATGAAGTGCTCTGAACATGTCCTGATAGACGGCTGCGTTGACTCTGGATTTAATAAAGCACAGTGGACCAAAGTCCTCTTTTCTGATGAGAGCAAATTTTGCATCTCATTTGGAAACCAAGGTCCCAGAGTCTGGAGGAAGAATGGAGAGGCACACAATCCAAGATGCTTGGTCCAGTGTGAAGTTTCCACAGTCTGTGTTGGTTTGGGGAGCCATGTCATCGGCTGGTGTTGGTCCACTGTCCTGTCCACTCAACGCAGCCGTCTACCAGGACATTTCCAGAGCACTTCATGCTTCCTTCAGCAGACAAGCTTTATGGAGATGCTGACTTCATTTTCCAGCAGGATTTGCACCTGCCCACACTGCCAAAAGAACCAAAACCTGGTTCAATGACCATGGTATCACTGTGTAATTACTGTGTGATTTCATGTAATATTCTAATTTTCTGAGATTTTGATTTTGTGGTTTTCACAAGCTGTAAGCCATAATCATCAAAATTATAACAAATAAAGGCTTGAGATATCTCACTTTGCATGTAATGAGTCTATATAATATACAAGTTTCACTTTTTTAACGGAATTACTGAAATAAATCAACTTTTTGATGATATTCTAATTTTATGACCAGCACCTGTACATAGTCTCGTCAGTAACACCAAGAGAAACCTTACTAAGCACAAATGCTTTCCTTGCATCAATACCTTTGTCTTCACACCACTTCAAAATCTGTTCTGACTCCATGTTATATTAGCTTTACATACACAGAATCAAAAAAAATAAAAAAAAATAAAAATCTCTGAAACACACAAGTGGCTATAGGGCTTTTAAGCTACTTCATTTAACACTGACTTTCCTGTTTTTTTTTTTATTTTATTACATGCTCACAAAAACAAAACAGTAAACAGCATCCCGGACGAGCCCCCACGTGTAACCCTCCTACACAATTCCACTTTTTTTTTTTAAACGAGTTATCATGTGCATGGGGAATGAATTGGTGAGAGGTTACTAGAATTTAAAATCAGGATGTATTCACAGCAACTAAAACTTTGGGCATGTGACTCTGGCTAGAGTGTAGAGAGGCCTGGTTATCTTAGATATAGCTATACTGTGTTCGTTTGTTTTTTTCCACTGTGAGCATAAAACTCCCATGCACCTATACTTAGCCACTATAACACTTATTTGCAAAAATGAGACTAAAATCACACCAATCACATTTCAATCGCACACACTTAAATATCAGACCACAACAATTGAATGTTATACTCAATGTATTTATATTGTTTTTTTTCAGAACTAGGTGAGTTAACCTTCTAAAATGTCCTCATGTTCCAAATGAAATGACAATGAACATTACCCCGGGGTTTTTCCTACTTTTATGTCTCAGTTTTGTGGTACCACAACGTTGGCGCGCTTGTTGGAGCTCAGTTGAAATCTTTCCAAATAATATTGTCTGTAACAGTTACTCACGATTCCTCGGTAACAGAAAGATTATAGTGACCGTCTATCCAAACCGTTCCGTCCAATGGTGAGATACGCAATGAGGAAACCCGTCCTGAAGATCCGTCCGTCCATGTGCAAACGCAACACCTCCGGCCTGCAGCGCGAATCCTGAGCACATCTATTGCAGCAACATGGGTGGCAGCATCTGAAGCACACTAGCCAAAAGTTCACAAAATCGAATGAGCTTAACTATATATTGTCCAAAAATGTCAATTTCATTTTAGTTCACAATGTCCATACTCACTCAGAAACTCGGTGGCAAAGTGGATTTCTGGCTATATAGTAGCAGTTCTCACATGGCTATTAGCAGTTCGCACATGGCTATTAGCAGTTTGCACATGGCTATGGCGTTAGTTTCACTTCAGTAGAATCTCCGTGACCCATTTAACCAGCTCCAAAACAAAGCTCACTCTCACGTTTTAACAGGGTTACACACTGACAAAAACCAAGAAAAATCCCCCTCTGGCTCTTAACTTCGATGACCAGTATCATACAGAACTTAGAACTAACGTTAGCTTGTAACTATCTCTCCGGTTCTTTTCCTCGTCACTGTTGTTTTCAGTCTCGCTCTATTTTTTAGTCCCGCCCCCTCAACAACCCGATAGGTTGCTCAACTGCTCTCTGGAGGCACTGATTGGATAACAAACAAAACTGACACCTGGCCACCCAATGCAAAATAAAATGACAGAGGGTTCAAAGGTTACTCACAACAGAGGATATTTCAACACCTCCCCTTTATAACTGCATTAACACGTATTAATACAAAAATGTATTGCACACCAGGGACAATTGAACTGGCCCATATTTCAGGATATATTGTATTTCTGTTAACAGAACACAAAATAAACAATATATAAATTTAGCAGGGTGCTACATATAGGACTACATTCATATTTTAATTTTTATTATATTATATATTTACAATTATATTGCACTATTTTACAACTACCTAAAATAAAATCACTTTACTTCACAAACTAGCTAAGCTGGCTGCATTCACTGAGGTAAATTATAATCATCAAAAATAGTATATGTAATATTCACAACAATAACCGTTAAAAATACTGTCATTTGTATAACAGTGGCGAAATGTATGAATACTTACACACATACGTAAACTCCTCCATCGTTAGTTATGACCGTTCTGACTGGTGATGACGTGGTGCGCGAAATGACAGTTGGGTGATCATCGCTCTCCACTTCCTGTGAAGTGATGTATCAATGTTCCCTTATTCCCTATGCCGTGCGCAGTGCCCTTCAAACTGAACATGTTCGCTCCCTTCGGATTGGAATCTCACTTAAGATGGCGGAATACCCTGTGAAGTCCACTTCGCAGTCCACTTACAGTCAAATGGAACGCACCTCTAGAGCGACGTTGTTGATTGTTTGAGCATGTGACTGCGCGTTTCTCCTTGTTTTCTATTGTTATGCGCAGCATATTTCCCGTGCGCACAAACACAGCCACAGACAATGAATTGTTTGTTCGGTTAGCGAAGAAGAGCATGATGTATTTTGTCTAAAGTTTTTTTTGTTTTGTTTTGTTATTAACTGTTTTGAGAACTGGAAATGCACAAGTCATGCATACAAATCTGTATATATTAATAAATGAAGATGATTAAATTAGACCAATGCAAAAAACGAAATTCATGCCTGCATTTATTAAGACAAACATAGTAAAAATGAATGCAGTATATACACTGACTTGGCAGCTCTGTGAAATGTAATACAACAGTGCCACCTACTGTCTAAATGCATTAACATTAAAAGTGTGAGGTGAAACTCTTACATAGACTTAGGTAAATGGGTTTGTCTATTAGCCTGAATTTTTTTTTTTTTTTTTACAAAATCAGATCTTGTGCTTCCTCACATTGGAGTCTTGAGTTAATGTACAAAGTTTGGCTTCGATACGTGACAGCGTTCCTGAAATATGAACTACTTCCTGTTTTGGCGACTACGCCACCGATTTCGTTTGGCTGTGATGGGCAAACGCTTCCGAAAATCAAAACTCCTTCTAGTAACTTTTGTGAGGCTTGGTCCAAGGATCATGCACGTCCAGTTTCGTGAAGTTCGGACCAAATTTGTGACCTGTGAAAATTTAGTTTTGCTTTCTGTTCAATCCAATATGGCGGACAAACAACATGGACTCGTGATGTCATCTTCGCGAGCAACTTATAATCATCAAAAATAGTATATGTAATATTCACAACAATAACCGTTAAAAATACTGTCATTTGTATAACAATGGCGAAATGTATGAATACTTACACACATACGTAAACTCCTCCATCGTTAGTTATGACCGTTCTGACTGGTGGTGACGTGGTGCGCGAAATGACAGTTGGGTGATCATCGCTCTCCACTTCCTGAGAAGTGATGTATCGATGTTCCCTTATTCCCTATGCCGTGCGCAGTGCCCTTCGAACTGAAGATGTTCGCTCCCTTCGGATTAGAATCTAACTTAAGATGGCGGAAAACCCTGTGAAGTCCACTTCGCAGTCCACAACGCACCTCTAGAGCGACGTTGTTGATTGTTTGAGCATGTGACCGCACGTTTCTCCTTGTTTTCTATTGTTATGCGCAGCATATTTCCCGTGCGCACAAACACAGCCACAGACAATGAATTGTTTGTTCGGTTAGCGAAGAAGAGCATGATGTATTTTGTATAAATTTATTTTTATTTTTTATTAACTGCTTTGAGAACTGGAAATGCACAATTCATGCATACAAATCTATATATATTAATAAATGAAGATGATTAAATTAGACCAATGCAAAAAACGAAATTCATGCCTGCATTTATTAAGACAAACCTAGTAAAAACGAATGCAGTCTATACACTGACTTGGCAGCTCTGTGAAATGTAATACAACAGTGCCACCTACTGTCTAAATGCATTAACATTAAAAGTGTGAGGTGAAACTCTTGCATAGACTTAGGTAAATGGGTTTGTCTATTAGCCTGAAATAAAAAAATAAAAAATCAGATCTTGTGCTTCCTCACATTGGAGTCCCGAGTTCATGTATAGAGTTTGATACAGCCTTACGACTGTTTTTGCTAGCGCTACGTAAAATGTATTCGTGCGTTTATTGAAAACGGTTTGACGAATCAATTTGAATTCCATAACTTTTTGTCAGCACTACCTGAAGATGATCTGGTTCAATTTTCGTGCAAATCGGACTAAATGGCGGCCATATTTTTATGACAGAAAATGACGTCATAGGATGCAATCGAATCGGCATGAGCTCAGGAATCAGAGGAAAAAAGAATTTTGTTGATTGGCCGAACGGTTCAAAAGTTATTAGCAAAACAAAAGTGAAAATTTGGACAGGTGGTGGCGCTAGAGGGAATGACTTAGAAACACCAAAATTGGTGTATTTAATGTTGGGACTGTCCTCTATCAGAATGTCAAACCAAAACAACTTTCCCGCAATCGGTTCTATGGGCTGCCATAGACTCCCATGGCGGAAGAATAATAAGAAGAAGAAATGGAACAGATACAATAGGTGCCTCCGCACCTTCGGTGCTTGGCCCCTAATAATAAGAACGCGAACGGATACAATAGGTGCCTCCGCACCTTCGGTGCTTGGCCCCTAAATATAGCTGCAAGCAGCCATTACCGGGGCCAAGCGCAATCAGATGACAAGACATGCCAACATTGCTGAAAGTGTCAGACCAACTGCAACAATGAGCAATTAAAGACATTTAAAAAGGATTATAGGCGAAATGCCTGAAAAATCAGAGAAACAGTAAATAAAAATATGGTTTAATGGATTATCACTTTCGACCAATAGGTGGCGCAGTTACAAAACTGATGTGATGTGGTCAGAGTGAAGTGACAATGACACACACAAAGTTTGGTGTCAATATGTCAAGGCATTGCAGAGATAAAGCCTGAAAAGTGCTTTTAGCATCATGCCTCAACTTTGCTGCTGCACTATACAAAAAACGGTTACGTCAATCGTCACGAAATCCATAACTTTTAGTCGCCATGGTCTGCAGATGATACGATTCGATTTTGGTGAAAATCGGACAAACGGTGTAGGAGGAGTTAAAAAAAGTAGGTTTTGAATGAAAATCAAGATGGCGGACAGGAAGTTTGGCCAAATAAGGAAAACTTGGTGTCTATGCTCTCGGCTTGACCCAAGGAATCTATTAAGACCTGTGTCATTTCAATAGCAAGATTTATTCAAAAGTTATTAGCCTTTTTGGAAATTTTGTTATAACTTTTGACCACTAGGTGGCGCTGTTTCGAAATATTTTGAGTACCTTCGGGGGATGGTGTTGTTGGCACATTCTGAGTTTCGTAATATTACACCAATGCATTTGTTTAGTATAGCATTTTTTTTTTTTCACAAAATTGTATTGAAGTCAATGGGAATTTCATGTTTTGTTCTATTATAGCGCCACCAAGAGGCTCAGTCACACCATTTTTTTTAATGTGTCCTCAGAGTGAGCCCATACATATGTGTCGATTTTGGTGCAAAAATCTCAATTTGCTTCGGAGTTATAGACATTTATATGAAAAAACACGTAAAAAATGACTGACACATGACTTTGATTGAATATTACTACCCCTAAACATCAATATTTTCGCATTTGGGCATTGTCGTGTAGCTAACGACCTATGTTTCCAAACTTCTGACGGTGGTTTCGTCTCGATCGGACAAACGGTTTCGAAGATATAGCCAAATGTTTTTTAAGCGCTAAATCACAACGCTACACAAACCGTAAGGCGAAACCTAGCATGTTTGGTATCGTAGGACTCGGCAAGGTTTCAGGAGTCTAAATAGATGAGTCTCGTGAAAATAAGTCGACCGCACCCAAAGTTATAAGCATTTGAAAAAAAAAATTACCACTAGGTGGCGCTGTTTAGAAACTTCTCACGCTCCTTCAGGACATCGTGCTGATGACCCATACCAAGTTTCGTAACAATCCGTTCATGCGTTCTTAAAATACAGCATTTTAGCACAAAATTCAAAATGGCCGACAGTCAAAATGGCCGATATGGTAAAATTGGATATCAGTCGACTCGGGATGATGCCCTGAATCTAACGAGACCAATTTTATGATTTTTGGACAAATTGTTCATAAGTTATAAGCAAAAATAGCCATTTTTCATATCTCCGGACCAGTAGGTGGCGCTGTGCCGAAACGCAGCATGTAGCCTCAGGTCATGATTGTGATGACATGTACCAAGTTTGGTCTGAATACGATAAACCGTTGTGGAGATACAGCCTTACGACTGTTTTTGCAGTCGCTACGTAAAATTTGTTCGAGCGTTTATCGAAAACGGTTTGACGAATCAATTTGAATTCCATAACTTTTGGTCAGCACTGCCTGAAGATGATCTGGTTCAATTTTCGTGCAAATCGGACAAACCGTCTAGGACGAGTTTGAAAAAGTAGGTTTTTAGAAAAATTCAAAATGGCGGCCATATTTATATGACGGAAAATGACGTCATAGGGTGCAATCGAATCGGCATGAGCTCAGAAATAGGAGGAAAAAAGAATTTTGTTGATTGGCCTTACGGTTCAAAAGTTATTAGCAAAATAAAAGTGAAACTTTGGACAGGTGGTGGCGCTAGAGGGAATGACTTAGAAACACAAAAATTGGTGTATTTAATGTTGGGACTGTCCTCTATCAGAATGTCAAACCAAAACAACTTTCCCGCAATCGGTTCTATGGGCTGCCATAGACTCCCAGTCGGAAAAATGAAGAATAATAATAAGAACGGGAACAGATACAATAGGTGCCTCCGCACCTTCGGTGCTTGGCCCCTAAATATAGCTGCAAGCAGCCATTACCGGGGCCAAGCAGAATAAGACGACAAGACATGTCGACATGTCTGAAAGTGTCAGACCAACTGCAACAATGAGCAATTAAAGACATTTAAAGGAGGATTTTAGGCAAAATGCCTGAAAAATCATAGAAACAATAATTAAAAATATGATTTAATGGATTATCACTTTCGACCAATAGGTGGCGCAGTTACAAAACTGATGTGATGTGGTCAGAGTGAAGTGACAATGACACATACAAAAATTGGTGTCAATATGTCAAGGCATTGCAGAGATAAAGCCTGAATAGTGCTATTGGCATCATGCCTCAACTTTGCCGCTACGCTATACGAAAACGGTTTTGTCTATCGACATGAAATCCATAACTTTTAGTCGGCACGGTCTGGAGATGATACGATTCGATTTTGGTGAAAATCGGACAAACGGTCTAGGAGGAGTTCGAAAAAGTAGGTTTTGACTGAAAATCAAGATGGCGGACAGGAAGTTCGGCCAAATAAGGTAAACTTGGTATCTATGTTCTCGGCTTGACCCAAGGAATCTATTAAGACCAGTGGCATTTCAATAGCCAGATTTATTCAAAAGTTATTAGCCTTTTTGGAAATGTTGTTATAACTTTTGACCAGAAGGTGGCGCTGTTTCGAAATATGTTGGGTACTTTCAGGGGATGGTGTTGATAGCACATTGTGAGCTTCATTAAATTACACCAATGCATTTGTTTAGTATAGCATTTTATTTCACAAAACTGTATTGAAGTCAATGGGAATTTCATGTTTTGTTCTATTATAGCGCCACCAAGAGGCTCAGTCACACCAGTTTTTTTATGTGTCCTCAGAGTGAGCCCATACATATGTGTCGATTTTGGTGCAAAAATCTCAATTTGCTTCGGAGTTATAGACATTTATATGAAAAAACACGTAAAAAATGACTGACACATGACTTTGATTGAATATTACTACCCCTAAACATCAATATTTTCGCATTTGGGCAATTACATTTAGTTATGGACCTATGTTTCCAAACTTCTGACGGTGGTTTCGTCTCGATCGGACAAACGGTTTCGAAGATATAGCCTAATGTTTTTTAAGCGCTAAATCACAACGCTACACAAACCGTAAGGCGAAACCTAGCATGTTTGGTATCGTTGGACTCGGCAAGGTTTCAGGAGTCTAATTAGATGAGTCTCGTGAAAATAAGTCGACCACACCCAAAGTTATAAGCATTTGGAAAAAAAAATTCACCACTAGGAGGCGCTGTTTTGAAACTTCTCACGCTCGTTCAGGACATTGTGCTGATCACCCATACCAAGTTTCGTAACAATCCGTTCATGCGTTCTTAAAATACAGCATTTTAGCACAAAATTCAAAATGGCCGACAGTCAAAATGGCCGATATGGTAAAATTGGATATCAGTCGACTCGGCATGATGCCCTGAATCTAACGAGACCAATTTTATGATTTTTGGACAAATTGTTTAGAAGTTATAAGCAAAAATAGACATTTTTCATATCTCCGGACCAGTAGGTGGCGCTGCGCCGAAACGCAGCATGTTGCCTTAGGTCATGCTTGTGATGACATGTACCAAGTCTGGTCTGAATACGATAAACCGTTACGGAGATACAGCCTTACGACTGTTTTTGCAAGCGCTACGTAAAATTTGTTCGAGCGTTTATCGAAAACGGTTTGACGAATCAACAAGATTTTAATAACTTTTTGTCACCACTGCCTGAAGATGATCTGGTTCAATTTTCGTGCAAATCGGACAAACCGTCTAGGACGAGTTCGAAAAAGTAGATTTTTTGGAAAATTCAAAATGGCGGCCATGTTTTTTTGACGGAAAATGACGATATAGGGTGCAATCGAATCGGCATGAGCTCAGAAATAGGAGGAAAAAAGAATTTTGTTGATTGGCCTTACGGTTCAAAAGTTATTTGCAAAATAATAGTGAAACTTTGGACAGGTGGTGGCGCTAGAGGGAATGACTTAGAAACACCAAAATTGGTGTATTTCATGTTGGGACTGTCCTCTATCAGAATGTCAAACCAAAACAACTTTCCCGCAATCGGTTCTATGGGCTGCCATAGACGGCCAGTCGGAAGCGGAAGAATAATAAGAAGAAGAACCGGAACAAACACAATAGATGCCTCCGCACCTTCGGTGCTTGGCCCCTAATAAGAACGCGAACGAAAACAATACTGCCGTGCAAAGGCAAAAGACTGTAACTTCGTTTTTGGTCGAAAATTAGTTATTTATATTTTTGGCACATTCAAGACCTTCTTTATCATGTGGATAAGTATCTTGAATCAATTCCGGGTTTTTTTCGAGAAAATAATGATTTGTCTTAACAGTAACTTCCAAAAGCCCATGAGAAACCAAGGCAGAACACCGTAACATCAGTTACCGCTCTTTGGCTTTGTTTTGGAACACTCAAATTGAGTTACGGTGCTCTGCCTTTGTTTAGCCGCGCGTCAATATGAAGTTACTGTGCCGGTGTTCAATCAAATAATGCTACCTACCAGATTATACGGTTATCTGCCTTTGTTTTAATGTCCATTAAAATTAAAATTACGGTGTAGCCTGTGTACTTTGTACAGCTGCCATCAGTCGTTCTAACTTCTGATGTCCTCAGAGCGGTAAGAACATTTAGTATGGTCTGCTCCATCGACAAACGTGCGATATCGATCGCGAAGGATTATGCAGAGTTGACAGAAAAACGTTACACATTGCCGTATCAGATGAATACAACCAAGAATTAAAGCTCGGCAAACTAGCTGGCAGAGTGCCAAAACTTCGCCTTCAGCCCCGCCCTAAACGCGGTCGAGTCAACGCTGGACTAATAGGAGGTATTTTGTCATGTCAAATGTATTAATAATGCCATCAGAATGCAACCAAAGCACAAGATAGCAATAAGTAGATGGCTATAAATAATTGTAAATCATACAAAATAAATGCCATGATCACTAGATTTTATACAGGTGTGTACTATAATGATTTTGTTAATGGTGATCAGCAACTAAATATTGATAATGTGGAAGTTACTGCCTTTTGCCTTGGCATGACTTCTCACTTTTTGCTGACAATACAAAGGCAGAGTAAAGTAACTTTAAAATAGTGGTCAAAAGTCAAGTTTGAGCTCAAGATTTTTTTATGTATATAATTTCCATTACTAAAACATCTATTTGCCAGATTTCCAGTGTCCTACCTATAATTAATTTGGCGGGACAACTAAAAATCTTTAAAGTCATTTTTCTCAGTTCCACACTCTAGCGACTTAAGGTCTTTTGCCTTTGTAGGGCAGAATAGGTGCCTACGCACCTTCGGTGCTTGGCCCCTAAAAATAGCTGCAAGCAGCAATTACCGGGGCCAAGCACAATCAGATGACAAGACATGCCAACATTGTTGAAAGTGTCAGACCAACTGCGACAATGAGCAATTAAAGACATTAAAGAGGATTTTAGGCAAAATGCCTGAAAAATCATAGAAACAATAATTAAAAATATGATTTGATGGATTATCACTTTCGACCAATAGGTGGCGCAGTTAAAAAACTGATGTGATGTGGTCAGAGTGAAGTGACAATGACACATACAAAGTTTGGTGTCAATATGTCAAGGCATTGCAAAGATAAAGCCTGAATAGTGCTTTTAGCATCATGCCTCAACTTTGCTGCTGCGCTATACGAAAACGGTTTCGTCAATCGACACGAAATCAATAACTTTTAGTCGGCACGGTCTGGAGATGATATTATTCAATTTTGGTGAAAATCGGACAAACGGTGTAGGAGGAGTTCGAAAAAGTAGGTTTTGAATGAAAATCAAGATGGTGGACAGGAAGCTCGGCCAAATAAGGAAAACTTGGTATCCATGTTCTCGGCTTGACCCAAGGAACCTATTAAGACCAGTGGCATTTCAATAGGCAGATTTATTCTAAAGTTATTAGCATTTTTAGACATTTTGTTATAACTTTTGACCAAAAGGTGGCGCTGTTTCGAAATATGTTGGGTACTTTCAGGGGATGGTGTTGATGGCACATTGTGAGTTTCATTAAATTACACCAATGCATTTGTTTAGTATAGCATTTTATTTCACAAAACTGTATTGAAGTCAATGGGAATTTCATGTTTTGTTCTATTATAGCGTCACCAAGAGGCTCAGTCCCACCATTTTTTGTATGTGTCCTCAGAGTGAGCCCATACATATGTGTCGATTTTGGTGCAAAAATCTCAATTTGCTTCGGAGTTATAGACATTTATATGAAAAAACACGTAAAAAATGACTGACACATGACTTTGATTGAATATTACTACCCCTAAACATCAATATTTTCGCATTTGGGCATTGGCGTATAGCTATCGGCCTATGTTTCCAAACTTCTGACGGTGGTTTAGTCTCGATCGGACAAACGGTTTCGAAGATATAGCCTAATGTTTTTTAAGCGCTAAATCACAACGCTACACAAACCGTAAGGCGAAACCTAGCATGTTTGGTATCGTTGGACTCGGCAATGACTCAGGAGTCTAATGAGATGAGTTTTGTGAAAATAAGTCGACCACACCCAAAGTTATAAGCATTTGGAAACATTTGAAAAAACAAAATCACCACTAGGTGGCGCTGTTTCGAAACTTCTCAGACTCCTTCAGGGCATCGTGCTGATGACCCATACCGAGTTTCGTAACGATACGTTCATGCGTTCATAAAATATAGCATTTTAGCACATAATTCAAAATGGCCGACAGTCAAAATGGCTGATCTGGGAAAATTGGATATCAGTCGACTCAGCATGACGCCCTGAATCTAACGAGACCGATTTTATGATTTTTGGACAAACCGTTCATAAGTTATAAGCAATAATATGCATTTTTCATATCTCCGGACCAGTAGGTGGCGCTGCGCCGAAACGCAGCATGTTGCCTCAGGTCATGCTTGTGAGTACATGTACCAAGTTTGGTCTGAATACGATAAACCGTTGCGGAGATACAGCCCTACGACTGTTTTTAAAGGCACTACGTAAAATTTGTTCGAGCGTTTATCGAAAACGGTTTAACAAATCAATTTGAATTCCATAACTTTTGGTCAGCACTGCCTGAAGATGATCTGGTTCAATTTTCGTGCAAATCGGACAAACCGTCTAGGACGAGTTCGAAAAAGTAGCTTTTTCGAATGATTCAAAATAGCGGCCATATTTTTATTACGGAAAATGCAATCGAATCGACATGAGCTCAGGAATCAGAGGAAAAAATAATTTTGTTGATTGGCCTTACGGTTCAAAAGTTATTAGCAAAATAAAAGTGAAACTTTGGACAGGTGGTGGCGCTAGAGGGAATGACTTAGAAACACCAAAATTGCTGTATTTAATGTTGGGACTGTCCTCTATCACAGTGGTTCCCAAAGTGGGTGCCGCGGCACCCTGGGGTGCCGTGACAACTGGCTAGGGGTGCCGCAGAATCTCAGCTTTATTTTCCAATTTAAACAGCCTAAAATATCTATCGTACCATATAATAACCTTTTACAGCCAAGGTTATAATCGTTAACGAAAACGAACGAAAAAACGAAAACTAGGTGGGAAAAAACGCTATTTAAGACACGCAGCGTATTCGTTCAGCTGCATTTCCTTTCCCTGCTCTCCCTCCGTCTCTCTGTCACTCATGTGTCTCTCACATGCGCGCGCGCACACACACACACACACACACACATACACAGCCCCTCCCCTCCGTGCACACCGCGTCTCCATGAGAACGAGTGTTCGTTCGACGTTGAAAGCAAGTTCGCGGAAGGTTGGTATCTCTATCTCGTGAACACCTTTACACAATCACACATTAAAAAGTGGTATAAAAATATTTTAAATTCTGAATATAATTTTGTCAGTGTGTTATTGTCGACCCAAGAAGCGATTGCGCCTTCTTTAGAAAGTTAACTAGTCGCAAGTTTGAGGAAAAATGCACTTTTTGGTTGTGGTTGTCGATGTCAAAACACTATATAAGCTGTGATTCAAATATTAAATAATGTTATGTCATTATGTCTTTTTGAATCTTGCCCCTGACAAATAGCCCAAATTACAAAAAAAAAAAGACTAAAACTAACACTAAAACTAATAAAAACTAAACGAAAACTAAGCATTTTCAAAAAATAAAAACTAAACTAAACTAGCAAACCCACTTTAAAAACTAATTAAAACTAAACTGAATTTGAAAACAAAAAGTCAAAACAAAATAAAAATAAAAACTAATGAAAAATGCAAAACTATAATAGGCTAACCCTGTTTACAGCATATTTTAAAATCATATCAAAACACCAACATATGCAAAAATATTTGGAGTTGTTTATTATTATTTAAAGAGTTAAGTATCTTTAAATCTTTTTTGTTCCAATGATTCTCACATACAGTAGCCTAATTGGTTAAAATCAGTCTGTTGACGTGTGTCCAGTTATTAATGGACTGATGATTCATCTGAAGGGGTTGTTTCGCCTCATATTATGTCTGTTGTGATGCATTCATAATAAATTCATGCTGCTGTTTATGCTTCATTTGTTGTTTGCTCATTTGGATATAATTGTATATATGTATGTACATATGTTCGTTTAGTTTAATTGGGTTAGGGTGCCGTGGAAAAAAAAAACACTACAAAGGGGTGCCATGCTTTCAAAAAGTTTGGGAACCACTGCTCTATCAGAATGTCAAACCAAAACAACTTTCCCGCAATCGGTTCTATGGGCTGCCATAGACTCCCATGGCGGAAGAATAATAAGAAATGGAACAGATACAATAGGTGCCTCCGCACCTTCGGTGCTTGGCCCCTAATAATAATAAGAAGAAGAAACGGAACAGATACAATAGGTGCCTCCGCACCTTCGGTGCTTGGCCCCTAATAATAAGAAGAACCGGAACAAAAACAATAGGTGCCTCCGCACCTTCGGTGCTTGGCCCCTAATAATAAGAACGCGAACGAAAACAATAGGTGCCTACGCACCTTCGGTGCTTGGCCCCTAATAATAAGAACCGGAACAAATACAATAGGTGCCTCCGCACCTTCGGTGCTTGGCCCCTAATAACTAGAAAAATGCATTTCCGGAGGAACTGCAAAGTGTGCTTGCTCGGGTGCGGTTCACTAACGTTAGCAGGTAGTGGATAAGGGTGCGTTGAAGTTTGCTTGATGTGAGAATTTCAACAATAGTACTTTTTTCAAGATTGTGCAAAAAGGTGAAAAGTTATGTGCATTAAGAGACATGTCTGCAATGTAGACTAGTGCCAATGGCATTGTTTATGTGGCTTGGTTGTTAGTTTTGAAATAATTGGTTATGAATATACAGCAGAGAGTGGGAGTGTTTTGGGTGATGAAATAGTATTGAAAAGAAGTTGACAGTCTTTATTTACTGTATCCAATAAGCCAATACAAAACTCACCCAGCTGTTCTGTGGTTGAGTGTTCCCTTTGATTAGGAACAAATTTACTATCTCAAATTAAGGTCAACCGTAATTAGCGATGCTTTGATTGCTGCTGTAAAGATGGTTGTCATCACCTACACAGAAACGCTGATTTTTATAGCCTACCGTCAGTCCTCATATTGTAATTAAATGAAGAACGCTATCAGTTTCACTATTAGCTTACTCTAGCGATGCAATCGCAACAACATGGATAACGCTGTTTGGCCTTGCCTAACTTTATATGACATATGCGCCATATGCTAGAGTTACACATCCCGCTGCCATTTCAGGGCTTGAATTTCGGTGCGGGAATGTGGGGATTGCACATAATTTAAACCATTCCCGCAAGGTTAGCTTTTATAGTGTGAGAAATTCCCGCACAAATATATTCGCTTCATCTCAGAACAAATGATTAAAAAATAAATTCACAGATGCGAGAAAAAAAGATGTCAAACTGTCTTTTATTTTCGAATTTAATTCCTCAATCAGCGCTGGACCGCCATTTTCTGTCTTCCGCTGAGCCCTGGCCGTAGACAGATCATATGTTTCACGCTGTCAATGCAGTGGTCTGCGTTGCTGATCTTATTCACACTATTGAGTGTAGGTGCAGCATTCTAACATTGAGTCATAATGAGCTGTTTGTGAAGAAATTATCCGCTTCCAAATTATGTCATTTTAATCACAAAATTGAAACATTAAAAAACAATTTGCTCTTTATGGTGTGCGAGTGATAGAACGCGGCAGCAACGAACCAACTGATCAGCTTGCAGCGTAACAACATTGAATGCTCAGCCGAACAGCTGACAGGGTTTCTGCAGGGATCTTCAATTTAAATTTAATGCCTTTTTAATGCCATTTTTTTATTTTTAATGCCATACACGACCCATGACTAACCATGGATATTATGTATGTATGTATGTATGTATGTGTGTATATATATATATATATATATATATATATATATATATATATATATATATATATATATATATATATATATATATATATATAAACTTGATTAATCACACGTTTTTTCCGCAATTAAAACACTTACATTTGTTTAGGTTTATATATTTTATAATGTAATCATTTCACAGTTAATCTACAAATGAATGTAGAGACAACATAAAGGCCAGTCTCACTGATACTAATACAGCTATTGATATCTGGATAAAAATGATTTCTCCCCCCTAATTTTAAACATTAATTATAGCCATCCAACATTACATTACATTTTCTCTGGTGCCTTTGTTCTGTGATTAACTTTACTGACAGAAAGCTTTATTGGCTGCTGTCCCTTTAAGAGCAGCTGCTGACAGAAACACGGATCTAACACGCGCCTCATTCTCTCACAACTCTTTGCGTTCATTAAAGACTTTATTTCACTAATTTAAGACTGCTCTTATTTTATGAGGATACTCACAAAACAGACATTTTGGCCAAATTGTGTGTTATTGATCGTTGCGCGAAAGAGGACCGTTTTCTGGTGCGCAGTCTGTGCGCACGATCTGGCGCGCGTCTTTCTCTCTCTGTGTGTGTGTGTTACATAGACAGGACATTCGCAGGCAGCGCGTTTAAAAGCATTTACATGAATAAAGGCCTCATTATACTACTGCGTCGGACCTACGCCGGAGCCTATACGCCGTAGGCAACGTGTTGGTTTTAATTTATACTTCTGCGTCGTTGTCCGCGTTGACGCGCACCTAGGGAGCATGTGAAACCCCGAGGGAGGGGTTCTGGCAGACCAATCACAGCGCTTTGCGTCCGCGTAGAATTGACGCGTTGTTACATTTTTGGAGAGGTGCACGTCAGGGTACGCCGTAGGGTACGCGCGCTAAACACAGCCTACGACGTAGCTACGGCGGCAGTTCGACGCAGAAGTATAAATAGGCCTTAAGAGCGGGATCATATAATGTAACGCTACCCAAGGAATGACAAAAATTAACGAATGCTGCGTTTGCGTTAAATATTTTAACGCGTTAAACTGGACAAAAATAATCTCATGCGTTAACGCGTTAACACAAAGTGAGCTTCAACAGCGGATGTCGAGCTGATGAGGGAACGTTACTACACATAGTTAATTGCTGTCTGCCTTTTACCGTCGACCTGTGGCTGTCAGACTGCATATGAGATTTTACGCCATTGATTCCCATTGTAGCTACCCAATTTTACCTTTTTACAAACGCTGCAAAATCCTTCTTTATTTTGACCACCAACCATGTTCTAAATTGTTTGTCTTCCATGCACTTTCCCAGTTTTCTGGTCTAGTTTTATTCCTGTTGTTCCTGCTGTCCAAAATTACTCGCGCCACCTCCGCAACTTTGCTCTGGCCAGAGGCAATCACCAAACTGTTTCTGCGTGTTTTTAATCACACTAACGTATATTTTGCGACGACAGCAAATAAAAATTAATCATGAAGACTATTCAAATAAATTGATAATATAAAATTTTCTTCAAAACCATAAAAAAAATGTAATGCCTGTAGGATTACAATTTAATGCTTTTTAATGCCATTTAAGGCCTTAATTATCGCAAAATCCATTTAATGACTTTTAATGCTTTTTAATGCCCCGCGGAAACCCTGGCTGATCATAGTTGTACAGGGCGCCTTATTATTTTTCATCTCCATAAATATATCTAGTAGTAAAGCTAATGCAAGGGCTAGAAATCAATTAAATCTTTTGCTGATACTTCCTTGTCATCATGGAGATCGGAGTTCATGGTTGCATAGCAACGACAGACGCCACGGGACAGCAAGCGCTTGTGGAAAGGAGAGAGCGGCGCGCTCGCGCTTTCCACTTGTTTTTACACATCTAGAGAGACGTTGTTGATTGTTTGAGCATGTGACTGCACGTTTCTCCTTGTTTTCTATTGTTATGCGCAGCATATTTCCCGCGCGCACAAACACAGCCACAGACAATGAATTGTTCGGTTAGCGAAGAAGACCGAATGTATGATGCATAGGCTAATAATCTTTAGATCCCCCCCCATGTGACCCATGTAAGCGGTGGAATTCCCTCCCAGTTTAAAAAACGAAATTCAGGCCCTGCATTTAATAAAAAGACAAACCTAGTAAAAACTAGTGCAGTCTATTCACTGACTTGGCAGCTCTGTGAAATGTAATACAACAGTGCCACCTACTGTCTAAATGCATTAACATTAAAAGTGTGAGGTGAAACACTTTTGCATAAGTAAATGTTTTTGTCAATTAGCCTGAAATAAAAAAAAATGTAAAAAATTCAGATCTTGTACATCCTCACATTGGAGTCTCGAGTTAATGTACAAAGTTTGGTTTCGATACGTGACAGCGTTCCTGAAATATGAACTACTTCCTGTTTTGGCGACTACGCCGCCGATTTCGTTTGGCTGTGACGGGCAAACGCTTCCGAAAATCAAAAATCCTTCTAGTAACTTTTGTGAGGCTTGGTCCAAGGATCATGTACGTCCAGTTTCGTTAAGTTCGGACCAAATTTGTGACCTGTGAAACTTTAGTTTCGCTTTCTGTTCAATCCACTATGGCGGACAAACGACATGGACTCGTGATGTCATCTTCGCGAGCAACTTACACCGGTACTGACCGAACGTTTTAAAGTTGGAACGGTGTCTCTGTCTCAAAGGGCCTAGGCGCAGGAGCTGGCCAAAATTTTTCTCCCGGGAATAATAATAATAACTAGAAAAATGCATTTCCGGAGGAACTGCAAAGTGTGCTTGCTCAGGTGCAGTGCACTAACGTTAGCAGGTAGTGGATAGATGCGAGATGCGAGAAAAAATGCGAGAATGCGAGAAAAAAGATGTCAAACTGTCTTTTATTTTTTAATTTAATTCCTCAATCAGCGCTGATCATTTTCTGTCCGGCATTTTCTGTCTTCCGCTGAGCCCTGGCCGTAGACAGATCATATGTTTTACGCTGTCAATGCAGTGGTCTGCGTTGCGCTGATCTTATTCACACTATCGAGTGTAGGTGCAGCATTCTAACATTGAGTCATAATGAGCTGTTTGTGAAGAAATTATCCGCTTCCAAATTATGTCATTTTAATCACGAAATTGAAACATTAAAAAACAATTTGCTCTTTATGGTGTGCGCATGATAGAGCGCGGCAGCAACGAACCATCAGCTTGCAGCGTAACAACATTGAATGCTCGGCCCAACAGCTGATCATAGCTGTACAGGGCGCCTTATTATTTTCCATCTCCATAAATATATCTAGTAGTAAAGCTAATGCAAGGGCTAGAAATCTATTAATCTTTTGCTGATACTTCCTTAGCTGTGTCTGAAACCGCTCACTCGTTCACTCGTTCACTAATCCCGTATAGTGAATGACAGTTGAGTGCACTACATCAGCAAAGAATTCGGACGCTGACATAATTATCACGCGCCAGAGAGCTCAGACAATTTGTCATAAACATTACCTACCCATCTTTAATATTTCCTTTTTTTGGCTGTATGAATTGTATGCAACAATTGTATGTATGTATTTTTCACGTTTATTGCGTTATTTGATTAAAAAAAAAGATAATAAAAACATTTGCTTGTCATATTTATTTACTTTTTACATTTATATGTGAAAATAAAAGAGAACAAAACACTACACAACACATTTGTTTATTCAAATATAGATATAACGGTATATATAAATAAATAACCAGGCGTCTGGTCTTATAAATGATTGTTTTCTAACTCACGTGCACCGTTGCCATGGTGACATTTTTGTTTATTTTTCATTCGCGCTCTATCGCCTTATTGTGTTGGATTGTGGGAAATAGTGTCTCAGCAAGTGTACATCGTATGTACACTCGAATTCAGAGAGGATTGGGTAAAAGTAGTGAAGAATGGAGGGAATGATGTCGTTAACTTAGAATTCGGACACCTCTACAAAATGGCCGACACCCTAAATAGTGCACTATATAGTGGATAGGGAGCGATTTCAGACACAGCTCTTGTCATCATGGAGAGCGCAGTTCATGGTTGCATAGCAACGACAGACGCCACAGGAGAACAAGCGCTTGTGGAAAGGAGACAGTGGCGCGCTCGCGCTTTCCACTTGTTTTTACACATCTAATGTGCGTTCCATTCGACAGGGTCCATATGCAGTGTTCACTGCTCCTCTGCTCCCTGAGCACGGTATATCAGTTGAAGTGGACTTCACTGACAATAACCGCTCATTTGAAACGCCCTGCAAATGTCATCAAAGAAAGTCAACGACGGAGTCGCGCAGATTATGATATAACATAAATATATATAGGACTACATTCATATTTTAATTTTTATTATTATATTATATATTTACAATTATATTGCACTATTTTACAACTACCTAAAATAAAATCACTTTACTTCACAAACTAGCTAAGCTGGCTGCATTCACTGAGGTAAATTATAATCATCAAAAATAGTATATGTAATATTCACAACAATAACCGTTAAAAATACTGTCATTTGTATAACAATGGCGAAATGTATGAATACTTACACACATACGTAAACTCCTCCATCGTTAGTTATGACCGTTCTGACTGGTGATGACGTGGTGCGCGAAATGACAGTTGGGTGATCATGGCTCTCCACTTCCTGTGAAGTGATGTATCAATGTTCCCTTATTCCCTATGCCGTGCGCAGTGCCCTTCGAACTGAACATGTTCGCTCCCTTCGGATTAGAATCTAACTTAAGATGGCGGAAAACCCTGTGAAGTCCACTTCGCAGTCCACTTATGGTCAAATGCAACGCACCTGTTGATTGTTTGAGCATGTGACTGCGCGTTTCTCCTTGTTTTCTATTGTTATGCGCAGCATATTTCCCGTGCGCACAAACACAGCCACAGATAATGAATTGTTTGTTCGGTTAGAGAAGAAGAGCATGATGTATTTTGTATAAAGTTTTTTTTTTTTGTTGTTGTTATTAACTGCTTTGAGAACTGGAAATGCACAATTCATGCATACAAATCTGTATATATTAATAAATACAGATGATTAAATTAGACCAATGCAAAAAACGAAATTCATGCCTGCATTTATTAAGACAAACCTAGTAAAAACGAATGCAGTATATACACTGACTTGGCAGCTCTGTGAAATGTAATACAACAGTGCCACCTACTGTCTAAATGCATTAACATTAAAAGTGTGAGGTGAACTCTTGCATAGACATAGGTAAATGGGTTTGTCTATTAGCCTAAAATAAAACATTTTTTTTAAAAATTCAGATCTTGTGCTTCCTCACATTGGAGTCTCGAGTTAATGTACAAAGTTTGGTTTCGATACGTGACAGCGTTCCTGAAATATGAACTACTTCCTGTTTTGGCGACTACGCCGCTGATTTCGTTTGGCTGTGACGGGCAAACGCTTCCGAAAATCAAAAATCCTTCTAGTAACTTTTGTGAGGCTTGGTCCAAGGATCATGTACGTCTAGTTTCGTGAAGTTCGGACCAAATTTGTGACCTGTGAAACTTTAGTTTCGCTTTCTGTTCAATCCACTATGGCGGACAAACGACATGGACTCGTGATGTCATCTTCGCGAGCAACTTACACCGGTACTGACCGAACGTTTTAAAGTTGGAACGGTGTCTCTGTCTCAAAGGGCCTAGGCGCAGGAGCTGGCCAAAATTTTTCTCCCGGGAATAATAATAATAATAATAATAATAAGAAGAAGAAGAAGAAGAAAACTTAAGAACAATAATAAGTGTGCTGCTTTCAGCAAGCACACTTAACTAGAAAAATGCATTTCCGGAGGAACTGCAAAGTGTGCTTGCTCGGGTGCAGTGCACTAACGTTAGGTAGTGGATAGATGCGAGATGCAAGACAAAATGCGAGAATGCGAGAAAAAAGATGTAAATTGTATGTATGTATTTTTCACGTTTATTGCGTTATTTGATTAAAAAAAAAGATAATAAAAACACTTGCTTGTCATATTTATTTACTTTTTACATTTATATGTGAAAATAAAAGAGAACAAAACACTACACAACACATTTGTTTATAACGGTATATATAAATATATAACCAGGCGTCTGGTCTTATAAATGATTGTTTTCTAACTCGCGTGCACCGTTGCCATGGTGACATTTTTGTTTATTTTTCATTCGCGCTCTATCGCCTTATTGTGTTGGATTGTGGGAAATAGTGTCTCAGCAAGTGTACATCATATGTACACTCGAATTCAGAGAGGATTGTGGGTAAAAGTAGTGAAGAATGTAGGGAATGATGTCGTTCACTCAGAATTCGGACACCACTACAAAATGGCCGACACCCTAAATAGTGCACTATATAGTGGATAGGGAGCGATTTCAGACACAGCTCTTGTCATCATGGAGAGCGCGGTTCACGGTTGCATAGCAACGACAGACGCCACAGGAGAACAAGCGCTTGTGGAAAGGAGACAGCGGCGCGCTTGCGCTTTTTCCACTTGTTTTTACACATCTAATGTGCGATCCATTCGACAGGGTCCATATGCAGTGTTCACTGCTCCCCTACTCCATGAGCACGGTATATGAGTTGAAGTGGACTTCACTGACAATAACCGCTCATTTGAAACGCCCTGCAAATGTCATCAAAGAAAGTCAGCGACGGAGTCGCGCAGATTATGATACAACATAAATATATATAGGACTACATTCATATTTTAATTTTTATTATATTATATATTTACAATCATATTGCACTATTTTACAACTTCCTAAAATAAAATCACTTTACTTCACAAACTAGCTAAGCTGGCTGCATTCACTGAGGTAAATTATAATCATCAAAAATAGTATATGTAATATTCACAACAATAACCGTTAAAAATACTGTCATTTGTATGGCGAAATGTATGAATACTTACACACATACGTAAACTCCTCCATCGTTAGTTATGACCGTTCTGGCTGGTGATGACGTGGTGCGCGAAATTACATTTGGGTGATCATCGCTCTCCACTTCCTGTGAAGTGATGTATCGATGTTCCCTTATTCCCTATGCCGTGCACAGTGCCCTTCGAACTGAACATGTTCGCTCCCTTCGGATTAGAATCTCACTTAAGATGGCGGAAAACCCTGTGAAGTCCACTTCGCAGTCCACAACGCACCTCTAGAGCGACGTTGTTGATTGTTTGAGCATGTGACTGCGCATTTCTCCTTGTTTTCTATTGTTATGCGCAGCATATTTCCCGTGCGCACAAACACAGCCACAGACAATGAATTGTTTGTTCGGTTAGCGAAGAAGAGCATGATGTATTTTGTATAAAGTTTTTTTTGTTTTTTTTTTGTTATTAACTGCTTTGAGAACTGGAAATACACAATTCATGCATACAAATCTGTATATATTAATAAATGAAGATGATTAAATTAGACCAATGCAAAAAACGAAATTCATGCCTGCATTTATTAAGACAAACCTAGTAAAAACGAATGCAGTATATACACTGACTTGGCAGCTCTGTGAAATGTAATACAACAGTGCCACCTACTGTCTAAATGCATTAACATTAAAAGTGTGAGGTGAACTCTATGAGAGCATAGACATAGGTAAATGGGTTTGTCAATTAGCCTGAAATAAAAAAAAATAAAATAAAAACTTTCGATACGTGTCAGAGTTCCTGAGATATGGACGACTTCCTGTCAAATAATGTAAAATTTTGTAATGTTTTTTTTTTTTTTTTTATCTTGTACATCCTCACATTGGAGTCTCGAGTTAATGTACAAAGTTTGGTTTCGATACGTGACAGCGTTCCTGAAATATGAACTACTTCCTGTTTTGGCGACTACGCCGCTGATTTCGTTTGGCTGTGACGGGCAAACGCTTCCGAAAATCAAAAATCCTTCTAGTAACTTTTGTGAGGCTTGGTCCAAGGATCATGTACGTCCAGTTTCGTGAAGTTCGGACCAAATTTGTGACCTGTGAAACTTTAGTTTCGCTTTCTGTTCAATCCACTATGGCGGACGAACGACATGGACTCGTGATGTCATCTTCGCGAGCAACTTACACCGGTACTGACCGAACGTTTTAAAGTTGGAACGGTGTCTCTGTCTCAAAGGGCCTAGGCGCAGGAGCTGGCCAAAATTTTTCTCCCGGGAATAATAATAATAATAATAATAATAAGAAAACTTAAGAAGAACAATAAGTGTGCGCTTTCAGCAAGCACACTTAATAATAATAATAAGAAGAAAACTTAAGAAGAACAATAAGTGTTCTGCTTTCAGCAAGCACACTTAATAAGAAGAAAACTTAAGAAGAACAATAAGTGTGCTGCTTTCAGCAAGCACACTTAACTAGAAAAATGCATTTCCGGAGGAACTGCAAAGTGTGCTTGCTCGGGTGCAGTGCACTAACGTTAGCAGGTAGTGGATAGATGCGAGATGCGAGAAAAAATGCGAGAATGCGAGAAAAAAGATGTCAAACTGTCTTTTATTTTCGAATTTAATTCCTCAATCAGCGCTGGACCGGCATTTTCTGTCTTCCGCTGAGCCCTGGCCCGTAGACAGATCATATGTTTTACCCTGTCAATGCAGTGGTCTACGTTGCGCTGATCTTATTCACACTATCGAGTGTAGGTGCAGCATTCTAACATTGAGTCATAATGAGCTGTTTGTGAAGAAATTATCTGCTTCCAAATTATGTCATTTTAATCACGAAATTTAAACATTAAAAAACAATTTGCTCTTTATGGTGTGCGAGTGATAGAGCTCGGCAGCAACGAACCATCAGCTTGCAGCGTAACAACATTGAATGCTCGGCCGAACAGCTGATCATAGCTGCACAGGGCGCCTTATTATTTTCCATCTCCATAAATATATCTAGTAGTAAAGCTAATGCAAGGGCTAGAAATCTATTAATCTTTTGCTGATACTTCCTTAGCTGTGTCTGAAACCGCTCACTCGTTCACTAATCCCTACATAGTGAATGGCAGTTGAGTGCACTACATCAGCAAAGAATTCGGACGCTGACATAATTATCACGCGCCAGAGAGCTCAGACAATTTGTCATAAACATTACCTACCCATCTTTAATATTTCCTTTTTTTGGCTGTATGAATTGTATGTAACAATTGTATGTATTTTTCACGTTTATTGCGTTATTTGATTTAAAAAAAAGATAATAAAAACACTTGCTTGTCATATTTATTTACTTTTTACATTTATGGGTGATTCTTCAATTAGGGGAACTTTTATGTCCCCAGGTTATACATTCATGTTAAAAATACTATATTATAAAATAAATAGTTTAGTTATTTCAAATAATATTTATTGAACCACCAAAAAATGTTATACACTAAAATCAGTATGATTTCCATTTTTAAAAATGTTTTCATCACTAACATTTGGCTACTAAGGCCTTGTCCCCAACCCAGACTTTAAAACTTATCTGCTCTAAAAATGTGATAAAATGTTATCAGTTCATAAAAAAATCACAATATATGTTTAAAAAGTAACTTAAAAAGGCACTTGATGCATAATTCGGGTTCATATCTGTGGAATTTGTGAATATTTTTAACAATTTAGTATTGTCCACAACAATACTGTCATTACCACGACAGTCTACGATTACAACAAGGATATTTTTGAGGGTAAGACTTGTTTATGCTGTAACCATTGAAATGAAGACTAGCAGAGGAGCACATGTCAGCCATGAAAGAACAGTGATATTTGATGTCTGAAAAAGTAAGTAATTTAATCATGAAATCCTTATGATCATGGAGTAGACTTATTCAGCGTCATTACCATAAATGCTGTAGCAGCAGTATTTTGATAAATGTATATATATATTCACATGATTTATGTGTATTTAAAGTTCTTTTTGTACTAGCTGCTGAGTGATGTTAGCAAATCCATGACCTAGCATCTTTTTTCCTGAAAAAAATAAAAAATGTCATTACCGCAACACGTCATTACCAACACAAAACTTGTTGTGATGGTAATGACAAGTGATGGTGGTAAGTCTAAATTCTAAATAAAACCTAATTTTACAACAAGGACAATTCTTTATGAAATTAAATTAGCTTATTTTAATACCATGAGCAAGATCCTAAGCAAAAACATTGGGTTACCACAATACTCCCACATGACACACAATGGCATTGCTCTTTGACACTTTGCTCATTGAGTGACTACACTATGCCTGTCATTTAAACTAGGGCCCAGTATCTCTTTCTCTCCACATCCCATCCATCTCCCTTTATCATCTCTAATTCACATTTTGAATGTTCAAATACATGTTTGAAAGCAAACACATTTTATTATGCATTGTTAGTTTTAACCCAATGCAACTTTTATGAGTTTTTAACCCAAACATATAGTATTTCACCTAATGGTAATAGTCATAGTTATGAAATGTTTTTGAAGAATATTTGTATGCTGTTTTATCCCATTGTGACAATTGATTCTCTAGAAAATATTGTATGGTTTCTTCATGATTGAAATAAACATGTTCAAGTTAATGGTTGTCATATTTATATATATCTCCTCACATCTGTCCATTTCTTTCAGCAACACTCACCAGAAATCATTATTTAAGCCTTTAAATTTGCTTTATGTATCAGTTTACTTTTCATTTATGTCATTACCAAAACACTAAGTCATTACCAAAACACTATGTCATTACCGCCACGTTGCTTAATTTACAAGAAATATACCTTTAAAACTGTTTTATGTTCAATCTTGAGGTACTAAATGAAAAGCCTAATGAAATACTCATCCACCTATTCAAAGAAAAAACATCTAAAATTAATTTTCCAGAAATTAAACAAAAGTGTGCTTTGATGAACACAGAAAAACACATTTTGATGGTAAGAACAAGAAAATATATGTAATTCGCTGAATGGAAACATTTTGTTTTTTTATACGTATTGTTGAAGGTTAATAATGTTTGCAAGATAAATGAGTTTAAATGATCTCCTTGATACATTCTTTGCATTATGAGACTTTTTGATGTTGTGATGGGAATGACGTTTTGCAGTGCCAGTTGGCAAATAGATATAAAATACTCAAATTATATTTAAGCTCAGTCGTGGCCATTATTATATCTTTACAGATATTATACCCTTGTGGTATGCGGACAGGTTTAGGCCTGCCTCAGAGAAGAGGACGCCTCTGCCATGCATAGTCCATCAAAGGCACCGTTGGAGGTGCGACAGGCCTAAGGCCCAGCAGAAAGACCATCTCGCTGTAATGAATAATGCATTTCTGGAGACAGTGGCTACTGTGAATAGAGCAGTTGGAGTCCAGGGAAGACTGGAGGACAACCAGGAGAGACTGGTGGCAGCAGGATAGACTGCACTGGGAGAGGTGGGCTAGTAACCCTAACCTCTAGTTTTCCAAGAGGAAGACACCCAAAGCCTACTACGAAGAAGAAACAAAGAAAACAACCCGAAGGCCCTCCGAGAGGCGGGATGAAAGAAGGGCCAACAAGGACGGACCACACGGTAACGAACGCAAGGATATCGGCAAAAGAGAAGATCCCAAGGAAGTGTAGGTGTGGCTGGGAAAAAACAACAACTTTGAGGGGACTTCACATCCACATGGGAAAGATGAAGTGTGGTGGCGGTAGCCTGATGCAACCTTGCACTGCTCTGGTAAGGGCAGGTCAGACAAATGGGATCCAAGGCCGGGTTGACAACCACAGTGCCAACGGGCCCAATGTTGCAGAGGTAGAGGAGGAGGAAGAAAGGGAGGTTGATTTACCCCAAGAAGTGAACCCAGTAGCACCCCCGAGTGACTCAAGAACGGAGTTGAGCCAGGGGCCCAGGAACCTGAAGAACCCACTCCGAAGGAATAAGATCAAGTGGCCAAAGGCCAACGAAGCTGAGGAGTGGAGAAAGTTGGACGAACATCTGAGCGGGCTACTGCAAAAAGCTCTGCGTGGGTCAGTGATAGCCAAGCTAAATCTGTTCGGAGAAATCCTGTATGAAGAATGCAGCAACAGGTATGGCGAGGTGACCATCAGAGAAGCCGCAATTAGATCAAAGGGCAGAAGGGAGAAAGAGATCGATGACCTGGTGGCAAGCAGAAGGCAGCTTCGAAAACGTTGGAGGAAGGCAGAGGAGTCTGAGAAGGAGGGCCTGAAAGCTCTCTGGGATGAGATCAGAAGACGCCTTGCTAACCTCCGGAGGGCAGAACGCATTAGAAGACGGAGAAAAAGGAAGGAGAAGGAAAGATCAAGTTTCTTCAGGAATCCATTTCGGCATGCACACGGGCTCCTGGAGGAGAAGACAAGTGGAACCCTGGATATCTCTAAAGAAGAACTACAGGAGCACATTCGCACTCAGTACAGTGACCCAGCAAGAAACAACCCCCTAGGCTCGCCAGGGTATGTGCCTAGACCCTCAGAACCATCAGCCCTGTTTGACGTATCACCACCCAAGCTCAGTGAGGTCAGGCAGGTGATCCAGCGGGCAAGATCTGCTTCAGCACCAGGCCCGAACGGAATACCATACAAGCTGTATAAGAACTGCCCAGGAGTGCTGAAGCTGCTATGGACCCTGATGAGAATCACCTGGACTAAACAGACCATACCATCTGAGTGGCAGAGGGCAGTGGCAGTCTCTATTCCCAAACAACAGAACGCTAAGACCATCGAGCAGTTCAGGAGTATAGCTCTACTGAATCTGGAGGGGAAAATCTTCTTCTCCGTGATGGCAAGAAGAATGTCCATCTACCTCATGGAGAACAGCTACATTGATACCAGCTGCCAGAAAGCTGGGATTCCAGGTTTTTCTGGCTGTGTAGAGCATGCTTCCATGATTTGGGAACAGATCCAGACCACTAAGAGGGAGAAGAAAGATCTGCACGTCATATGGTTAGACCTAGCCAATGCCTATGGGTCAGTGCCACACTTGCTCATAGCCTACGCTTTGGAATTCTTCTACATCCCAGACAACATCAGGACCATGATCATGAACTACTTCCAAGACATGCACATGTGCTTTGCACTGAAGAAGTTCACCACTTGTTGGCAACAACTGGAAGTAGGGATCGCAATGGGATGCTCCATTTCCCCCATACTCTTCGTGGCATCATTTGAGGTCATCCTGATTGGGGCAAGGCAGGTGGTGGGTGGGGTCCGGTTGTCTGCAGGCAAGAGGCTCCCGCCCCTAAGGAGCTATATGGATGACATCACCTGCCTGTTACGAACTGCCCCATGCACATCTAGGCTACTTAAGAGGCTGGATGAGCTGATCACCTGGGCCAGGATGAAGTTCAAGCCACAGAAGTCAAGGAGCCTCTCATTGCGAAAGGGGGAGAGAAATGACAGACTCACCTTCACCATCAGTGGGGAAGACATCCCCCGCATCGTGGATCAGCCCATCCGAAGCCTAGGGAGGCTTTATACATCTAGTCTCTCGGACAAGGATATGGGGAAAATCATCCTTCTGCAGCTGTCAGAAGGCCTATCCAAGATTGACGCAAGCCAGTTACCAGGAAAGTACAAGGTGTGGTGTTATCACTTCACCCTGTACCCAAGGGTGATGTGGCCTCTGAAGCTGTGCGAAGTCACCTCATCAGCCGTAAGCCGGATGGAGGCAAAAGCCAACTCCTTCATCCGTAAATGGCTTGGCCTACCACGGTGCTTTTCAGCTACTGGCCTGTATGGATTGAACTCACTCCAGCTACCCCTGAAATCCATCACCCTGGGCTATAGGCAGGAGAAAGCAAGGCTGGTAATGGAATTAAGGGACTCTTCCGACAGGACAGTGGCTGATGCAAATGCCAGAGTTGAGACTGGAAGGAAGTGGAGGGCCAAGGAGGAGGTGCAGAAGGTGATGGTAAGACTGCAACACCAGCAAGTCGTGGGCATGGTCCAGACAGGGCGGGCAGGCCTTGGATGGAGCAAGCCACCCATCCCATGGTCCAAGGCAAGTAGGAAGGAGAGGAAGGACCTTGTTGTTGCAGAGGTCACCAGGATTGAGCAGGAGGAGATCAGAGTGAGGTCTGTGGTACAGGGGCAGCAGGGGCGGTGGACAACCTGGGAGGGTGTAGCGAGCCGAGAAATCAGCTGGGCAGAGTTCTGGAAACTGCCACAGGCTCGGCTCAGCTTCCTTATTAGGGCAACGTACGACACCCTCCCGAGCCCAAAAAACCTCCACCAATGGCTTGGAACAGAGCAATCCTGCGATCTCTGCGGGACCATCAATGCCTCACTCCAGCATATTCTGTCGGGCTGTAAAACAGCACTGACACAGGGTCGGCTCAGATGGCGGCACGACCAAGTGCTCAGGAAGCTGGCAGAGGTGCTGGAGGAAAGTCGACAGGAGGCAAACAACCAGAGTCCACCAGGGAGCCAATGCAGGATCCACTTCATTAGGCAGGGGGAACACGCAATGCATACCACCAAGAGACAACCCACCAAGCTGTTAACACCAGGGTCGGTGTGGAAGATGGAAGTAGACTTGGGAAGGCAGCTCCAGTTCCCACAGGAGATATGCAGCACTACCCTAAGACCAGACGTGGTGCTGTGGTCTGCAGCTGTGAAGACAGTGATATTGATCGAGCTGACAGTGCCATGGGAGGAGGGACTGGAAGCTGCCTATGAAAGAAAGAAAGCAAAGTATGCAGATCTGGTTGCGGAGTGCAGGGAAAGTGGATGGAGTGTGAGGCTGTACCCGGTGGAGGTGGGAGCTAGAGGTTTTGTGGGCAGATCAACATCACGTCTGCTCAAGGACCTGGGACTACGGGGAGCCAAACTGAGCAGATCCACCAAAGAGCTCTCTGAGGAAGCTGAGAAAGCAAGCCACTGGCTCTGGCTGAAGCGACAAGATAAGGCTTGGGGTGTAAGATCTAATTAGGGCTTGCTGCAGGGGGTGTCAGGGAGACGTCCCTGTTCACTGCCCCGCCACCATGAGACGTTCTGGGTTAAGGGGCGAAACGTCAATGAGCGGTGGTCCCCAGCTGAAGACCCTGTAGCAAACCCTTGTGGTATGCGGACAGGTTTAGGCCTGCCTCAGAGAAGAGGACGCCTCTGCCATGCATAGTCCATCAAAGGCACCGTTGGAGGTGCGACAGGCCTAAGGCCCAGCAGAAAGACCATCTCGCTGTAATGAATAATACATCAAAGCATGTAAACATTGTCTTGATATAATTCTAACAAAATTCAACCAAATTTCATTCATCAAAATGTAAGATGGCAAAATAGCCCCCAATTGAAGAATCACCCTTATATGTGAAAATAAAAGAGAACAAAACACTACACAACACATTTGTTTATTCAAATATAGATATAACGGTATATATAAATAAATAACCAGGCGTCTGGTCTTATAAATGATTGTTTTCTAACTCGCGTGCACCGTTGCCATGGTGACATTTTTGTTTATTTTTCATTCGCGCTCTATCGGCTTATTGTGTTGGATTGTGGGAAATACGCTGATTTCACGCAGCCGTTATTTTGAAATCGAAAGCGAGGCTCCGGTGGGAAGAAAACCGGAAGTGTCGCCTTTAATCACAGGAGAGTCGTGAATGCGATGGCGTATTGTTGTGTTTAATGATGTTTTGTCAATTCTAAAACTGTACATACATTTCTGTCATACTTTAGATATACAGTGAAATTCATTTATAAATAAAATATTTTTTTTATATTATTCAGAAAGTAAAAAAAGAAGCAGGAATGAACTATATAAATATCCTATATTGGATATTAACATCCAAAAGTGTAAATCGCGGCAGCAGCTTCAGGTTGGTAGTCCAAAGGCATTGTTGTTTATCTTTACTTCCGGGGTTTTTCCCACCGGAGCCTCACTTTCGATTTCAAAATGGCGGCTGCGTGAAATCAGCGTATAGTGTCTCAGCAAGTGTACATCGTATGTACACTCGAATTCAGAGAGGATTGTGGGTAAAAGTAGTGAAGAATGTAGGGAATGATGTCGTTCACTCAGAATTCGGACACCACTACAAAATGGCTGACACCCTAAATAGTGCACTATATAGTGGATAGGGAGCGATTTCAGACACAGCTCTTGTCATCATGGAGAGTGCAGTTCATGGTTGCATAGCAACGACAGACGCCACAGGAGAACAAGCGCTTGTGGAAAGGAGACAGCGGCGCGCTCGCGCTTTCCACTTGTTTTTACACATCTAATGTGCGTTCCATTCGACAGGGTCCATATGCAGTGTTCACTCCTCCCCTACTCCATGAGCACGGTATATCAGTTGAAGTGGACTTCACTGACAATAACCGCTCATTTGAAACGCCCTGCAAATGTCATCAAAGAAAGTCAACGACGGAGTCGCGCAGATTATGATATAACATAAATATATAACTACATTCATATTTTAATTTTTATTATTATATTATATATTTACAATTATATTGCACTATTTTACAACTACCTAAAATAAAATCACTTTACTTCACAAACTAGCTAAGCTGGCTGCATTCACTGAGGTAAATTATAATCATCAAAAATAGTATATGTAATATTCACAACAATAACCGTTAAAAATACTGTCATTTGTATAACAATGGCGAAATGTATGAATACTTACACACATACGTAAACTCCTCCATGACCGTTCTGACTGGTGATGACGTGGTGCGCGAAATGACAGTTGGGTCAGAGAATGTCTGGTTGGGTGATCATCGCTCCACTTCCTGTGAAGTGATGTATCGATGTCGTTATTCCCTATGCCGTGCGCAGTGCCCTTCGAACTGAACATGTTCGCTCCCTTCGGATTAGAATCTAACTTAAGATGGCGGAAAACCCTGTGAAGTCCACTTCGCAGTCCACTTATGGTCAAATGGAACGCACCTGTTGATTGTTTGAGCATGTGACTGCGCGTTTCTCCTTGTTTTCTATTGTTATGCGCAGCATATTTCCCATGCGCACAAACACAGCCACAGACAATGAATTGTTTGTTCGGTTAGCGAAGAAGAGCATGATGAATTTTGTATAAAGTTTTTTTTTTTTGTTATTAACTGCTTTGAGAACTGGAAATGCACAATTCATGCATACAAATCTGTATATATTAATAAATACAGATGATGATTAAATTAGACCAATGCAAAAAACGAAATTCATGCCTGCATTTATTAAGACAAACCTAGTAAAAACGAATGCAGTATATACACTGACTTGGCAGCTCTGTGAAATGTAATACAACAGTGCCACCTACTGTCTAAATGCATTAACATTAAAAGTGTGAGGAAACTCTTGCATAGACATAGGTAAATGGGTTTGTCTATTAGCCTGAAATAAAAAAAAAATATTTAAAATTCAGATCTTGTGCTTCCTCAAATTGGAGCCCGGAGTTCATGTATAAAGTTTGGTTTCGATACTTGACAGAGTTCCTGAGATATGGACGACTTCCTGTTTGGCAACTACGCCACTGATTTCGTTTGGCTGTGACGGGCAAACGCTTCCAAAAATCAAAAATCCTTCTAGTAACTTTTGTGAGGTTTGCTCCAAGGATCATGTACGTCCAGTTTAGTGAAGTTCGGACCAAATTTGTGACCTGTGAAACTTTAGTTTAGCTTTCTGTTCAATCCAATATTGCGGACAAACGACATGGACTCGTGATGTCATCTTCGCGAGCAACTTACACCGGTACTGACCGTACGTTTTAAAGTTGGAACGGTGTCTCTGTCTCAAAGGGCCTAGGCGCAGGAGCTGGCCAAAATTTTTCTCCCGGGAATAATAATAAGAAGAAGAAGAAGAAGAAGAAAACTTAAGAAGAACAATAAGTGTGCTGCTTTCAGCAAGCACACTTAATAATAATAATAAGAAAACTTAAGAAGAACAATAAGTGTGCTGCTTTCAGCAAGCACACTTAATAAATCTGTTTACTTTCATTTCTTCACTCACACTAGTAAAAGAGTTACTACATAGTCTGATTGGGCCACATCAAGGCCTGCTCTGTATTTTCTACTGCACAAGAAGGGTGATCAACGGGCATAGTTCAAATGACTCTGTACGCAATTGGATAGTCCTTCAACCAATGAGACCAACGATCTGGCTGACATACATTGCAGAGTGACGCGAAAACGGCAGGCAGGAAACATGTCAACAAACATGTTGGTTTTTAGCATTGATCAGCGGTTTGCAGAAGCAGCAATGGCATTGAGCGATTTTTGAAGGTTGTGCAAAAAACAACAACATGAAAGTGAGTGGTATTTATTTACACCCACTCAAGCAATTTGTTTGCTAAACTAAAGAAGCCATTGAGTATCGTCGAGACGTTAAAAGGAATTGGATTGACGGTCGTGCGAGAGCCAAAAGCGCGCCAGGTGTATAAGCCAGTTTGTGATTAGTCCCCGCAGATTTGTAATGGAAGCAGGATCGAAAAATGTACAGGTTTCCAGCCTGAGCTGCAGGAAATCAAATCGCCGGCAGATCAGGCTGGGTTTACCCAGTCTAGGTTTTGGCTATTGGGAGACTCATTTAAGAAGCATTCATAACTTGCAAATATGTATTTTGTTTTACTGTATTTTGTTTTTCCCTCTTTCAGGTTTATGTGGCTGCTTTCTCCATTTCGGGCTATGCCTGGGCCAGCTGGCGTAATCGGTACAAACCCTTTAATCCTGTTCTAGGGGAAACGTATGAGAATGTGCGTGAGGACCGTGGTTTCCGTTATGTTGCAGAGCAGGTATGAGATCTTTATACGGAATGTCTTGTTAATTCAGGACTCATTAGTAGTAATTGCATGTTTGCAACTTTTTTTTTTTTTCTAGGTCAGTCATCACCCACCTCTGTCTGCCATCCATGCAGAGTCTGATAACTTCAGCTTTTGGCAGGGTAACATTTCAGATTATTTATTCTTCATGTAGAGTGTTTTGTGTAGCATTTAAATACAAAATAGAGATCAAAGTAAACAGTTGTAATAAAATCCTTTTCATTCTAACCTAGGGCAGATTATCAGTTTTTTCTATGGTTATCTGTGTTTTGGGTCTTTCAAACATCAGACACACTTGCCTTTGCTAAGGCTGATCAGACCTCAGCTTCTATGCTAGCAGCAATTGTCCAGGAATCTGCCCTCTTGACAGCCACCTCAAGGCTCTCTCTAGCATCCATGGTGTTCCTGATTTCCTGATGATCTTCTTTCTTTTTCCTGTAATGTCAAGTGCAGAGTAGGTTCTGCAGAGGAACTGCCCCACTGTATAGAAAGCTCCAAAAAAGGTTTAATGCACAGTCGATTGGTCGATTGGTTGATTGATTGAAAAATAATCGTCCCCTCACACGTCTTTCATTTCCAGCAGATGTGTAAATATTTGTATGAACAAAGATTCAACAACTGAGACTAAAATTTCAAAAGTCAATATCAAAAAAGCAGTCAGTATCTGATGTGGCCACCAGCTGCATTAAGGATCCCAATTTATATGAGGTCTCTTTAACCACTATGTACTTTTAAATGATTCATTTGAGACAATGCACTGATTGTGTACACATTGTACTAACATCTCTGCACATAATTACATATGTTATTAATTTCTGTAATTACACTGTTGACCTTAACCTTAAAGCTTAAAGTCATCATGCCTCCCTGCATCAGGACAATGGCATGTTCACACAGGTGATCAGGGACCCTGGACCCTCTTAGTGTTTTTTAGAGTCAGAAGGAAAGGGTTCTTTAGTGTCAAAGTCATTTTAACTTTGATGTTAATTGTCTACCACCTGTATACTGTCTTAAAGACAGTTTCACAAGTCCTGTTGCAATAATAGTTTATGGTTAATTGAACAAGCATGAAAAACGTTGTTAAACCCTTGCCAATCTAATTATTTCGATTTTACAAAATTATCTTTAAAATACAGTATCCTGAACAAATCCTTCCCACACACAATGAAAGCTCCCCAAGAGGTAAAGAAACCCCAAGAGGAAGTGAGAGAAGGTAATTACATCAACTCAATGGTGTCATTCCTCTCTTTCTCTGCCAAACAAGACAGATGAAGGGCAAATCAGTCAGGACGACTACTTTCCCTCGAGTAGGAAGATTCCCATCCTCATCAGTATTTTCTGGAGGAGAGTCTCTTATGCTGTTGGATGAAATAAAAGAAACCACAGACTGTTGTTCTGGATTAGAAGGGTCATACATTGTCACAACACCAACAAAAACAGGAGATACATAAGATTTTAACAAATTAATGTTACAAACATGAACTTTCCTCTGACGGTCAGGGGTATTCAGCAGATAATTATCTAAAAGGCTTTTAGCTATATTGTAAGGTCCTGTAAACTTGGCTTGAAGCAAGTTAGGAGGAAGAGGTAACAAAGCTAATGCCAAATCACCCACCAACCTGTCAAACAATTGTTGCACAACTTTTCGGGAGGTTTAAATGTACACCACTCATCAGCTAAAATAGCAGTATGCCCCCATACTGTGTGCCCAAACACCAGTTCATTTGGACTGAAACCGATGTAACCGACAACATATGCAGTAAAACAACTCGGAGAATTCTTTGTTTCATTTCTCAACATCAGATTGTTTGGGTACAGATTAGGGCTGTCACTTTTTATTCGATATTCGAATGCATTCGAACATGACGTGAAATATCCGAAACCGAACTATAAATAAACTATCCGGTTTTTAAAGTGACATGTTTTGCGCATTTTTTACAGTCTATGATTAGACCGTTTGCTTTTTATTTTATTGTTTGCCATCTCATCCAGTAGCGGCCGCTCTAAACGTATTGTAGCGTAGGCCCATGACCAAATCAAGCGAATAATAGCAGCCAATAGCCCGCTTGTTTTGAAAATGGAAGATAACGACAAAACTAAAGAGACCGCGCTGTAATTCCTGCCTATTACACACACACGTACACACACACACACACGAACCACAGAAAAGACGCGTGTCAGTATCGAGTTCTCTTTTGGGCTTGAACAAACCACAACACACAAATTATGCCAAATGTCCGTTTTGTCAAGTGTCCTCATAAGAGCAGTCTTAAATTATTTAAATAAAGTCTTAAATGAACGTAGAGATGTGAGAAAATGCGATGCGTGTCAGATCGCGTCTCTGTCCGCAGCTGGTCTTAAAGTATCATTAATGTTAATCAAATAACAAAGGTAAGAGAGTACATTACTCACTCAGACCCGGCGCCAGGAGGATTATTATACCGGTAGCCTAATCATGAATGCACTCCGCTATCTTTAAACACATCTCCGACGAACGGCTTTTTCACGCAAAAGAAAAACTCTCCATGAAGCGCAGTGAAATTCAGCGACCATGTGGCGTTTCCTGATGGATCGAGGTTGTTCGTTAACTTCATTTTACATTTTACTCATAGATATTCGAATATATTCGAATACATTTCTTGATATTCGATATCCGTTCGAATTTGATTTTTCTCAAAAGTGACAGCCCTAGTACAGATACTACTATGGACTGAGCTACAATACTACTTTCCCCAAATATTCACCCCAGCTAAATAAATGTAATTCCAGGTACTGGAAGTGCAGAACAAACACCAACTACAACATTGCCAGATACTATCACTAAGGAAAGATTAATTCGGTGCAAAGGCACTTTAACAAAGCCCATCTCAAAGACTTGTACCAATGCATGGGTTCCAGTAGCAGTTTCAGAGGTCAAAGGCAAAATTCCTTACAAAAGAAAGGACTGCACAGCTCCAGTATCTCTAAGAATATGCGCTGACACAGTTTTCTGAGGACCAGGCAAGGACACTTTGTATTTAGTGATAAAGGGCGTATCATCAACAGTACAATTTACACACCGTTCAACAGATTTACCGCAAGAACTAGACAAGGGGCGTTCTTTAAGAGTGTCATCTATGAATGGTTTAGTAACTAAAGCAACAGGTTTTGAAAGTATTTTTCTTCTTAACCCTTTAGAACCTGAAGCTAAAATAGGTGTCTGAAAAATCACGAACGAAAGAATCTAACACTTCAAAGTTGAAAAAAACTATAATACATACACTGAACAAAATTATAAACAGAACACTTTTGTTTTTGCCCCCATTTTTCATGAACTGAACTCAAAGATCTAAGACTTTTTCTATGTACACAAAAGGTCTATTTCTCTCAAATATTGTTCACAAATCTGTCTAAATCTGCGTTAGTGAGCACTTCTCCTTTGCCAAGATAATCCATCCACCTCACAGGTGTGGCATATCAAGATTCTGATTAGACAGCATGATTAAAATGTGCAGTTTTACTGTATTGGGGGGGTCCAGGGGGGTCCAGGGGGGTCCGAAAACCAGTCAGTATCTGGTGTGACCTGCATTTGCCTCACGCAGTGCAACACATCTCCTTTGCCTAGAGTTGATCAGGTTGTTGGTTGTTGATTGTGGCCTATGGAATATTGGTCCACTCCTCTTCAATGGTTGTGCGAAGTTGCTGGATATTGGCAGGACCTGGAACACGCTGTCATATACGCCGATCCAGAGTATTCCAAACATGCTCAATGGGTGACAAGTCCGGTGAGTATGCTGGCCATGCAAGAACTGGGATGTTTTCAGCTTCCAAGAATTGTGTACAGATCCTTGCAACATGGGACCGTGCATTATCATGCTGCAACGTGAGGTGATAGTCGTGGATGAATGGCACAACAATGGGCCTCAGGATCTTGTCACGGTATCTCTGTGCATTTAAAATGTCATCAATTAAATGCACCTGTGTTCGTTGTCCATAACATGCGCCTGCCCATACCATAAACCCACCGCCACCATGGGCCACTCGATCTACAACGTTGACATCAGCAAACCGCTCACCCACACAACGCCATACAAGCTGTCTGCCATCTGCCCTGTACAGTGAAAACCGGGTTTCATCTGTGAAGAGAACACCTCTCCAAAATGCCAGATGTCATCGAATTTGAGCATTTGCCCACTCAAGTTGGTTACGACGGCGAACTGCAGTCAGTTCGAGACCCCGATGAGGACGACGAGTATGCAGATGAGTTTTCCTGAGATGGTTTCTGACAGTTTGTGCAGAAATTCTTTGGTTATGCAAACCCATTGCTGCAGCTGTCCGGCTGGCTGGTCTCAGACGATCTTGGAGGTGAAGATGCTGGATGTGGAGGTCCTGGGCTGGTGTGGTTACACGTGGTCTGCGGTTGTGAGGCCGGTTAGATGTACTGCCAAATTCTCTGAAACTCCTTTGGAGACGGCTTATGGTAGAGAAATTAAATTTCAATTCACGGGCAACAGCTCTGGTGGACATTCCTGCTGTCAGCATGCCAATTGCACGCTCCCTCAAAACTTGCGACATCTGTGGCATTGTACTCTGTGATAAAACTGCACATTTTAGAGTGGCCTTTTATTGTGGCCAGCCTAAGGCACACCTGTGCAATAACCATGCTGTCTAATCAGCATTTTGATATGCCACACCTGTGAGGTGGATGGATTATCTCGGCAAAGGAGAAGTGCTCACTAATACAGATTTAGACAGATTTGTGAACAATATTTTTGAGAAATAGGCCTTTTGTGTACATAGAAAGTCTTAGATCTTTGAGTTCAGCTCATGAAAAATGGGGGCAAAAACAAGTGTGTTGCGTTTATAATTTTGTTCAATGTATATATTGGGTTACAGTGTATATATTGGGTATACTGGGTTGCACAGTTTTCACTTTGGAGGCTTTTTTTCATACACATATATACATATGCATGCATACATATGCACACACACATACACATGCACACACCACATGCTAAGATGCGTAAAAAAGAAATGCTCAGATGCCTCCCAAGTTTCATCAAAAATCATCCCAATTGCCTCTTCTGCTGTCTTCTACTTCATTTGGCATGTTTATGTTTATTTCTTTTATTATTGTATGCAATCCAAAACACTCTAACTGTGTTAGAGTATCTCTCTGTTCAAAACCTTCCTTCCCGCTCTGCAAGAAAGCTGCTGTCATTTGCTGACGGAAAGCATGAAATTACCGTAATAAGCCATATATTGCCGAAAAGCACATGTTGTCTACTTTCAGGGGCAATTTGAATTGTTTTAATAGTGCTAACAGTTGAAGAGTTGCGTAACATGAATACAGCTTGGTTGGATGTGTCGGCGACGACACAGCCGGTTTAAAAGGGTTAAGAACAAAACAGATATTTTATGGCCAGGCTTTTTACAATAAATCATGTAACTTGAGAGTGCAGGATTACTAGAATTCTCAACAGCGGCCTTAACATTTTGCTATTTTCCAGTTCCCGCTGGATTTCATCCTCTGAATTTAAGCTTAAAGTCTAAACCTCGTTCGTATTTTTTAAACTCCATTGTTGATTTGAATAGCAAACAACTCTTATTGCACACACCGCAACAGACTTTAACAAATGGTGGTTGAAATAAAATGCTGCGTGGAGTCAACCAATCAAAATGCTGCGTGAACTCAACCAATCAGCATGTTCAGCGCCCAAGTCCCAGCCCTGAAAGTTCCTGAACTTTGAAAAAATACTACCTCACCAGCAGGGACTTTCTGAGGGGGAAATTTTTACCCGGAACTTCATTTTATTTTAGACCCTGGTTCTTGCGGTCGAAACTCAGAGTACCACCCCAAAGTTCTTAGTTCCTGGGGAAAGATTCTGCGGTAGAAACGTGGCTATATATTATTTTTCCCTTGCAAATTCAGCATAAGTGCATTGCATTTATCAGGTTTACTATATTTTCTACATTTTTGGTGATTATGCCTCAGGGCTGGCACAAGTTATTAAGCAAGTAACTTAATTCTAAAACGACATTTCTTATTTCAAGTTGTGTGCGGCGGTCGTTTAAAGCAAGTCTTTTAAAAAAATTGTGCGAACAAATGATACTTCGGTGACTGTTGCTGTTAGCAGGTTTGGTGTCTTGTGTTGCAAATCCAATGATGCAGACTATTCTCTCTGACCAATCAGTGATCTGCAGTGTTTACACGTCATATTTTAGTTTAGTTATGGTTCGCTTGGAACCCCAACCAAGGTGATAATATTTAAGTGAGCCATACTGTTTAAAAGACGTAACAAATGTGTCCTTCAATCCCTTCAGAGTAGTAAGATCAAAAACTAAAAGTGTTCAGCAATTTGTAGTAATTGTAATTGTTCTTGTACACATCAAGTAAAAATTCTGAGGGACAAGCAAAGAAATCGTCGAGTACAGAGGACGTTTTGGTGTTATATATACCTACAGTATACTACAACAATGCAAATGTGCATGTGAGGTCCTATTTACTAGAACTACAATTCCCATAAGTCACTGCTTTGAAATGGAACTACATTGTCTACTACATAACCTAATTCACAACTTCAAAGACTTACCATAAGTCAAACACATTGTAGGTACGGAAGTGAGAGAAAAAAACGCATTATAAACCCAAGCGCAATATTTTCCAAAATAGGTTCACCACTATAATTTGGGAAACTGCAACTACTTTCTAAAAAAATATTTTTTTGTTGTTGAAGGTTAACCCGGATGTAGATTAAAATCTCTGTCTGGTGTACACTTTTGGTGTAAAAGACTGATAGTCACTGAGTTTAGCATTTAATGCTGCCCTGAGCCCAGTACGTTTTTGAAGACTAGGTAAAAAGTAGGTTGTAATAAATAAAATTTGCTAACTACTTTTTACCCAGTCATTAGACATTAAATGCTAAACTCAGTGATAATCAGTATTTACGTTCACACTGCAGGCAAAAGTGGCCCAAATCCAATTTTTTTTTTCTAAAGAATTACGAAAAAAGAGTGTGCCCTGACACATTGTCTAACTCCAATAGAGTTCAGAATGTCTATAAATGCCAATCCCAATGCATATTTTTCATTATTTATGTGGATGTTAAAATCATTAACAATTAAGTCTTTTTGAGACATTGCAAAAGAGTGAATTCTTTCAAATAAAGATTACTTAATGAAATTGCGCACCTCAAATAGAATTCTGATTTATTCATTTATTCATTTATTCTTTCATTTTACATTTTCAGACCAGAGATGGAAGTATAAGTTCTGGGGGAAGTCAGTGGAAATAGTTTCAACCGGAATGGTTAATGTCACTCTACCAAAGTGAGTATAGTTCAACTGAGCTCTCTGATGGTAACATCTGCTTAACATCTGCTTCTAGACATGAATGCAGAAATTAATGAACAATAGGACATGAGATTACTGAAAATGTGTAGCTGAGATTATATAGCCATTTTATTTTGCTTTCATAGTTTTTGAGAGATGTTAAAAGTACCTTTTTGAACATTAATTCAATATTCAATATTCTACATATATTAGTTTTATTTAGCATCCAATTTTCTGATTGCAATACACTGTAGATTCAGAAGGTACATTCATTATGTACTAGATTCCAAACATGAATCGGCAAAATAATCAAGCCAGTTTGTATCTGATGTTTTTTTCTTATCTGATCATGATCTTTCCTCTTCAGCTCCGGTGATCATTATGAGTGGAATAAAGTGGTAACTTGCATCCACAACGTATTCAGTCAGGACAGATGGCTCGAGCACTACGGTGATGTTGTCATTCGCAACCTCAACAGTGACGAGTGCACCTGCAAGATCACATTTGTCAAAGTGAGTGTAGGAGCCAAATTTATATTTGATGCAAGGAATTGTTTAGTTCACTGGTGGATTATGATTATTTATTATAATTATGATATATTGCAATGGATTATGTAAAATATTTAATATTGTATATTTGTTTTAGGTTTCATTTTTATTGTTGTTGGTAGCAGCAATAAGGTGGTTATGTTAGACATGCCCCCTATTTTTCATGTGATCAGATACCTCCTACCTTTGTCATTTAGTAGAGCTGCACAATTATGGATAAATTTGAGAATCACAATTTTTGTTGTTGTTTCACATAGAGATCACATTTCTCCCACTATTCTTAACAGACTAAACTTAACAGAACTAAACAAAATAACATGCAATTTGTAACGCTTCTGATGAAATATTCATTGCTGCATGTTTATTTAAAAAATTTTTTTAATTTTTTTTTTTTTGGTTTGAATGAATAAGTACTTCACTTGTTTCATTAATTTCTGGATTAATAATTTTTTTAAATCTCTTGAACGAATGATTCAATGCCAAATACATTTTTAACAGTGACTTGACGTCGCCTAGTGGTTTAACAATGTAATCGATACAATCTTTGTTTGAAGCACCAAGTTACTTTCAAAAGGTAATTTGCCATAGTTTGATCTCTACCATAGACATCAGTATTTATATCTTAACTTATCTCAGTATTTATGTGATTATTTATTGAATATTTAACACAGATATAACAATACTGGTTGAAAAGACTGTTTGTGAAGCTATTTCATACCTAAACATTACAACTGCTCTCTCTGGCTCAGCGGCAGCGCGGACACAGATTTGAAAGTCCTGGTATGATTTTGTCAAAGATTTAATAGACACAGGGAATAAGATTGTATGGGTGTTTGAATCAAGATTGTGATCTTTTAACGATTGATCGTGCAGCTCTATATTTTAGCAAACCTGGCGGTGCCAGAGAAAGGCGGCCGGCTTCCCCAAGCGCTGTCCTAGGCTTGCTTGGTCGCTGGTTTTAACGGCGGCGGCTCTCAAGATCCAGCGATGCGAAGAGCTTCGCTGAAGACAAGAAAATCAGATTTTTCAGCCTACGAGCCCTCCTTACATACACACTGGCCACACCCATCTTGACGGTTAGAAGGGTGTGGAGGGCGCGAAGCTCATTGGGTGTGACGTCACGCAGGGCTCACTGGTAGGCTTAAGCAGTTGCCGCCGGGCAGCCAATGAGCACGCTTATACAGCTTGCCATGGTCTGCCGGCTGCCGCACTGCGTTGACAATGAATACAAAATTAAGGATAATTTTTGGCTTCAGATCTCGAAGAAAGAAGACTTTCCCGTAGCGTAAACTATACTTATGCAATACTCGTTCCCTCTTCTAGAGAGAACAGAGGTTACATTAGGTAACCGAGTACGTTCTCAGGGATGCACCACATCCTGAAATATATGTACATCCTTAAGTTGAAGGCATTACTGCCATGTCCTCACTTTAAAGTCACTTTGAGTAAAAACTGGCACAACTCACCCCACTTTCCCCTAATGATCTGAGATGTCATCACTCTGCTGCAGAATTTCAACGGCATCAACATCTATTCCATGTGATAATATTAGATCTAGAGTATCATTACGACAACGAGTTCGACAGACAGATTCACTTCTGTTGCAAAGATCATTAGTTATTACCTTAGGGGCCGCTAACACGACACCGTTCCAACAGAAAACCCTAACGCGCTCCAGCCGGCTTATCCGCACAAAACAGTGTCTGGTGGCTCGAGAACGCAAACCCCGAAATAGGTTCCAAGGTGCAAGCCCTGTGAATACGCTGACCGCGTGCACGTGCGTATTACGTGTTCAGTCTATAGGTATGCGCGTTTGAAAATGGCGTGTAGTCTTTCTTACAACTTGACCTCAAAAAATTACTTGTCTGGCCTTAATTTATAATACAGAATTAATCGCTTCCGAGTAACCATGTGAATTTGAACTATTTTGACAGCGTTTTATCTATACAGAGATAAAGGGAAGAGAAGGAGGCCTTCACAGGGGAGAGACTAGTTAACACCTCAGGACTGCGTTGTCGTCGTGTCCAGACACAGGTCCTTCATCAGATCTAGATACGGCCTGGATCCGGTGCACTGCGGTAAACCTCGGGATAAACAGAGACTAATATTAGCGTAGACGCCATTCTTCTTATGATGTAACGAGTACATCAGGATTTATGGGGAGTGTTCCCGGTACCGGCTGACCTAATCTATGCAGCCTAACATTGAATTAAGTTTATAATGTGTTGTGTATGCTAGGTCAAAGAGATTTTTTATTTTTTAACAAAGAGTGTTTTTAGTCTAGATTTAAACTAAGAAGGATGCTCAACTGTCGTTATGATGTGAGTTTGGAGAAAAAGCATGTTATTAAATGTCTTTTGTTTGACAAGAGGTTCATAAATGCTTATGTTTGGAAAGATGTTTGACACGTGTTGCTTTTTCAAATGCACATTATAAGTGACTCAAACTCAGTGCTTTCAGATGGAGCAGCATTTACAGAGCTGTACATCAGTGACAAGCTGCGCATAAAAAAAATAATTGCAGCCTTTGTGATTTCAAAATCGCAATAAGCCAAATTGATTTAAGTGCGATTTCATGTAAATTGCGATTAATCGAGCATCCCCAGTGATGATCGATGGTAAAGCAAAGAAATTGACTACCCCAGAGGAAGCAACTGCGTTTGTGGAGTCTTTGGAGAAATTTGAGGCAGTTTTGTTGCGTAATAACTGGACATTGGAACGGTGTATTCTACAACCCCAAATCAGAAAAAGTTGGGACAGTATGGAAAACACAAATAAAAAAAGAAAGTAGTGATTTGTAAATGTACTTTGACTTGCATTTCATTGCAGACAATGTGAACACAAAATATTTCATGTTTTGTCTGGTCAACTTAATTTCATTTGTAAATATACATCCTTTCCTGTCATTCAGACCTGCAACACATTCCAAAAAAGGTTGGGACAGGAGCAATTTAGGGCTAGTAATCAGGTAAATTGGTTAAATAATGATGTGATTTAAACCGGTGATGTCAACAGGTGATTGTAATTATGATTTGGTACAAAAGCAGCATCCAAGAAAGGTCTAGTCCTTTAGGAGCAAAGATGGGCCGAGTATCGCCAGTTTGCCAACAAATACGTGAGAAAATTATTGAAATGTTTAAAAACAATGTTCCTCAAAGAAAGATAGGAAGACATTTGCTTATTTCACCTTCAACAGTGCATAACATAATTAAAAGATTCAAGGAATGTGGAGGAATTTCAGTGCGTAAAGGACAAGGGCGCAAGCCTAAGCTGAACAACCGTGATCTCCGATCCCTCAGGCGGCACTGCATCAAGAATCGTCATTCATCTATAAACGATATCAACACATGGGCTCAGGACTACTTTGGCAAACCTTTGTCAAGTACCACAATACGTAGTTACATGCACAAATGCCACTTAAAACTGTACTGTGCCAAAAGGAAGCCCTATGTTAACAGTGTCCAGAAGCGCCGTCGACTTCTCTGGGCTCGGAGGCATCTGGGATGGACCATCACACAGTGGAAACGTGTACTGTGGTCAGATGAATCAGTATTTCAGGTATTTTTTGGGAGAAATGGACGCCGTGTGCTCCGGACCAAAGAAGAAAAGGATCATCCAGACTGTTACCAGCAACAACTCCAAAAGCTAGGGTCTGTCATGGTATGGGGTTGTGTCAGTGCCCTTGGCAAAGGTAACTTGCACTTCTGTGATGGCACCATTAACCCCCTGAGGTCGACAATCGCGCCGGCACGATAGGCTCGCTTTTTTTCAGTTCAGTTCAAAAGAAATTAATTTTGCTCTGTTGACTTTGATATTACAAGCAAGTTTCATACATCAATCGATTCTGTTAAATGTGTATTATTTTTGTGTATACTCACAATAAAAACAAAGTGTTGTGCTTTTTGCCAAATAAAGAAAAATAAACGTGATGCGAGTTCTGCCTTCTCTCTGTCAGTGAAGACCATTCTGAAACGCGTCCGAAAATGAACTGTAACTCAGCGAATACTCAGTCAAACAGGCATACAGGCACACAGGCATGAAGCTTGAATTCTCTTCTTTTAAATGAGGTAATTTATATAAAAAACAAATATTCTCATCTTGTGAAATCTTTATTAAAAGAGAGCGATTCCAGTCGAGCTAATTAGAGCTCATTCAAATGTAATGTGAACACGCCCACGGAGAGCGCGTGCTATTCAAACGCAAATTACTGAGGCAATCCAAGCAAACCTGTGAATGCCCACATCAGCTCGAGAAAACACAAGTTTAATCATTGTAGCCTACGTGTTTACACCATCTGGCAGCGCTGTGAGGAATAATAATAATGGAAAATCTACCTCAGAGCGCGGGTATTGCAGGAGAGAGGATCCGAATATGTAGTAAGTTTTTTTTTCCTTCTCAAGTTAATCGCGTTTCTGTGAATGAATGAACTGCAGCCGCAGAGATGCGCGCTGTTTACCACAGCTCGCAAAAAGACAGTTTAAATTTAAATTGCGTCTCTGTGTGAATGAATGATGATGTTTTAGCAAACTGTATTGCTATACTGAGTTGAGTAAAAATCGACTGAAATATGTTGAAATAAAATGTAGGCTATTTGTAAGCAACGTATTAAACTGAAAATTAACATTTATATGCCCTAATATTTCATAAAAACAACGTTACAGTCAGGCGTTTCTGTTTGTGAATGAATGTTTCGGTTTTAGCAAACTGTATTGCTATACTGAGTAAAAATCGACTGAAATATGTTGAAATAAAATGTATTTGTATAAGCAACGTATTAAACTGCAAATTAACATTTATATTTCTTATAATAAAAATGAAAGACCTATGTTACAGACATATGAAAGACAACATTTCGTTGATTAGTTTTGGATAGATTATACATTTTTACTGTAAAATATCTGCCACCTCAAATAAGCTTTTGTTTGCCAATATTTGCTCATGTTAAATATAGTATGTTTTGTCAAAAATAAAGTAATCAAATAATCAATCAAATCCTTAACTTTGAAATATGTATGATAAAATGTATACTTTAGTTTTTACAAAGAAAGATTACACTTGAATTGTTGTTGTAATTGTAACATTTTTAATAAAAATATATATTTACAAGGTAGATGTAAACAAACTATTAAAAGGTAAATATAAGCCTTTTCTTTAAATAATTTTTATTGTGTTTTATTAGTGACAAATTTGGGGAGAGGATAAATATTCCAAAACTGAAAATACAGTATGAGAATTAACTGCACAATTACTAGACATGTTTTCCTTGGATATTATAGGCCAAATTGTAAGCACAATATGTGGAAAAATAAAAAAGAATTGAGATGCTTCCAACTGTTGCTCTTGCATTCTTGTGGCTCAGTGACTCACCTGAATGAATGGCGAATTAAGTATGCAGGCCCCATTGTCTCCTCAGGTGTGAACCACTAAATATGCATGATCGTTGACGCCCACTCCGCATATTGCCTTTCCAAACAGAAAGTGCTTTGCAAAATTCAAATCAATGTATTGTGTTATGTGAATGATAAGGCAGGGTGATTTTCACATCATTTTGAAGAAAAAACCCTAGGTGATGACATCCATTAGACAAAAGTCTTATTGGCACATATTTAGAATGTGTTTTATGGCCTTATTTCAGAAACTTTAGTTTTTAGTTTTTTCAATAACCACGCATAAACATTATTCTCTCAAAAATGCAGACATGTACATTCTTGTTGCTCACATATTCTGGTAGCCCTGTTTGTGCTAAATAGTGTGTAATTTTTATGCCATTAATATGTTTATAAGCAACTGAAAAAAGCACAAATGTCAGGGCATGTCAGAACATCTCAAGGACCCCAAAAACACCTTAGACCCCAGAGGGTTAATGCTGAAAAGTACATAGAGATTTTGGAGCACAATATGCTGCCTTCTTTTCCAAAAAAAGACATCTTTTCCAGGGACGTCCATGCATATTTCAACAAGATAATACAAAACCACATTCTGCACACATTACAAAGTCCTGTGGCTGCGGAGGAATGGTGTCAATGGTGTCATTGTATGAGAACTGAACGGAGCTGGACGATGAAATCAGTGTTTTCTCCAGAGCGGATATATATATAAAAATTAATTTTTTACAACAAAAATGAACCATCACTGAACTTACGCTGGAGATCAATAATATTGTTAAATATCAAGTGTCCCCAACTAAGCAAGCCTAAAGCCAAGGCAACAAAAGGGACAGTGGCAAGGAACCAAAACTCCATCAGGTGACCAAATGGAGAAAAAAAAACAACCTTGGGAGAAACCAGGCTCAGTCGGGGGGCCAGTTCTCTTCTGGCCAACAAACTATTAGTGTATGATTATGATTCAGGCAGCATTACAGGTCAGAAGTTAGATTGGATCAGAACATTCAGAATATTTATCCAGTTCCATCTGGTTGAAGATTGGAGTCATCATGCCGGTATGGAAATGGGTTTGTTGAGGATCAGTGCCGATGGCTGTCCTGTCGATGATGCCTTCACAGGGAAGAGTCTAGTTGACAATCTCTGCTGACACTTCAAGGATGCGTTTTGGTCGTGTCTAGGCGCAGCTCCACCATCTGATCTGGATACGGCCCGGATCCGGCTGACTACAGTAAACATCGGAATAAACAAAGACTAACATTAGCGTAGATGCCATTCTTCTTATGCTGTAACGAGTACATCCGGTGTTATAGGAAGTGTTCCTGGTACCGGCTGACCTAGTTTATGCAGCCTAAAAATCATTTAACTGATTTGAATAGAAATGTATAATGTTCTATGTGTATGCCAGGTTAAAGAGATGTGTTTTTAGTCTAGATTTAAACTGCAGAGTGTGTCTGCTTTTCGAACAATGCTAGGAAGACTATTCCAAAGTTTAGGTACTAAATAGGAAAAGGATCTACAGCCAACAGTTGATTTTGATATTCTAGGTATTATCAACTGGCCAGAATTTTGGGATTGCCGGACTATAATGGACGTGAAGGACTATGTGTTAAGAGCTCGCTCAAGTACTGGGGAGCTAAAGCATTTACTGCTTTGTAAGTAGTCAGCAATATTTTTAAATCTATACAATGTTTAATAGGGAGCCAATGCAGTATTGACAACTGGGCTAATATGGTCATACTTCCTGGTTCTAGTAAGAACTCTATCTGCTGCGTTTTGGACCAACTGGACTTTATTTATTAAGAGGGAAGGGCAACCACCCAGTAAAGCATTACAATGATCTAGCCTTGGGGTCATAAACGCATGAATTAACTTCCGCATTTTTTATTGAAAGCATGTTGTAATTTAGATTATTTTTAAGATGGAAGAATGCGGTTTTACAGATGCCAGAAATGTGGCTTTCAAATGAAAGATTGGTATCAAAGAGCATACCCAGATTCCTAACTGACGACGAAGAGTTGACTGAGCAGCCATCAAGTGTAAGACAGTATTCTAAGTTAATACGTGCAGAGGTTTTTTGCCCAATAATTAGAAACTGGGTTTTTTTTTTCAGAATTTAGTTGGAAATTACTAGTCATCCAACTTTTTTTATATCAGCTATGCATTCCGTTAATTTTGTGAATTGGTAATTTCTTCGCGTTGGGGCACGAAGAAATATAGAGCTGAATAGCATCAGCATAACAGTGAAAACTAATGCCAATCTTCCTAATGATATCTCCTAAGGGTAGCATGTTCAGGGTGAAAAGCAACAGTCCTGATAACAGTCAGATAAGTATGATTTTAAACCAGTGGTCTCAAACTCGTGGATGACATTTTGTGGCCCCCTACTTGACATCAAAGTTTAACCCTCTGGGGTCTGAGCTGGTTTCTGGGCCCTGGAGGTGTTCTGACATGCTCTGACATTTGTGCTTATTTCTGTTACTTGTGACATTTTCATGGCTAAAGTCTAATTACACTGTATTCAGCACAAACTCTGCTACAATAATATATCAGCAGCATGTGTGTAAAAGTTTGTAGTTTTGAGATAATGACATTTATGCGTGGTTTGTGAAAATACAAAAAAAAATTCTCACTGAAATAAGGTCATGAAACCCATACTGATTATTTCTTCACAAGACTTTTGAAAATTGTATGACGTAGCCTAGAATATTTGCTCTAAAACTATGTGAAAATCACCCTGACTGCTCATTCAGATAAGACAATATATTGATTTAAAAAAGTTTACGACGTGTTTTGTGTGAAAATGCGGGAGCTCATTAATATGTAAGCTTTTCACACCTGAGAAAGACAAAGACCCTCCCCTAACGGCCCTATTAGGAGCTATCAGGCCCTATCATTCTGAGCAACCTTGCACAAAGAATGAGGAGATTTAAAAAATAATGGCTTTTAGATTGTTTGATTTATTTACAACACAACATAATCCAAAGATACACAACAAATGACAAAAAAGCACTCATTGAAACCAATGATCCAAAGACAGAGACCTTTGTGCCATTCCTAAAAACATTGTACATACCTTTTATTTCCAAGGTGTTTGATTTTCACTTTACCAGGTTCATGTACAGAGACAGCAGGAGTGGCATCTGGGCCCTGAAAAAAAAAAAAGTGAACATAGGCTACTGATATCAAGAGAAAGGCCTGCACGATTTTGGGAATACATTTTAGATTTTTCTGGTTAAAATTGCTTTTTAAAATTCACAGAATACACACACACACACAAATGTTTCCAACAATATATAATATAATGAACACCAGGTTTGTTGTGCCTTGTAGGCATAGGCTATGCGCAGTGCTGCATAAAATAATAATAACAATAACCATAGCAGCCTATAAATCTTCCAAAATATTTCAGTAACAACTAAGCTAGAGAAAAATATATTGATTATCATGTTACTTCAATGTTACTTCCGTTTGGTGCGTTTTGCTTTTCGAATGTATCAAATATGATACATTTAAACGCGCTCGCGCTCAAATATAAAACATTATGGTTACCATATACATATCTATGTTTGAGCAGATATCCACAAACACAGTAACAGTAAACACGGGTCTAAATATTATAATATTCACCATATATCTAGCAACAGTTCAACTGCAATGTGAAATTTATGCAACAATAACAAACTAATATGTAAGAATTTCTTACCTTACATCTTTCTTGTCTTCAAATCGCATTCTTCATTTTCTGAGGTAGCCTAAATCCAATGTAAGCTCACGGCGCGTCTTTCAAACTCGACGAAAAGCAGAGACTTGTGAAGTGTTTTGGTGTTTTGTTTTTGAGGTAATGAGCGCATTCGCGTTCCATGTGGAGATTTGCATGTGAATATCTTTTGCGCGAGTGGGCGTGTTCAAATAAAAAAATAATTAGGAAGCGTTTGAGAAGCTGGACATCTTGTTGGTTTTATACAAATTACTTAAACAGAGAATATTTGTTTTCAGTTTGAATCCGATCATTTAAAAGTACACACTTAAATGTTTATAAAGGTAGGGTCATTCCACGAAATTGGTGCCTTTTGTGTCCCTGAGAAATAATCAGACGTAGAATTACTATAACAACAAATAAATTTGTGATTTAAAAACATAATAGTACTATGTATTATTTCCTCAATATTACATTAAATTAAAGTCATTTATATATTATTTTAAATAATTAAAATTGCATTTATGCTGATAAGGGTAAGGTTTTTGGTCTGTCCCTCCCTGTGATTGTTCTTTTTCAGCAGGACTTTTAATTTGCAAATTGAAGGCAAAATTATACATAAATCACATTTTCATATTGTTCTAAGTATAGTGTCACTGTTAAGCAATGTTTTGGCATAAATATACATTATTTTAAATAAAATATAAACCATTTTATCGGTGTCCCCTGATTTCATGTCATGCCTGTTACCCTCACCAAAAACCCCTTGCAAAATAATGGTACATTCCTGTGACATCACTTCCAGGAAGTTATATCATCTCTCAATCATTATTCCAACAGTTAAAACACAAGTTTGTTTCTCTCTCTCTTCTATAATACTCTATTTTGATGATTTATTAGGTGTAACTGAGGTGGGGACACCATGCAATGTCAAAACTGTTATTGATTTTTAAAGTAAAAATTTAAACAATTATTTATTTAACTTAATGTAATCAATATCTACAAGTAATATCCTTTCAAAGTGTACAACATGTGCTTTTGTGGCCTTGCCCTAATAGCTAGCAATTAGCAAATTAGCTTGAATTTGTCAAACCTGTTACTGTCAGGCCTGTTACTTTTGTATAGTAACGGGTATAGTAACAGGTTTTGACATGTGGGGTAACAGGGATGACATAGATTAGGTGTCACCTTAGCCACACTGTTTTTAAAGTTTATCTGTGTAAATTGCAAACATTTTTAAAGGTCATCCTGGGTGTTTTATTGAGCCAATGCCTATATCATTCAGAGTTGGTATTGCTGGTGCATCTGCATCTGGTTACCTTATTGCCTTTTGGTAAAATGTTGGCTCCTTTTTTGTGTTGGTTGTTGTTGTTGTTTGGTTTTAATACTTCCAGTTGGTTTTAACATGTTAATGACCAGGAAAAGATGATTAGTCTCAATAAAACAATTTTTTTCCATAACTCATTGTCAATTCATCCATGTAAGTGTGATTACAAACAATAGCAGTAAGGTGACTGCAGACCCTCGCCCCAAACTTGTAATGTTCAAGAAAGTGAAACCAAATGTTAGCATCTGTTTTCAGATGATCATAGAAAGACCAAGATCTGATTATCTTCCTTGCCTAATAATTGAACCAGATCAGTATATTTTAAGTTCTGTGAGGGGACATACTCACACAGACAAACAGATGGACGCATGGGTCTAATTACTCTAATTACAATTCCCTTAAATCTTTAGATCTCTTAGAAATGTAATGTGCTTCACTAATACAACTATGTCAAGTAATACAATTTAAAAAGGTAAAACTTTACAAAATTATGTAAACAAATATGTGCAGTGTACGCTGAAGAATGTGTGTCCTGTCATCCCTGTTACTCTGGTCATTCCTGTTACTATGATGTCAATCCTGTTACTGTCATTAATTTCATAAAAAAATATAAAAATTATATTTGAAATGGCCTTCCAAGTTTTTCCATTGTAACCCTATCTATATTGTATTTTTGACAAAGCCCTTCTTTTAATATCTCTCTTGTAAAAATATATATTTTTCTTAATTGACATGTGGTCACCCTCCAAAATTTGTATGTTCTTGGTCATCTGAATGACAAATATAAGATTGAAAAAAAAAATCTAACTTTTTAAACAATTCCAGTGAAAAGAGGGACTAAAATACTGCTCATATATGTGAAAACTATAACATATTTTTAATTAAAACTATAGTATATAGTAACGCATGTGTCTGTAACAGGCATGACAAAAATATCAAAACATGAGGTAGATAAATAGTCATAAAATAAAAAATTACATAGCCTGAGATGGCACAATACGATTTCTTGTTATTTTATGCTGTCTTCATTTAATGGATATTTAAAAAAAATTGTTTAAACTTATTTTATATTAATTTTTCAAAGTTGAAAAGGCACTGATTTCGTGGAATGACCCATGGCTCATAAATGTGTGACAAGTATTCGCTGAGTTTTGTTTGAGTTTATAGACGTGCTCAAGAAAAAAAAAGTTCACCGCGACGGAGAGGCAGAACGCACACCCTGTTTATTTTCTTTATTTTACAAAAGCACAATGTTTTGATTTGATTGTAAGTGGACACACACAAAAGTAGAAATATCACAGATTCTTTTTTTATATTTCTTTTTTCTGTATGACCATAAATGACGGAGTAATTTAAGTTTATAATTCTACAATGTGAAGAAAATCCAGCAAATGCGGGGGCACGTTTGCCGACCTCAGAGGGTTAATGTTAGTGCGGCCCGCGCGTTGTTCTGAAACGCACCTTTTTGCTGAGTCGTTGTGTGTGCCGCGCTTTTTTTTTTTATCACTTATGGGCTACCATAGATAGTCTCGTGACAGCTTCCGGCGGCGTTTGTTGTCAATAGTTGTCATAGCCAACCGCGAAATACCTGGGGAATTATCAACGTTAGTCACTTGGTTGAAACAGGTTCCTGACGGAAGTGGACGGAAAATATATGCCATCACCAGTCTTGTCTCTCTCAAAATGTGCCGTGAAGAGAAAGGTTGGCGACGAGCACAGGCAATTTTAGGAAAAGACGGAATATTTTTTTGTCGAGCACAGAGGCACCCCTACGTGTCTCATATGCACAGAGAAAGTTGCGGTGTACAAGGAATATAACATCAGACGTCATTACTCAACTAGACATGCTGAGGAGTGTGCAAAATACCAGGCAGATGAGAGAAAGAACTGGGTTGCCAATCTTAAAAAATGTCTATTGAGGCAACAAGATTTATTCAAGAAAGCAAAGAAAGAGAATGAAGCAGCAGTCGAAGCTAGCTACGTGGTGAGTGAGATGATTGCAAAGGCCGGTAAGCCGTTCAAGGAAGGAAAGTTCATCCAAAAGTGCATGTTACTAACTGCAAGTAAAGTCTGTCCAGAAAAGAAGGGTCAGTTTAGCAACATCAGCCTTTCAGCTAACACAGTGGCAGAGCGCATTTCTGACCTTTTCATCTTGGCTCAGTAGGGGAAATGTCTTGAAGAGGTTTTTTTTAGTTGAGAGCAGAAGTGAAAGCCTTCATAAAGAAGGATGGGATGGCTGTTCCTGTGTTAAGTGATCCCAAATGGCTCATGGACTTAGCTTTTCTTATTGACATCACACAGGAGCTGAATGTACTGAACAGGAAGTTACAAGGCCAGGGGCAGCTTGTGAGTGCTGCCTATGACAATGTGAGGGCATTCTCCACAAAACTTGTGTTATGGAAAGCCCAGCTCTCTCAGACAAACCTCTGCCATTTTCCAGCATGCAAGGCACTCATGGATGTGGGCATACCATTCAGTGGTGAGAAGTATGCTGATGCCATTATGAAGCTACAGGAGGAATTTGAGGTTTGCGGACTTCAAAACGCACAGAGCCACTTTTCAAAAAATTTTACTGACCTGTAGTGCAATTCTGAACTCAAAGCCAAGTTCAGGGAGGTGAGTGGAAACGCAGACAAGCTTGGACATTTTTTGAGAGAATTGCCACCCACCTTCCCTGAGCTCTCCAGGATGTTCAAGCAGACCATGTGCATTTTTGGGAGCACATATCTATGTGAAAAGCTTTTCTCCACCATGAACTTCAATAAGTCAAAGTACAGGTCCAGACTAGCCGATGAGCATCTTCAAGCCACACTGAGGGTTTCAACTGTTTCCTTCCTCAAGCCAATTTTGTCTCAGCTGTGTGAGAGGAAGCGTTGCCAGGTCTCTGGCAGCAAGGAGTAGGCAAGAGAAGCCTATGTTCTGAAGAACCGTTCATGTTCAGAAGGGAAGTTCACATTCAGAAGGACAGCTCATGAAGAACCGTTCATGTTGTAACGAGTTAGCTCAAAGGGGAAATATTAATAACTCATAACTTGTTATGATTAATTATTTATATCTGAGTCAGTTAATTGGATTAACTTGATGTAGCTAAATTAATATTACAATCAATTAATCAGTTCGTCCAATGAACTCTTTTGATTATTCATTTATTCTAAGAAAAGCGTATCTTTCGTGGCCACCGAAAAATTATAATTTCTTAGCTTGTACAGCGCTAGGAGCATGTAACAAGATCAAGATCGTAAAATAGACTTTGTTGCAAGCAGAGAATCAGAACCAAATACATATTGTGCACAAGTTTTATTAACTAAATCACAAACATACCTAAACTAAACAAACATACATGCATAAGTAAAATGGTGAGTGATATGGAACCGGAAGCAGGAAATGGAACTATGGAAAAGATCCATTTAACTATGAAAATAACCATCAGCTTATCATTTTCAGAGCACCTCATTAAATTGATACTTGCATGGTCTGTGCAGTGGACCCAATTCTTGAAGTGATTGAAAATTGTTGTTGATGGTTCCCTGAGTGTCAAATGTTGAAGTTGCAATCGTTTTCTTCTCTGCTGGATGAAGATATGATGAACTAACCATGGTTAGTTTGACTCTGTTCTCATGGCTGGAGTGCAGATCGTGGCCTGTCGGCCCTGGGCCGGAAAGGACACGCAGAGCAAATGGTGGGAGTTGGTATGGACGACTTCTGCATTGAATGAAGACGTTGAACTCATGAGGTTGTCCTTGATTCTGTTGTTGTTGAGATCGTCCTCTCCCTCCTGAATGAGCACATGGCTGGTTGTGAGTCAAGGCCTGCTGCCCTGGGGCCTGCTGAGGCCACGCTGGACAGCACGGCACCCTGAACATACCGAGAAGGCCAAGAGTTGATCGTTGCCCATTCAGTGATGGTAAGGTTGCAGTTTTCTTCTGAGTTGGATTGAAGAAAATACAGTCTGACTCCTTTGGGAGAGTGAAAGCATAGCAGATGGTGGTCATGGCCTGCTGGGGCCCTTGGTCCCCTCAGACATCAACCCGAAGAAGCAGCAGTAGAGAGCCAGAAGAAGAGAGAGCAGCATCACTGTGAATTTGTCTCTAATAAAGCATGAGAAAGGCCCCATCTCTCTGGGTTTGCTTGACCAATGAGAAGGGTGGAATTTCCAAGCGGAAAAAATCCTCTGTGGTTGATTTATGAATCTTTGTTTTAAGCGTGCTCATTTGCATGTGCAGCTGGATTGGTTTCTGATGAATAAACTAAGAAAGATTCTTGTAATACTAATATGTTGTGCAACTATCGGCATATCATGTACACAATCATTTCGATCTTCAAAGTACCAATTTATAGAGACCAAACATGGCATAAGTGAATATAGCAGCACCTGCTGCTGCATACTGACTTGGCTCATCATTATTATCACAGACTACTTTGTTCCACACCAGTTTCCATAACCTCTTTACTTTTATCAGATTCTGATTTGTCAAGGCTAAAAATCCATTTTGTTACATTAAAATGGAATGCATTAATTTGTGTCAATTTAGGTTGAAACCAGCATCTCATATCTTCAATTTTGACCTCTAAAGAAATATTAATAATCAATCATAACTTTATTTGAATATTTGGATCAGTTAATAGAATTAACTTAATGTTGTAAAATTAATATTACAATCAATTAACCTATTTGTCCTGTAACAATATTAGCTCAAAGGGGAAATATTAATAATAACTCATAATTACCAATTATGATTAATTATTAATATTTGGGTCAGTTAATTAGATTAACTTTGAGGTAAACTAAATTAATATTACAATCAATTAATCAGTTCCAACAAACTCTTTGATTATTCATTTATTCTAAGAAAAGTGTATCTTTTATGGTCACCGAAAAATAATTATTTCTTAGCATGCACAGCACTTAGAGCATGTAACAAGATCAAGATCGTAAAATGGACTTTGTTGCAAGCAGGCTCAGAAACCAAATACATAATTGTGCACAAGTTTTATTAACTAAATCACAAACATAACTAAACTAAACAAACATACATACATTCATACATACATACATACATGCATAGGTAAAATGGTGAGTGTTATGGAACCGGAAGCAGGAAATAGAACTATGGAAAAGATCTATTTAACTATGAAAAGAACCATCAGCTTATCATTTTCAGAGCACCTCATTAAATTGATACTTGCATGGATACAATTCTTGAAGTGGTTGAAAATTGAGTTTGTTGATGGGTCCGTGAGTGTCAAAAGTCACTGTACAAGTAGTCTCAGCCTCAGACGTCACGCCCACGGAACGTTGGCTAAACGTCTGATGCATATGGCACACTTTTCTGGAAACACTTCAGGAGTTTCGAAGTCGCGACCTGATTGGTTGAATTCTACAGGATGTCCGCGAGACGTGTGTGTCGCGTTCTTTAACGGTCCGTCTGGAAACAAATGCCGTGACGCCAAAACCCCTCGTGGAAGAAGAAAGCCGTTGTGTTTACAACTGAGACAAATGAGCGCTTACCAGGATCAACTAAACGCTGGATTTTCAAAAGTATGTGAAGTTTGCGGCTCCATTGTTGCAGTAAACTTGCACAACGTTCTTGAATGAATAATTTATTAAATGCACGCCGGTCTGTGTAGGGACATCGACATTATATTGGCACGCCCCTAAACATGACGCGGAACAAAACGAACTGTGATTGGTTGCGTTATATGTCAGTCAAACGTCCTCTTGGCCAAGAAAAGCTGCGATAGAGTCCAGACCTTCTGCCGTCAGTCTGAAGGTCTGGCTACGCGAGACTACTGTACAAGTTGCAGTTGTTTTCTTCTCTGCTGGGTGGAGAAGATATGATGAACTTGCATAGTGGTTTCGAGCACATGGCTGTTGTGAGTCGAAGCCTGCTGCCCTGGCCTGTTGACCTGCTGAAAAGTCTGAAATATTAACCCAATAGAGTTTACAAGAATACAAAAACCAACCACATAAAAGGAAAATCATGAGGTGGGGAAATTAGATGCATGTTTACACATTTATCAAGTGGTTATATATAGAATATATAGGATTAACAGGGTTCATTTCTCCTCCTCTGCAAGAATTTAAGGGAGATTCACAGCTCTCTGGACATTCCTTTGGATCGTAAAACTCTTATCAGTCTCAGTGTGTCCTGTAACAAGACACCGCGTCCTGCCAGTGTGTTAGCTTCATTTGGGATGTTAGTTTTTGGGGGAAGTTTCACAGGCCTCGGTTGGGAGAGTGAGTTTGCTGGATTATTCATTAAATAAATGAATAATTTGTGTGTGTCTGATTGGTCCAGACGCTACATATTTTCCCCCTTTCGATCGTTGTTGTTCCTCTCAAGGACAACCACGAACGACGTTGGAAGTGCAGGAAGATCAGACACACCTCTGTCATACAAGGCTGGAAGGCCATGGTGGCCTCTGGTTGTTTGTGTTTCCTGGAGCGGTGGTCGTTCCATCAGGTGATGTAAACAGTAGCCAAGTCCAGGTCTTTGAGTTGGTGCAGCAGGACGTCGAGGCAGCAGGTGCCTTGACAGAGTGTCACCTGTCATTCTGAAGTCAATTAGTTTTGGAGCAGGTGTTTGCTTGTGGTTGCAGGAAGTGGTTAGGGCTCTATGTAGCATAGAGAGGTTTTCAGGTTGACCTAGTGCTGGTGGCAGGAGGTCAGAAGGTAGTTGTTAACCTCTCAGTCACGAGTAGTCTGAAGGATTGAAGTGTTGCTCCGTCCTTATGGCGGTGCCGATGTGAGCTTGCCTAAGCTGGGGTAGGCAAGGAGTCGAACGCTTGTACTTTACAGGACTCCTCGGGTGAGTCCTGTTGAGGGAGCTGGTTTGCGTGTGTCAGCAGCTCCTGTAGCTCTGAGTAGGTGCATCCAACTGTCATTGTGGAGCCTCCAATTGACACCTGTGTGAATGGTGTGGAAGAGGATGTTGTCGTTGACAGCCGTTGGTCATCCTGTGTTTTTTTGCAGGTTGAGGGTGTTGTCCTCCATGGCTTCTCCAAGGGGCTTGGCTGGTACCTGGGTTGTTGCCATGGTGACAGATCTGTGCTGGTCCTGGGCATGCTTAGTCCAGCTGCGTTGAATCTGGTTTGAACCTCAGCCTCTAGCTGGTGTGTGAGGCTTTGAGCACAGGTCCGCTCCTTGTGGGACGCTGTGATCTGTTATGTGAGGTTGTTTACCTTCTGTTTCATACCCCTATGATGGGGTAAGGAGATGATAATCTTGATCAGCTCGGTGTGGCTGTAACTCTGGCTTGGGTCATGGGTCGTTGGTCCTCTTCTCTCATGGTGCAGTTACGTTTGGCTCTGGTGCTGTAGGATGTCTGCAGTCATGGGTGGAACAGTGTTCCTCGCGATGGCTTGTCAGTCCTTTCGGTCTCCTGTCTGGTTAAGGTCAGGTTAAGCAGAGGATCTGCGACATTTTTGGCACACTAGGGGTGAGAGACTAATGCATGACCCTAAAGAGTTCAGAGCTAAGGTTTAATAGGTTAGCTAGGTATGTAGCATAAAGCTAGGTGTTCATGTGTAGCTAGCTTGTCAAGTGTCTTGTATCCTTATCATCTTAGCTGTGGATGTTAGGAGGCTAAGACTTGTGTGGTTCAGAGAATATTTTCTGGAAAGGGCGTAAGCCAAGAGGAAATAAATGACTTAACACTAGAAGTCCCAGAGAGCAGCCATTTGGCTTTTCTACCTATAAAACCCGCAGGACAGCCGATGGGCTGGAAGGCTTTAGGCTAATATCCTTAATCACCTGTGAACGGTTGCTTTTGTTATGTAAACGATGTGGGGCCATGCTGAGCCACTTCAAGGAAACTTGTGTTTCACATTGCCATCTTAGGGAGAAATCAACACACATGTTTTTTTTTTTCCTTTGTTGCTGAGATTTATTGATAAAAACAGTACACAATAAAATAAAAAAGAAACCAACCATTTGTACACATATTTACAAATAATATTAAAAAGTGAGTGAGTACATTCCAGCAATCACTCACAATCCTGGCACTGCCATGGTATCTCCCGTCTGCATTTACCACATGTGTATCTGTAGCAGTGAACACATCGCACAGTGGCATGATTGTTCTTGCATTGGTGTTTGACCTGACACATGGCTCTTTTTCCAGGGCTAGGTGTGGAGGGTTGTGTCCGAAGCAATTGTTCTTTTCTTGCCTTCTTCGCACACATATGAGAGTTAGCCAACTCTCTTGCAAGCTCCAGCAGGAAGTCCACCCGTCTTTCCTGCCTTCCGGTGCATGCTTGATACAGCACATGTGCATTCAGTGCTGCCATGTCAATCATGTTATAGAACACGGCAACTAGCCAGCGCCGTGTCCCTGTGCGGACAGTGTACTCCCGCACCATCTGGTCCATCACATCCACGCCGCACTTTGTGGTGTTGTAAAGGGTGACAGTGCTTGGCTTCCTTTTGGTGGTATTATCAGTCTGAATCACGCTGTGCACGCTGCTAAGAATGTAGACGGTCTTCTTCCGTTTGGCCGCATACGCCGTCAGCGTAGCAGCAGTGGTTGAAAACACCTAATAAATAAGATAAATTGTTATTTTCCTAGCACTTTTACACACAATGACACACTTGGCGGTGTTGATTCTAAAAATTAGAAACACATAAACATAGAACCACAAAAGACCTGCAACATACCTGAGTGGTGAATTCATTGCGATCTGTGTGTCTAGCGGATTGAGGGATTTCCCGGCGAATCTTGTTGACTGTGCCGAGGATGGTGGTTTTCCGGCTAAGAAGTTTATGCGCAAGTGACAGCGATGTGAAGAAATTGTCCGTGGTAACATTTCTGCCCTTGTCTAGGAATGGTTCCATCAGCCTCATCACTACATTTTCAGACAGTCTCTCTCCACTGGGACGACTAGGGTCCTTGCCAAGATATGGGAGGACATTACAAATGTACTTGGATTTTAGGTCGCAAGCCACCCAAAACTTGATCCCAAACTTGTCAGGTTTAGTTGCAATATACTGCAGGAAACAGCAGCGAGTCTTTGACGGGAAAAGCTGTTCATCAACGGTGATATGTAGACCAGGGTTGTAGGACGTGATGCAATTGGTGACAAATGATCCCCACACACTGGAAATTGCAGCAAACTTATCAGTCTTTGCTCGATCACTCCGGGTGGACCTGTCATCAAAGCGTAGGTGTCGCATGATGTCTTGGAAGCGGTTTCGCGGCATTGTTCCAATGATATGTGGGTTTCCCAGGTTTGCTGACCAGCAGTCACGTAGTGATGGAACCTTGGTAAGCCCCCGCAAGATGACAATTGCAATAAATGCCATTAGTTCAGGGAGGGCCATGAACCAATGAACATGCTCCGTTTCCTGTGCATGTTGAATAGTCCATTCTTGAATGCTATGAAGCATGTCAAGAGTGATGAAACACAGGAAGCTCTGAAGGCGACTCGAGATACTTTTCCTGGCCTTAGCCGTTGGCTCTCCATCTGCAGCGTACGCTTTTATTGGGGTGAAAGGGAGACGCGTCCCCACCTGTTCTTCACGCCACACTGTGCCATCTTTCGCTGTCTCTGTCAGGTCAGTCCCCAAACGGGCTCTCTTTTTTGGTTGAGGAGCAGTCTCCTCATCTGCAGTGTGAACAAATTCAAATTGTGAGCAATGGAAAAGTCAAATGATATCACAAATGCATGCATAGATACTAATAATAATTCCAGTATCTCCTTCTCTGTATCGGAATAATGTCTGAAATATCTTCCTAAATAAAAAGATACAACTAAAGCAAGGAAACAACTAATAATGTTTTGCACTTCAGATGGCAGTGAATGTCTGCTAAGTAGTACAAACAAAAAAGTGGACAATACAAAAAAGGCAGAGTAAATATTTATGTCACTCCACTCTGCTTTTTTGGTGTTTTCCACTTACTGGTTTGAAATGAAATAGGAAATAATATGAAATGAAACTTAACCTGAAGACAGATCAGACAGCTCTGAGTCCGAATCCGGCTGAAGTTCTATGTCTTCTCCATCTGAGTCACAAGGGTTTACTTCACTCAGGATCATTTCCAAGGCCTGCTGAGTGGTGAGTCTTGTCTGCATTTTCTTTTCTTGGAGAGGAGGTTCGTACACCACAGAATTCTTGAGGGCACTGAAGTAGTAGGCTATGTGCAGTGAGATTTTATCCATCTCAGCACAAAAGGAATTACCTCTCATTAGATGTGCTAATTCATACCTGTTTACACCTGGGCAAGACCCTACATGCCAATGTGAGACATGGTCAATCAAGTTCTCTGCTTTTAGCAGCCCTCCCTCCCCCACACATACAAACAAGCCACCAGCAACCATTCACACACACACCCCCAACCCCCCTGCAGATTGCTCAGGTAATGACCACATTTACACATGAATTGATGCTAATGATAGCCAAAAGACTAACCAGTTAGCATCCACTTGGCTAAAGGAGGGTTACAAATCTCTGGGACTTCTAGTGTTAAGGTGGTGCGTGTGTCCTTACAAAAGTTTAGTCAACATGCTGATGAAAATTCTCATTACTATAAGAATTATTCTCTAGCTACGCAGTTTACAGGTAATTAAATTTAGATTTAATTGCAACAGCACTCAGCAAGGACTACTCCTAAACTAGTGGCGGTGAAATTCAGCTGGGAAGAATTGAAAATAAGGAAAGAGAAAGTGAAAAATCAGAACCCTAACTGGGGTTAAAGGAAAAGTATTTTAGATCGCTTTGCACTGTGCACAGCACAAGCTGTAGTTAAAGGCTTCAAGTAAATGATGCTAAACGCTAACTGTAGAAGTTATTTAGCTTAGCCTAAGCTGAATGGACGCTAGGTTAGGTTAGCTTAGTTATCTAGACTGGTTTGTTTCCAATATGACGTCACGAGTTTGCACTTCCTGTGACAAGTCTTTGTCATGGGAACCAGTGTATGTCAGAGCAATTCAACAGTCTATGAAGAATGTCTGCACATTTTAAATGAGTTATACATGTTTAAATGAGTTAAAATGTGGCGCCTATACTTTGAGTCTTCTAAAAACTTGATGTAAAATTAATTTTGAATAAAAATAAAATTTGAATTCAGTAAAATGCAAATGTGGTTTGCCGTTTGCCAATTTTACTCAGGTAACTCTTTCCTTTAAACAACTTATTCTACTTGTTTAAAAGGTAAGGAAATAGATTTGCTGTAAGTCGAAGCTTGTCTAAGCATACAAGGTTACGTCCATCTCATGCATAAATATTGACTTTTCAGCGAATGAAACTATTTTGATCAGGTAGCTCTGCTGAACTTACCGATACCAGTTAAAAAAATCTAAGACTTTTTCACTTTTAGTAGAGATGTCAATTCCAGCTATCGTTTTATCTGCATTTAAACAAGCCAGCAACCAGTGATCAAAATGCGTATTGCATGTTGTGTCCTATTTGGATCGGAATGATCAAATGCACACTTTTAGGATAACAGTAGTTTAAGCGAAGGTGTGCTGGGTCATGTTAGTTTACGCAGCTCAGGTGGTTTGCTTACTATCTGGCGTCAGGGTGATGCATGCCCTATTTAAAGTTAGTTTTTCATGTGACAAGTCATTGTCATGGAAACTAATATGCAGCAGTGCCAATTTCACCCAGAAGGTGGCAAATGTCTGTATGGTTCAAAAGCAGTGCATAGTCTGTTGGCACGTGAGGCTTACACATGCATTCAAGATTTTCTTTAAATTAGTAAAATTCTAATTTTACTAATGCAGCTTCATGCTTCTTTTTGTGAGCACACATTTTCATCTACTTAACCCCCTGGGGTCGGCGGTATCGCCGGCGATACCAGCTCGCTTTTTTTTATCAGTGTAAAAGAGACTCATAAATACTCTGTTGACTTTGATTTTCCATTTGACTTCTTCTTTTGCTCTCAACGAAGGCGGTCGCACTTTCTTATCCTCCTCTCCCTTATCTACCCTGCTTTGCTCCTCTCGTCTCGTATAGTCTACTTGTACTTTGAGAGACTCTCTCCGCACTGCTCTCCAAATTAAGAAATTATGGATTTGATCAACTGGTCTCTCAACGCAATTGACACCATCTTCTCGACGAGAAGCTTGGGTTCGGGGGAACCTGACTGCCCTGCCGGAACGTTCTCAGCTGGCTACACGATGGACGCGTGGGAGAGGTGGCGGGTCGTGTGTCTGGCGGCTCTTTCCGTGGAGGACATTGAAGATATCTACCTATTCGGAACCATGATAACAGGTTTTCTGCTGTTTGGATTAGGCATTGCCCTGGTTTATCGAGGAATTAAGAAGACGGTGACAGCTGTCCAAAACCCAATAAGGCTGCCCGTCATGATTGAAGCAGTGGGCAGAGCTGTCAGCACTCAGACTGTGACTTTGGTGACTATGAACCAAAATATGGATAACATCTTGGAGAAGCTGACAGCTTTGCAAAGGCAAATGGATCGAGACCAAAATGGACCAGGAGCTGTGTAAATTGGAATGCAGCTACTCGTCCCAAGACCAAACAACCCCAATCTTATCTGCTTTCGGCCCCCCTCAACCAGCACTGGCCTTGGCGAGGCCGCTGCTGCAACAACAACTCCCCCTGGTGAGAGCACTGCAGTGAGACGCTCTTGCGTTCCTTCCCCCACTCCACACTGACACCTGCTGATTGTTGACTCTGTCTGGGACCTGATCAAGGCTGTCTCCATAGCAATTGCTGTGTTTCGCAATGACATCCTGCGGACTGAGGCTAGATTAGGATGCCAGACGCAGCGGCTCTCCAGGCCTACACATACACGCACTACATATATACAGATATGCAATCACCACCCCATACCCCCATCCCTCGCCTTCGACGCTACATACCACCAGTCTGGCAGGCGGGTCCGACCAGCGCCGAAGAATGGCTGCAGGAACCGGATGGCTGCTTGCTTGTGCTGGGTTACCTCCATCCCCCACTACCCTCCCCTGTTGCAAGTCTTGTGTGTTCCTGTTGTGTACTGATTATGTGCAAATGTTGCTGAGGTGTTTTTTACTGTTCCCAAACTGGACTCCTTACAGGAGCGTAGTCTGGGGGTGGCCTTTTTTTCTCCTCACCTCTCCTCATGTTTATGCTGTATTCTTTCCTAAAATGCTCTGTCTTCCTGTCCTGTCTACCCCCTTGTCATATTGTATGTATGTTTGTATGGACAGGTTGATGGCGGAATTTCGCTGGTACTTGTGACTAGTGACCAATAAAGCTATTCATTCATTCATTCATTCATTCATTCATTCATTCATAGGAGTTTCATACATCAATCGATTCTGTTAAGTGTGTATTATTTTTGTGTATACTCACAATAAAAACAAAGTGTTGTGCTTTTTACCACCTTTTTTACCAATAATAATAATGGAAAATCTACCTCAGAAGTGCGGGTATTTCGAGGAGCAAGGATCCGACTGAGCTGAGGAATACTGTAGTAAGTTTTTTTTTTTCCTTCTCAAGTGAATCGCGTTTCTGTGAATGAATGAACGGCAGAGATGTGCTGGTTACCACAGCTCACAAAAAGACAGTTTACATTTTAAACGAGTTTCTGTGTGTGAATGAATGATGTTTTAGCAAACTGTATTGCTATACTGAGATGAGTAAAAATCAACTGAAATATGTTGAAATAAAATGTAAGTATATATAATATACTATTTTTGTCAAAAATAGTCATCAACTAAGATGTTAGCTGTTCCAGTGTTGGCTATATTCAAACTAATGAATACATATGATAAAATGTAGGCCTATAATCATTTTTTTACAAAGAAAGAGTAAAGAGTTTACACTTGAAATATTGTTGAAATTGTAATTATTGTTGTAATTGTAACCTTTTTAATAAAATAGCTAAACATATTTACAAGATAGATGTAAGCAAAATCTTAAATGGTCAATATAAGTCGTCTTCTAAATATATCTTTTGTCCTTGCATTCATTCTTGTGGCTGAAGTGTCACACCTGAATGAATGGCTCATTATGCAGAGTCATTACGCATACTGGGTGGGACATTGTATTCTCAGGTATAAACCACTCCTCGTTCACACCCCCCTCGTATATTGGCTTTCCAAGCAAAACTTGTCTTATAAAACAATACATTGATTTAAATTGTGTGTGAACGATTAGGCAGGATGATTTTCACATCATTTTGAAGCCAGAACTCGAAGCGACAACATTCATTAGTCAAAAGTCTTGTGGACACATATTTAGTATGTGTTTTGTGGTCTTATTTCAGCAACTTTCATTTTTATTTTTTTCGATAACCACGCATAAATATTATTCTCTTAAAATTTCAAACATATACATGCATGTTGCTTGCATATTATGGTAGCCCTGTTTGTGCTATATAGAGTGAATTTACACCTTTGCCATTAACATGTTTATAAATAACTGAAAAAAGCACAAATGTCAGAGCATGTCAGAACGCCTCCAGGGCCCAGAAAACCCCTCAGACCCCAGAGGGTTAACAAGTTATGTTCTATGCTGACTATGAACTTTGTAGCAGAGGCATGCATTATGGTTGTGCTGTGTGCCTTCTGATCAATGGGGTGTAAGGAACCCTTTCTGACAAGGCCTTGTGTGTTAAAGGCCTTCTGCGTCAGGTCACGCATCATTGAGTGGGCATTGCGTGGAGAGGCCAGAAATGGTGACTAACTGGTTTTGGAGGAAAAGGTTGTTGGAGCTGGTGTCTTCCTCTGTCACAGGTTCGTTGCAAGCTCCAAGGTAAGCTCGTTCGGAGCCTGTGGTAGTAGCACAGGCACTTTTAGGTCTGTTTGGTGTCTGGGCAGTGCCCAGTCTGCATTCAGACTCTTAAGTCTGAGAATCCTGTTCTGATGGCTTGTTCCAGCTGCTGGTAGTGCCACAGCCAAAGCCAGAACGCGGTGCCACTCTGGGCTGGTTGTGATCCAGATCAGATACTGTCTATCTTGATGGTGCACACTCATCAAAGACTGCAGGTGAAAGTCAATGTCTCGCAGGTAAGCATGGACGTCGTGGTCTCCTGCAAGCTCTGGTGTAAATGCAGGGATCTGTCTGGCCATTCAGTTGAGGTTGAAGTTGAGTGTCACTTCACGTGTTGTTTCAGGATTTGTCTGAATCAATCCTTTTCCTTCTTCGGCTGCAGAAGCTTTCAGGAAACCGTCCGATGATGTTGTTAAGCAGAGGGATTTGTCTCCCCCCTTGGTAACTCTGTGCGTGGCTGAGGGAGGTTTCCCTGCTGATTGCAAGTTTGGCAGGATACATCTTTCTTGTGGGGTCCATTTGCAGGTGGTTGGACTGTTTCAGTTCTGTTCAGGACCCCCTTGCGTTTGTCTATGATGTTACAGCATTGCTGAGTCAGTGTTTGGACTTCAGCTCTGGCTGAACACTGATGGCTTTAGCGTCTCTCTTTGAGTTCAACCAGTTCTTTAAGTTATTTGATATTCTGAAACGCGTCCGAAAATGAACCATAACTCAGCGAATACTTCTCACACAGACACGTGAGATATGTCTTTATGAAGCTTGAAATCTCTTCTTTTAAATGAAGTAATTTATATAAAAAACAAATATTCTCAGCTTATGTAGTCCCTTTAAAAGCAAGGAGAGGTACCATTTTTTCCTTCTCCCTTCATTATCTCTAATAAGCTGAGGTCGCCCCGCCCCCGGTGCTATTCACATGGTAAATAGTTTAGGTAATCTATGCTTCGCACCCGCCCCCCGATCAATGCCTTGAAAACACGAAGTTTCATCAGATCAGATTCACTGATAGTTCATCGCGTTTAAAGAGGATGGCTTGTTTCTCCGGTAAAGACGCCCTTCAGATGATTCTGGACAGCGAGGAAGAATTCACCTTTTCCTCAGAGAAAGATTGTAACTCAGACAATGAACAGCAGCATTTTCAAGAGCGAATTGATCCCGCCGTGGACACAATTTCGGAGTAAGTTTTACTGTTATATAATTATTTTTCTGATAATATAGAACTCATGAATTTTCAGACTATATTTTGCTTACAGGTGCTGGTCATAAAATTAGAATATCATCAAAAATTTGATTTATTTCAAGAATTCAACTTAACAGGTGAAACTAATATATTATATAGACTCATTACATGCAAAGTGAGATATTTCAAGCCTTTATTTGTTATAATTTTGATGATTATGGCTTACAGCTTATGAAACCCACGAAATCAAAATCCCAGAAAATTAGAATATTACATGAAATCACACAGTAATTACACAGTAATCCCATGGTCATTGAACCAGGTTTTGGTTCTTTTGGCAGTGTGGGCAGGTGCAAATCCTGCTGGAAAATGAAGTCAGCATCTCCATAAAGCTTGTCTGCTGAAGGAAGCATGAAGTGCTCTGAAAATGTCCTGGTAGACGGCTGCGTTGAGTGGACAGCACAGTGGACCAACACCAGCCGATGACATGGCTCCCCAAACCAACACAGACTGTGGAAACTTCACACTGGACTTCAAGCATCTTGGATTGTGTGCCTCTCCATTCTTCTTCCAGACTCTGGGACCTTGGTATCCAAATGAGATGCAAAATTTGCTCTCATCAGAAAAGATGACTTTGGTCCACTGTGCTTTATTAAATCCAGAGTCAACGCAGCCGTCTACCAGGACATTTTCAGAGCACTTCATGCTGACTTCATTTTCCAGCAGGATTTGCACCTGCCCACACTGCCAAAAGAACCAAAACCTGGTTCAATGACCATGGTATTACTCTGTAATTACTGTGTGATTTCATGTAATATTCTAATTTTCTGGGATTTTGATTTTGTGGGTTTCATAAGCTGTAAGCCATAATCATCAAAATTATAACAAATAAAGGCTTGAAATATCTCACTTTGCATGTAATGAGTCTATATAATATATTAGTTTCACCTGTTAAGTTGAATTCTTGAAATAAATTAACTTTTTGATGATATTCTAATTATATGACCAGCACCTGTAGTTTTGGCTAGCTTTTGACATCTTACAGGAAAGATTGCCTTACAATATCCCTAACATTCGTTTGCTCAAGTGTAAACTTTTTCAATGTGATAGGCTATTACTCTCTAAACATATGTTTATTAAATATATTTCACTCAGTTTTGATTAGCTTATAACACTGATTATCATGCTAAAATACTGCCTTATGTTTAATGTAGCTTATTTGCGAATATCTGCTTAAGTGTAATGTGATTTAGTCTAAATATATTTCAGCCTCCGGTAAAATATGTGATAGCCTAGGCCTACTGTCTAAATACTAGACATTTTATATATATATATATATATATATATATATATATATATATATATATATATATATATATATATATATATATATTAGTGGTGGGCCGTTATCGGCGTTAACGCGAGACTCTTATCGCGCGATAAAAAAAATATCGCCGTTAATCTATTCTCCAAGTTGGGTTGGGAGCTGGCTCAAGCTACACAAGCTGATGTCTATGACACAAGCTATGATGACGCAATCTACCCGCGGCCGCGAGGAACACCCGGCTGCAACGCATCATATTCGTCGTCATCTTAAGTAAACACGGCTGAAAGTGAAAGCTGGTGTAAAAGATCCGTGCAATATCCATTATTTGGACTTGGTTCGGATTTAAGCCGTCCGACGTAGACTGTGTGGTGTAACAGTTCGGTAAGTTAACACACGACTAATCCGTTCTACCACCTCAAATTCAAAACGAAACATATCACTGAATACCAGCGCGCGCGTATTATTCCCAATATATCTTAGTGAGTGGTGTAGCACATAATCTCTTTTTATTAAAAGCGCCCGATTTTAAGAATCGTTGTTGTGTTTCTTTTTAACTGAAAAGACATCAGTTAGACAATATTCTAATTTTAAATGTGGGGTTTCATAAGCTCCAAGCCATATTAAACATTAGACCTACTTAAGTCTCTGCAGCTATAGTGTACTTAAATTTTATTTATCTGCAAAATTATGTTGTATACTTACAGTTTTGCACAATATATGTTCTCAAAACTACATACACCCTTTCAAAAAAAAAAAAAAAAAACATTTAGCAGTTATTTAGCAGGGTCTGTGTAACCTGTTCTGAAATGGTTTTATTATAATATATATCGTTATCGCAAGAGGCTGCAATGTATATCACAATATGGATTTTAGGCCATATCGCCCATCCCTAATTGATAGCCTATAGTAGTTGATAATAACATGGGCCTACCTAATGTTGCCTACGGACGGTAACAGTAACCTTTTAAAGTCTATGAGTGGAACAGCTTTCTCAAGCAGTTTGTGATGCATTGTGGAAACAGGAGATGAGCCCCTGGTCTAATGCGCCACCTGGCTTGAGAAACCCGTTCTCAAAGACTTACTTTTATAGTCATTATTCCGGTAGCACACATATTCTGAATGTCTTCGGCAGAATTCAAATGAGCCATTTTAATCTAGATTAATCTAGATTAATTTCAAAATTAATCTAGATTAATCTAGATTAAAAAAATTAATCTATGCCCACCTCTAATATATATATATATATATATATATATATATATATATATATATATATATATATAAATGTGTATATATATATATATATATAAATGTATGATTTTGGTTAGACTATGACACTGCTTATCATGCTTCAATACTGCCTTATGCACAGATGTTTGTTGGAAATGTATTGATGTGTCGTTCGCGAACGTTCCGTTCATTGCGTGCGTCACTAAATGCGTGCGGTCTATATGGCCCATAAACAGATACTCGCGGTGACGCAGTGATATTTCTCTGTCCTATGGACCATCAACAGATATATACATACATTGTGCATCCATACTGTGAGATACCTGCCTTTACTTTTGTTTATCGCTCACAATTGCTTTGTTTATAGCAGACTGATTATTTTTTTATTTTGCTCACATTTGATTTGCTTACAGCAAATTTAGAACATTTAGTTCCTCCACATAGAGGAATTACAATAAAACAGATTGAAAAACAAAACCTTTGAATCTCCTCTACTTCTTCCAGGCTGCTTCACTTGATGGCCCCATTAGCCATTGAGGGAGTGTCTGTCACACCCCTGGTCTGAATCTCATTAATATTGATAGGCCATTACCACTCCCGTGCATAAACCTCTTCTGACAAAAAAACTGTTTTACAACGTTTAAATCAATGTATTGTTTTATTTGAACGATTAGGCAGGATGATTTTCACATCATTTTGAAGCCAGAACTCGAAGCGACAACATTCATTAGTCAAAAGTCTTGTGGACACATATTTAGTATGTGTTTTGTGGTCTTATTTCAGCAACTTTCATTTTTATTTTTTTCAATAACCACGCATAAACATTATTCTCTTAAAAATTCAAACATATTCATGCATGTTGATAGCATATTATGGTAGCCCTGTTTGTGCTATATAGAGTGAATTTACACCTTTGCCATTAACATGTTTATAAATAACTGAAAAAAGCACAAATGTCAGAGCATGTCAGAACGCCTCCAGGGCCCAGAAAACCCCTCAGACCCCAGAGGGTTAAGTCGAAATAAATGAAACACAAATAAAAACCAATGTATCTGGGTTTCAATTAAAAGTGAAACCAAAAGAAAGGGGGTCGAGAGAGAGGACGGAGTAGTTTAAACTGCCTATGAGACATGCTTCGTGAAGCTCTGAAACCAGTGTGAATCATTTGTCTCAAATCAGTGATTCTGAGCATGTATCAGACTGCTAAAGTCACGGGATTTCAGTAAACGGGCTTCGTTGCGCGTCATAGCTGTTTCGAAATTATCTCGAATGTGCGCTCACGATCACAAACTAGCCAGTCCTGAAATAGTCAGAGGGTGCAGTGCAAGTATTTTACCCTATGCAGCCGCTCACTGCAGACCCATAGGTGTAATTTTTTATAATATTTGCAGCGTACAACATGCTAAGTCAGGGAATAGTCAGAAATCAGAAGGTCTTCCTAAGATGTGCCCCATGCTCCATTCAAAGTGCCTTCAGTTTGATCTATCCTGGACAAAGATTTGCGGAAACACCAGACTACACTTTTAATCTACTGGAAATAATGATTTCAGAAGAATGCAGAATAAATCAAGGTTAACATTTATTTTTGCCAGGCAGAATTAAACATCCAATAAAAAGAATTAAAAAGAATACATAATACACAACTGATCAGCATATAATAGAGACAACATTCAAAATGCAATATCAAAAATAGTTTCAAAGAGTCAGCATACCTGGCAATAGAGACACACAGCAACAGTGTGGGAAGTTCTGTTTACAGATGCTTCCTTGAGTGGTTTACCAATTCCCTTTAAATACCCAAGTGGAACAAAAGAACAATGAACATCTAGCACCCAAATATTTATTCAGCTTTTGTTGGACCCTTTCTCGTGCTCCAAGTGACGCCTGAGTTTGGGGGATAAAGACAAATGTTATCAACAATCTTTATTGGGGCATCTCCCACATCAGAAGAACAGGCATTGTTTTCTTTTTTCTGACTGTTCTACTGCTGCGGGAATGAAACTTCTTTACCATTCGCACCAAAAGTATTTATTTTGACCTCTCATAAAACAACTGGAGACAGTAGGTGTGTGTGTTTTGCATGACTGAATGAGACCTGGAGGGGAGAAGATAGTGTGAGGAGTCAGTAACTCAGCATGGGGGGAAGATACTAGATTGGAGAAGTTGTGTTGTGCTCTCTGTCCCATAGATCTCTTCTTCAGATTAGTGAGTTTTATTGTTTTATTGCAGGTTAGAATTCTTGAATTCAGTCTTAGTAAAAGTCCATCCTTACAATATCGTGCCTTGAAAGACACCTCATATTAAACGGTATTAGATAGTTTGTGCATTGCCATTACTTGCTTACACCTTTGATCAAACCTTTGCGATTGGTTTGTGAAAGGTGTTTCATTGAGTTGAGTTTTCTTTACACTTACACTGTTCTGACCAGCAGGGGTCGCCAGCGAGGGCGCTTCAAAACAAAGAATAATTTGTGACGCAATTGACTCCTTTGATTCAAAGCCTCGAGGAGCTTTGACTCTTGTTACTCGTGTTCAAATCACTATCTCTTTGTTTCAAGGGCCAAGGCCCAAAGTCTATAGTCTTTGGTTTAAAGGTTACACTTTACGCTCACATGTGTCTAAGTTTAGCCGGCGCTAAAAGCTATCCGTCGAGGTAAAGGGCTTTAACTTGTATGTGTGAAGGGTTGCTAGGGAGCAAGCTTTACTCAAGGGTCTGTGAGGTTTTGTGCTGTTATCAGATTCTCAGAAGTGCCTGCTCGCACTTTCCGGTGTCATGTGTTGCTAAGAGACCCATGCCAACCAACAACAGAAATCGAATGGAGCAGCGATCGGGTTGTGAATGAAGGTTTGCATTGAGAACTCCAGTTTAAACTCATGAAGTTGCATGCAAGTGATGTGACTCTTTCACAAATCAAAACAGCACAGTCCCTTTACAGACAATGGCAAATTACTAGTTAGCTAGGCTACAATTTATACCACTAATTCGACGTGATTGTTTCATATGAGCGGTTCAGCGGTTTAATATGAATACAATGACGTAACGAATAATAAGGCCTTAATCGGTGACTGAGGAGCATTGCTCAATCACCTTCAAAAATGCTGAAAATGGGGATTCATTCGCCCAATGATCAGATTAATTTGTTCTGGTACCATTTATACGTTCCGCTAATCTGAGATTTCTTCGTCAGAGAAGGCTTACGCTTGATTTACAACTGAAATTAGGATTGCTTCGCTAATATCAGGACTTTCTTATCGTACGGTTTAAAGTTCTGGTACCATTTATACGCGCGGTTAATCTGAGATTTCTTTGTCAGAGAAGGCTTGCGCTCAATATCAGGAGTTTCTTATCCTACGATTTAAACATGCATTATATCATTGAGAAACTTTCTGCCGTTCGTAGGAAGGCATATTCAAGCTATAGTTTTGCTGATTTTATCAGAAACATGTACGTGCATGTATACAATGTTAATAAAAAGTTATGGAACAACATATGATTGATTACTGTCTGCTTGCATACAATGTTTAATACGATGCCCGCATTCTCCACCATTCTGTAACAATATTAGCTCAAAGGGGAAATATTAATAATAACTCATAATTTCCAATTATGATTAATTATTAATATTTGGGTCAGTTAATTAGATTCACTTTGAGGTAAGCTAAATTAATTTTACAATCAATTAATCAGTTCCAACGAACTCTTTGATTATTCATTTATTCTAAGAAAAGTGTATCTTTCATGGTCACAGAAAAATAATAATTTCTTAGCATGTACAGAACTTAGAGCATGTAACATGATACTTTGTTGCAAGCAGGCTCAGAAACCAAATACATAATTGTGCACAAGTTTTATTAACTAAATCACAAACATAACTAAACTAAACAAACATACATACATTCATACATACTGTCACGGGGTGAAGAATCACTCGACAAGGCAGGCTTAGTGAAAAGGCCCCGGAGGGTGGATTTTATTTACAGTGAACAAATTAAAGGTGATGAAAGTCGGTGAGCCGGTGTGTGATGGCTGGTGCTCCAAGTGCTCTACAGTGTTCAGTCCAAACGAAAGTGGGTGTCCAAACGTGCTCCAAAGTGGTGGGCTGTCGGTCACTCGCTGCTTTCTGGGGAGAACAGAGAGAAAGGTTAGACCAGCGATTCATTCAGCTCGAGACCAGAGTCTGCCTGTCTGCTCAGTGTGTGCCGCTTTTGTGGCTGTGGGCTGATGAGGTGCAGCTGTGACCGATCAGCCCGCGGTAAGGACGTGCAGGTGTTTCGTGTCTGTTGCCAGGGCGACGCTGACTCCTCTGAGGACGCTCGTCACATTCCCCCCCCTAAGCGTCGTTCTGGTCCTGTGAACATACAGAGACAGTAGGGGTGAAATAAGGGGAGGGTGGGGAATGACCCCTAACAGACCTGCATAAGCTGTCCAGATTCGTGAGAGGCCATCAGCGTTCGCGTTGGCGGCCCCGGCCCGATGTCGTACCTCAAAGTGGAAGTCCTGGAGTGCTAGGAACCAGCGAGTCACCCTGGCGTTGGTGTCCTTGGCGCGGGCCATCCATTGAAGAGGCGCATGGTCTGTGACCAGGGTGAACTTGCGGCCTAGGAGGTAGTACCGGAGCTCCAGGACTGCCCACTTGATGGCCAGGGCCTCCCTCTCGACGGCGGCGTACCTCCTCTCGGCCGGGGACAGCTTCCTGCTGATATAGATGATCGGATGCTCCTCACCTTCCTGGATTTGGGACAGGATGGCTCCCAGTCCTGTGTCGGAGGCATCCGTCTGCAGCAGGAAGGGGCAGCCAAAGTCTGGAGCGCGGAGTACCGGTGAGGACGGCAGTGCTGCTTTGACCCGGGCGAAGGCCTCCTCGACGGCTGGGGTCCAGCATACTTTCTCCGGCTGCCCCTTCCTGGTCAGGTCTGTCAGGGGGGCGGCTAAAGAGGAGAAGTTGGGGATAAAACACCGGTAATACCCTGCCAACCCCAAGAAGGCTCGTACCTGGGTCTTTGTCTGGGGTCTCGGGGCGGAGTGGATGGCCTCTACCTTCTTCTCCTGGGGTTGTATGAGGCCTCGTCCGACTCGGAATCCCAGGTACTTGGCCTCGGAGAGAGCTAGATGACACTTGCGGGGGTTGGCAGTGAGTCCAGCCCGCCGGAGCTCCGAAAGCACCCTCCGCAGACGTTCCAGATGTTCCTCCCATGCCTCGGAGTGGATCACGACATCGTCGATGTAGGCGGCTGCGTAGGCCTGGTGGGGCCGTAGGATGATGTCCATCATTCGCTGGAAAGTCGCGGGGGCCCCGTGCAGGCCGAAGGGAAGGGTCCGGTACTGCCAGTGGCCACTGGGGGTCGAGAAAGCAGTCTTAGGTTTAGCAGCTTCGGAGAGTGGTACCTGCCAATAACCTTTGGTGAGGTCTAAGGTGCTGATATACCGGGCCCTTCCCAAACGGTCCAGCAGCTCGTCGACCCGAGGCATGGGGTACCCGTCGAATTCGGAGACTTCGTTCAGGCGGCGGAAGTCGTTACAAAAGCGGAGGGTGCCATCCGGCTTTGGGACCATCACAATGGGGCTGGACCACGGGCTCCGGGATGGTTCAATTACCCCCAACTTCAGCATTTTTTGGATTTCCTCCTCAATAGCCTGCCGACGAGCCTCCGGGACACGGTAGGGCCGTTGCCTGACGACGACTCCTGGGGGTGTCCTGACGTCATGCTGGACCACATTGGTCTGCCCGGGCTGGGATGAGAACACATCCTGGAACTGACTGACCAGGTGTTGCAGCTCTGCCTTCTGGGCAGCCGAAAGATGGGGGTTGACGTCCACAACCACGGGATCGGTGAGACTTAGGGCCGCCACTTGGTCCCGGGTCCCCACCCACTTCTTTAGGAGGTTTATATGGTAGAGTTGCTCTGTCTGGCGTCGTCCAGGTTGTCTCAGGCGGTATATGACTGGTCCAATCCTTTCCACCACCGTGTATGGTCCTTTCCAGGAGGCCAGGAACTTGCAGGCAGAGCTGGGGACCAGGACCATGACGCGGTCTCTCGGCTGGAACTCCCGTGGTTGGGCTGCCCGGTCATAATGGCGTTGCTGCGCTTGTTGGGCTTTGCTGAGGTGTTCCCGGACTAATGGCATCACTCGATCGATCCGTTCTCTCATTTGTCGAACATGTTCGATGATGGTGCGATGAGGGGCAGGCTGCTGCTCCCAAGCTTCCCTGGCGATGTCGAGGAGCCCACGTGGTTGGCGGCCGAACAGGAGCTCAAAGGGGGTAAAGCCAGTTGAGGCCTGGGGTACTTTGCGGATCCCGAAGAGTACGTAGGGAATCATGAGGTCCCAATCCCGCTTATCCTCCGCCGCCACGCGTCTCAGCATCTGCTTGAGGGTCTGGTTGAACCTCTCCACGAGCCCGTCCGTCTGAGGCTGGTAAACCGTGGTCCTCAACTGCTTCACCCGCAGCAGCCTGCAGAGATCTGCCATTAGCCGGGACATGAACGGTGTTCCCTGGTCAGTCAGTATCTCCGAGGGGATGCCGACTCGGCTGGCCAGCAGAAACAGCTCCTGGGCGATGGACTTCGCGGTGGCCTTGCGTAGGGGAACTGCTTCTGGGTACCGGGTGGCGTAGTCGACGATTACCAGGATGTGTTCGTGTCCACGGGCAGACTTTGGCAACGGCCCCACTATGTCCATTCCAATCCGCTCGAAGGGCACCTCGATGATGGGCAGCGGGATGAGCGGGCTGGGGGGAGGAGTCCTGGGCGACGTGACCTGGCAGGTCGGGCAGGCTTGGCAGAACCGCTTTACTTCGGCCTCCAGGCCCGGCCAGAGGAAACGGTCGCGGATGCGCTGGGTGGTGTTGGCTGCCCCGAGGTGACCTGCCATGGGATGGGAATGGGCCAGCTCCAGGATAGTTTCGGTCTTGGCCCGGGGTACAACCAGTAATTTCTTCTCCTCCCCCCTCCGCTGTGCGACACAGTATAGCAGGCCATTCTCAACGACAAAATGCGGGAGAGGATGGGGCCGTGGGAGGACGTCTTTTCCGTCGACGACCCGCACCTGGGACCAACAGTGCTTCAATCGATCGTCCTCCCGTTGTTCCTTGGCGAACGAGCCCCCTCCTGCAGCCTGTTGGTAAACATCAAAGAAAGGATTAGTAGACTGGGAGGGGGACTCACCATCTCTCCCGCTGTCGGAGGCAAGTAGGGCTGGTCTGCGGCGGGGTCCACGCGGCCGTCTCCGTCTTCGACGGTTCCCCTCTGGGCTGGCAGGCTGAGTAGCGGCGGTGAGAAGTCTGTCGAAGCCCGGCCAGTCTCTCCCAAGCAGTACGGCCACCGGCAGGTCCTTCACCAAGCCAGCCTCCACCGGCCAGGTGCCTTGGGGTGACGATATGGTGACTCTACGGGCCGGTACTTGGCGAGTGTCTCCGTGCACACAGGTAATCGGCAGAAAGCTCTTTTCGCTGCTTCGGGGGGCACACAACCGCGACTGGATGAGGGTGACCGCACTGCCTGAGTCTAGCAGGGCCCGGAAACGTTTCCCCTCCACGACCACGTCCGCGTCAGGGGCTCCCGATGGTACACGCTGGTGGACGATGCAGCCTGCCAGCCACGCGCGCGGAGGTGTTAGGGGTTCAGCGCTGGGCATGGGCTCGTCTTGCGGCGGGGGAACCGTCGGCCTGCTAACTGGTCGCGAGGTGCCTTCGAGCGGGCGCCGCTCCTGGACCACCCTCCGGGGAAACGGCAGCACTCGATCCCCAGCCTCACGGTGATGGATGGCATCCGCCAGCTCGATCGCCTGCACAAGTTCCAGGGTGTTGGTAGGGTTTTTCATGCCAACCGCTTGCCGAATTGGACTGGGTAGAGCGCGGAGGAGGCGATCGACCACCACTCGTTCCGCTACCTGAGCTGCAGTGGGGTTCCCTTCCAACAGCCAATGATGAGCGATGCGGCTGAGTTCGGCGGCTTGAGCACGGGCTGGCACGCGGGACTTGAACTCCCATTCGTGAAACTGTTGGGTGGCGCAGATGGATGAGAGGCCGAGCCTCGGCAGGATTTCACGCTTGACTTCGTTATAATCTTCGGCGATCGCACGGGGAAGTGAAAAATAAGCCCGTTGGGCTTCTCCTGTGAGAAGAGGTGCCAACGCCGCGTGCCCAATCGTCCTCGGGCCATGCCTCACATCGGGCGGTGGTTTCAAAGACCTGCAGGAAAGCTTCCACATCATCATCAGCAGTCATCTTCGGCAGCAGGCGGGTTGCTTGGGCACGAGGATCAGGTGGCGGAACGCACTGGGCAGCGGTGGCACGGATGGCGGTCAGTTCTTCCTCCGTCCTGCTCTGGCGAGTGGCGAGATGTTCTACAATTTGTTGCTGGCGGATGCTCACCTCCGCGAGGCGTTGTAAAACCTCCTCCATTATGGGGAACGAGCGCGCCGCTTTCCGTCTCCTGTAGTGCACAAAAAGAAAAAGGAGAAAATTAGGGGTTGGGGCGGTGAACTTGCCGGTGATTCTTCACGCACTTGCCCGCATTCTCCACCACTGTCACGGGGTGAAGAATCACTCGACAAGGTAGGCTTAGTGAAAAGGCCCCGGAGGGTGGATTTTATTTACAGTGAACAAATTAAAGGTGATGAAAGTCGGTGAGCCGGTGTGTGATGGCTGGTGCTCCAAGTGCTCTACAGTGTTCAGTCCAAACGAAAGTGGGTGTCCAAACGTGCTCCAAAGTGGTGGGCTGTCGGTCACTCGCTGCTTTCTGGGGAGAACAGAGAGAAAGGTTAGACCAGCGATTCATTCAGCTCGAGACCAGAGTCTGCCTGTCTGCTCAGCGTGTGCCGCTTTTGTGGCTGTGGGCTGATGAGGTGCAGCTGTGACCGATCAGCCCGCGGTAAGGACGTGCAGGTGTTTCGTGTCTGTTGCCAGGGCGACGCTGACTCCTCTGAGGACGCTCGTCACAATACATACATACATACATACATACATGGATAGGTAAAATGGTGAGTGTTATGGAACCGGAAGCAGGAAATAGAACTATGGAAAAGATCTATTTAACTATGAAAAGAACCATCAGCTTATCATTTTCAGAGCACCTCATTAAATTGATACTTGCATGGATACAATTTTTGAAGTGGTTGAAAATTGAGTTCGTTGATGGGTCCGTGAGTGTCAAAAGTCACTGTACAAGTTGCAGTCATTTTCTTCTCTGCTGGGTGGAGAAGATATGATGAACTTGCATGGTGGTTTCGAGCACATGGCTGTTGTGAGTCGAAGCCTGCTGCCCTGGCCTGTTGAGGGCACGCTGGATGGCACGGCATCCTGAAGTGCAGAGAAGGCCAGGAGTTGATTGGATTGAAGACCAGGCAGTCTGATTCCCTTTGGAAGTATGAAAGCATGGCAGACGGGGCTCAGGTCTGCTGGGGCCCTTGTGGGCCCCCACTATCAACGTGAAGGACAGTTGAGGCCAGCAGCTAAGAGGGTGGGAGGCTAGCGAAGATGGCTTTTAAAGCTTGACGAGGGACACACCTTGAAGGCCTGGCTCAACCAATGAGAAGGGAAAATTTCTGACTGGGAGTTTCTTCTGTGGAGAAGGTTTATGAGTCCTTGTTTTAAGCATGCCCATTTGCAATGGCACACTGGATTGGAGTCTGATGACAAAACTAAGAAAGATTCTTGTAATACTCATATGTTGCACAGCTATCGGCATATGTACACGATTTCAATCTTCAAAGTACCAATTTATAGAGACCAAACATGCCACACATATGATTTTAGTTGACCATAGTATGCAAAGTCTGAAATATTAACCCAATAGAGTTTACAAGAATACAAAAACCAAACACATAAAAGGAAAATCATGAGGTGGGGAAATTAGATACGTTTACACATTTATCAGGTGGTTATATATTGAATATATAGGATTAACAGGGTTCATTTCTCCTCCTCTGCAAGAATTTAAGGGAGATTCACAGCTCTCTGGACATTCCTTTGGATCGTAAAACTCTTATCAGTCTCAGTGTGTCCTGTAACAAGACACCGTGTCCTGACAGTGTGTTAGCTTAATTTGGGATGTTAGTTTTTGGGGGAAGTTTCACAGGCCTCGGTTGGGAGAGTGAGTTTGCTGATTATTCATTAAATAAATGAATAATTTGTGTGTGTCTCATTGGTCCAGACGCTACAGTCCCGTGAACACTCAGTGTTAATTGTTTGTTCATTCTAAGAAATGTACATTTCCGGGGTATGGGAAATGTCTTTTTCTTACTTTACAGTACTACTAAGACCAAGTAATCAAAATCTGCATGATTATGGACTCCAGTATATATGAGCTTGAAATACGGACAACTTTACGTGTGACATGAAAAAGACTTTTATTAACTAGACTAAACACTTAAACTACTCTAACATACATGCATGCATACAGTTTACCAAGGAAAAGAAAGCTGAAGCAGAATACAGGAAAGCAAGAAATTCTAGCATTATTTGAAATTCTGCAGATCAACAGTAAGGTAAGAATACTTAATGTTTCAAATAATGAGACTAAGTTTGATACTTTCATGTCTCGCCCATTTGAGTTAAACTGTCCTAATGCAATTTGTTGAGGCTCCAATTGATCTTTGCTGATGTTGTCTTGATGAGAGCGAGTCAGAGGATCTTTGGTGAATGGAAAGACAAGGCCGCAGCCTGGCACAAGCTTGGTGGTCCTTAGAAAACTTCTAGTTCAGCATTATCTTCACATCAGGATTTCAGAAAGGGACTAAGAGGCGTGATCTTGTGATCAGTGATTTTTAAAGCGTGAAGATGTCACACCCTCTGGAGGTGTGTGAGCCAATAAGAAGTTGTTCCCTCTGGAGGGAATTTCTTTACAACCTTTTGTTCAAACAGGCCTTTGAACATGTAATTTGATTGCGTGTTTAAAAAAAGAATCTTAAAGATTCTTATAATACACAAAGTTAGCAAAAATGTAATGTAAATTAACAAATGGGGAACGAAGATTGGAGTTTATAGAGACTAAACATGGTACACATATGATTTTGGTTAACCAGTGTATGCAAGTCTGAAACATTCATCCAAAAGAGTTTAAAAGAGAGAATGAATACATAGGCCAAACCACATAAAAAGAAAATCATGAGATGGGAAAATTAGATACATGTGCATACATTTCTCAAGTGGATATATATATAGAATATATAGGATTAAAAGGGTTTATTTCTCCTCAGCAAGAATTAAGTGAGTCACAACTCTCTGCAAATTCCTTTTGGGGTCATAAAAAGTCTTATCAGTATTAATGTGTTCTGTAACAGGACACCGGGTTCTGCCAGTGTGTTAGCTTCATTTGGGATGTTAGTTTTGGGGGAAGTTTCATAGGCATTTGTTGGGAGAGTGAGTTTGCTGGATTATTCATTAAATAAAATGAATAATTTGTGCGTGCCTCAATGGTCCAGATGCTACATGTGTGACAGTTTGCCGGCTCTGAGCGTGCATTCGCAGCATCTCTTCTTTGAAATCTTTATCGGGTAAACCAGTGTTTAAATCAGTGTCTGAATCAGCCATTCTTGCTGGCTGTTCAGTTATCTTCGCACATAAACCAAAAGTTAATATTTCTTGGTCGTAATTTAGGCCTAATTTACGTGTAAACTCAAGGGTTTCTAACGGAACATTCATATGCTTGTTCGTTCATTTTACCACAACACTTCAGCTGATAACCACATTGCTTTAAAGACACATAGCTATACCTTCGCGCTATCATAGCTGCATTTCCCATGTTGCCATCTTGGATGCCTCTTCGACTGGCAAATCTTCAGTCCTTGAGACAGTCTGGAGCTTCCTCTTGAGTCATGATCAATCAACACTCTGGCTCGTCAATGGTAAAGCTTCTCCTAAAATTTATTTCAACAAAAAGAAAAACGTGCAAAACTGGCAAAATAAACTTGAAAGACAAAGTCCATGAGATCGTTAGTTCTTTTCAGTGTGCAAGCAGTCAATGATTGTTTCTGCTTGCTCCCCACCGTCAAATTGGTCTGTACTGCTTCATTAACTTATAGTGCACCTGTGCATCGGTACCATTTGGAGCACAAACTCATATCAACATAAATAATTGTTAAATAAAAATACATTCGAATAAAGAAATAAAATTTAAGGAAAGTTAAATATAATATTTAAATTAGATTTAGACACCATAAACAAATAAATATACACTCCTACAGGCACTGTAAAACCAATAAACATTCTGTGTACAATTAAGACCAGATTGCCAGTTTCAAGTAAAATTGTCAGACATGTGTATATAATAACCCTAATATTATTTCTTGTTTGTCCAGTCACGTTATTGGGGTGAAGATAGCGGCAAGAATGAAGTACAGGGCACTGTTCTCGACCGTGCTGGCAGAGTGCTACACCGCTTCGGGGGATCATGGCATGAAGGCATTTTCTGTGATACCTTTCCCAACCCACAATGCATCTGGAAGCCCAGTGAGTGACCATGCATGGCCATGCAGGTCATGACATACATTTTACAGAATGAATTGCAATCTAGTTTTATTAGAACCTGATTAACTTTTAACTTTTAGTTCTGCTGTAAAATATTTGTTTTAACATGTCAAACTGCACACATTATATTGTTTAGTTGGATGTTAAGAGATTGTCTATATCATAATTCACAGATCCTCAACCAGATGATTACTTTGACTACTTTGGCTTCTCCCAGTATGCCAGAGAGCTCAATGAACTGACCCCTGATATAAAGGATAAATTGCCTCCAACAGACTCTCGCTTCCGTCCAGACCAAAGGTTTGTGGTCTGTAATTAGAGAGAAAACAATCTTTTTGACCTTTTGAACTGTAATTTATACTATACATATGGCCAAAACAAAACCCATTGATTCTGCTTTAGTTTCACAGGTTTTCTACAAAAAATACTAATGTTTTAAACAGGCAGGGAGAAGAGAGGACAATACAGGACAATGAACCAAGGGAACTGAGGGCATTATATACACACAATGAGTAACTAAAGTTACAAGTGAACATAATCAGTAACCGTGGAAACAACCAAAATACAAGAACAAAAGAAAATGGAAACTAAGACTAAGGGAAACACGAGCATAGCATAGTAGCGAGCATAGGTAGTTCCCAATCAGAAGGCTGCATCCTAGTAATGCAGAGTTCACACAGCACGATTTTAGCCCTGATTTTCACTCGCCAACAGATTTTGCGGAATCGCCAACAGATGCCCGAAATAGCTCGTTCATGCGAATGACAATCACGCAATGTGCATTATGAAAGACACGATCTGAGAGAATCAATGATGCGTCGCCAACCCCAATGAGATATTTGGCATGCTAAATATCTGGACCTGTCTGCGAAAATCCTTCTGCCTGGAAATTACATCAGCGATGACCTACAATCAATGCGAGAGCAAGATAACAGGCAGCGGGAAGTTCGGGGAGGAGTTATAGACCTAAATATCAGCAAACATGGCTTCAGTTCCCTAAAAGGCTCCTTCATGGTTTATTTGGATCCAAGAAATGGAAGAAAGTTTTGTCGAACTTTGGCAGGAGCACCAATGTCTATTTGATTTTTCCATTTCATTCCAAATGTTTCTATTCCAGTCTCGTAATCTTGCACAATCTTGATAAACTTTTTCTGAATATTTTAAGGCAAGTTTAGAGATGGCTATAAAATGTATTTATACAGATGTGTCTCAAAAAATATCATGGAAAAGTGCAATATATTTCATCAGTTATTTAAGAAAGTGAAAATGTAATGTATTCTAGACTAATAACATGTAAAACTAAAATGTTTCAAACCTTTTTTTTATGTTAATGTTGATAATTTCGGCCTAAAGCTCAAACAAATAAAAAAAAACCTCTCAAAATATTAGAATATTTAATTTCAAACTTGATAAAATTACCATTCATATAGTATAAATACCGGGTATCTCTCGGTCTAGTTTAGTACTCTCCACCACAATCATAGGGAAGTCTGCCGACTTGACAATTGTCCAGAAGACGATCACTGACACCCTCAGGGATGACTGAAGCCTTGAGAAGATTGTCAAGTGAAACCGATTCAGGAACTTGGGAGAGCTTCATAAGGAGTGACCTTTTAATAGTTTTTTATAATATCGGTATTTATTATGCCGCATTTATAATGCCATTTCTTTGTTTAATACTTGGCTATGCTATTTGTACATTTATCTATCTCTGTCTCTGTCTTTCTATCTTTGTCCTGTCTCTACTGTTGCAAACCGTTATTTCCCCATTGTGGGACAAATAAAGGTTTATCTTATCTTATCTTATCTTATCTTTTCTTATCTTTTCTTTTCTTATCTTATCTTATCTTATCTTATCTTATCTTATCTTATCTTTCTTAAGAGGCACCACGCACCATGGGAAATGGGTTACAACTGTCCCATTCCTAGTACCAAGTCACTTCTGAAACAGAGACAATGTCAGAAGCTTTTTACCTGGGCTAAAGAGAAAGAACTGGGCTGTAGCTCAGTGGTCCAAAGTCCTCTTTTCAGATGAGAGTAAATTTTATATTTCATTTGGATATCAAGGTCCCAGAGTCTGGAGGAAGAGTGGAAAGGCACAGAATCCAACTTGCTTGAAGTCCAGTGTGAAGTTTCCACAGTCAGTGATTATTTGGGGTGCCGTGTCATATGCTGGTGTTGGTCCACTGTGTTTCATCAAGTCCAAAGTCAATGTAGTCGTCTGCTGACAAACTTTATGGAGATGCAGATTTCCTTTTTCAGCAGGATTTAGCACCTGCCCACAGTGCCAAAACTACTACTGGCTGGTTTGCTCACCATTGATTGGCTGCTTGATTGGCCAGCCAACTCGCCTGACCTGAACCCTGTAGATAATCTATTGGTCAAGAGTACATTTCTCATCTTCCTCTTGACATTTCTAGAATATATGAAAGTGACACTTTTTTAATTAACTTACAAAGTTTTTTTTTTTACTTTTCCTCAATATATATATATATTTTTAGATGCACCTGTAAATGTATATTTTCCTTACAGACTTCTTGAACAGGGTAAAGTGGTGGAAGCTGATAAATGTAAGGATGAAATGGAGGAGAAACAGCGTGACCGACGCAAGGCAATGGCCAAAAGGGGTGTAGAGCATGTTCCGCGTTTCTTTATGTGAGTCTCAATATTTATCCCATATTAAGTTTTTTTTATTTTTATTATTTTTTTTTTTTGGTTCTAAACTCTCACCTGGTAAAATACACTGCGGTTTATTAATACTAAGGTTTATAATTATGTCAGAGGATCGCATAATATATTAATGGAATATTTAGCAGATAATATACTTTTTTTTTTAAATAGCATTGAACTTCTGCATATTCAGAATGAATCAACACAGATGATTCATCAACTAAATACATTCAGGTGTAATTGTAAATGCCTTAATTAAAACAATGAACAAATATTTCTCTTTCATCAGAAAAACCCTAGATCACGCTGGAAGAGAGGTATGGGTGACAAATGGCACTTACTGGAAGATTCGAGAAAATCCAGGATTTGCCAGCACTGGAAATCTGGAATTGTGGTAGTAGTGATATTGGTGAAGTCCTGCGATTTTTGTCCCCCCCAAGTATTCTGTTAACAAAACTCATTAATTTTGGCATAACATTAAGTTTAGTGTATGTATATAATTATATTTTATGTAACACTTGTGAATTTTAGTACAGGACAAAGACTTTGTTCAAAGGCAATGTAGGAATGGAGTTTTAGTGCCTTTTAATCTAAAGTATGATATTCCTCAAGCCATACATTCCTCCTTTTTACTGATAATTTTAAAATAGGATTGTGTCAATCAAAAATATTTTCCATGTTATGTGTAAGGAATATATGTCATAAAAATTATAGTTATTTCTTTCTTGCTTTTTTTAAAAAAACAAGTCTGATTTTTTTTATTTTATTTTTTTTATTGAAAAATAAGGTCTAATGCCAAGGAGTATGATATACTGTACATAATAGTGGGATTAATTCTCCCCAGACAGTAATGGACTTTGGCATGTTACACTTAACATGTACTGATTATGTATTAATGTATTGATCTTAGCTAACTATAGTGATTTAAGTTTTCTATTTCAATAGACCTGTGTGTGTAAATAATGCATGTCTATAATTGCTGTAAGTAATGCTTTTTAACTAATAGATTTAAATGTCTGATAGAAAATGTTGTACGATATCTCTGTATAAAATACTCTGTTTCTGTAATTGCTCAATGTAGTTAACAATGAAACAGTGTTTCTTTTTGGAATTTCAATTAAACCTACTGAAAATAGTTTGGTGAGAAGTGTAATTGAGTTATGTGCATTTTCTTGTATGAATGAATTTCCAATCAGATGAGACTTGAATGAATATTAAATTTGAACAAGTTTGCACTGTAAAGGAGCATTTAAGCATGCCATTTTCAAAGGTAGATGTGATGTCAACAACCTAAAACAGAGGTCTTCAATCCTGCTCCTGGAGGGCCACTGTCCTGCAAAGTTTAGTTCCAACCCTAATCAAACACACCTGAATCAGCTCATCAAGCTCTTCAGAATCGCTTGAATATTCAAAGGCAGGTGTGCTGAAGCAGGTTGGAACTAAACTCTGCAGAACAGTGGCCCTCCAGGAGCAGTATTGAAGACCTCTGACCTAAAATAATGTCTCAGGTTACGTATGTAACCCTGGTTCCCTGAAGGGAACAAGATGCAGCGTCTTGTTCCCTTCAGGGAACCAGGGTTCCTATTCAGTCAGCCATGTACTTTACGTCGGATTGACGTCATGGGGTCTTGCCTGGGCCCAATCACCTCCAAGTAGTAACTATACGAGCCGATGGACATTGGCCAGTCAGATTTGAATGCAGAGTCACACACACGGACATATGGGTATATATATGACCGGCATACTCACTTCATTCATGTTTTTGCTGAAGAGCCAAGACAGGATCCCGGCCATTCAGTGGTGTTTCAGATGACAAATGGCAGGGGTGTAGATTTGAAAATCATGCTTTTCCCCATTATTGTTGAATCACAGAACTGCTTTGCATTCCAACCAGCACGATTGAGCTACAAGGGCGTCAAGTCAAGACACCTTTATTTATATAGTGATTTTTACAATACAGATTGTTTCAAATCAGCTTTACAGATGTGACCCCTAGGGGGCGCTCCAATGCACACAATTTGGACATCTAAACTAGAAAACCCAAACAGTGCTCCCCTTTAAACTATTTAGGCAGGTTGTATCCAATGAAGGCATAGAAATGGGACTGATGTAATCAAATATAATTTTATTAAACACTAGACAATATACTGATTGGCAATCAGAGCAACACATGTTCCCCGTAACTGTAACAGTGAACAATTCTACAATAAATAAATCACAGTGAATAAAAGTCTCATAGTCAGGGACGGACTGGGGCTAAAAAACAGCCCTGGACTTTCTCCCAAATAGGCCCATCATCCGGCCATTCGCCTCTAGCCGTGTGCGACAGACACTATAGCTGATACTATGCCACAATACTGTAGCCCATCAGACAAGGTATTCACAGCAAATAACATCTAAAAACCAATGATGATAATTGGGGATGTGTTTATTAATGAAGCCTCAGCCTTCAAATAAAAACAAAAAAATGTACAATGCCATAAAATACAAATAATGAAATGTCACTGCAGGCAGAAACCCCAAATTACACAAACTTGTAATTATAAAACATATAGTTAATATATACCATGGGGTCCAACCTTTTTGTGTGCGAGGGCTACCTCAAGGGATAAAATAATCTAGAAGGGATTTTTGTTTGTTATTCTCAAAAATATTTATTATACACAGGGGTTAAAGTGGGCCGGAACGGTCCGGAACTGCGTTCCGGCACCTCAGATAAATTAATAAATAAATAGATTCAAATCAAATTATTCTCATCAAATTCAATGATTCTCATCATTCATCAAATCAAAACTGAATATCACCGCCTGGCCCCGCCTTCACAAACACGCTTCCCGAGTCCCGACGTTATGTTCTCATGGTTCTCCTGTCTGATTTGAGTGCATCTGCACCGGTTCACGCCTCCCTTCCCCGCTGAACGCCAGCGATTACTAATGCATGAAATGCACTCACGGTGGTTGAGCGCGGTAAAGTTAGTTTTAGGTTCGATATTCGCCGGACATTTGTTTTCCCTTATAATATATTTTATTATTTATTATTTGATTATATATTATATTTATACCTGAGAATGCTTTGACGCGTTTCCACAGCACAAGGGAACGTCTGCCAATTCCACCAACCAACTGCATACAGTCCAGTCATTATAAGCCAAAATGGGGGTCAACCTTGAACAAATTGCAACAGAAGCAAACTCAACTGATTTTGTTTCCTCAATATGTCCTGAGTAAGGAAAAAAAGCCCCGAGGAATCCCATTAGGGGAAAGTTTAGAAAAAGACCCAAATATAGCCTATTCATAGGCTACACCTATTCATTCTTTTACTTACGTGAATAGGGTAAAAAATCAAGACAAACAAAAAATGTATTACAAGTTTTTTTAAATTGTTTGTTAACATGGACAAACGGTGCAGAATCTAATTACGTATGTGCTAATTTGCATAAATACCACAACAGGTCTAAACATTGGGTACAGCCAATGAAAATGAAAAGACTATCAGTCAAAGTTCAGCTTTAGGAGGGGAAGAATTAGGGCAGAAGGAGACTGAGAGAAAAAGAAAGATGAAGATGAGGAGAGAGCAGGTATTGACAAATAATCTAATGAAAAAGTTTTAAAGCTATTTCTTTTCAATTTTATTTGGCCTTCAAAAGCCCTAAATTGCACATATGTTGGTCAGAGAAATCCAAATTTTCTCGGGGGAGCATGCCCCCGAACCGCTCTAACTATATCACATTTCAGTCAGTTTTGGACTTCTCATTTTTATGTTTAAATTTTCATTGTGAAAAACAAGGTTGTGTTCCATATTGTGGTGTTCAGCAATTTTAACATAGTATCGTCATCATATCAGTGTAGATGGACCAAAATTAAAACATTAAAAGTATTAAATAAGTATTGTGATACTTGGTGCCACAGTGACAATCTTGTCCCAAAAAGTATTGCTATACCACGATACTCAATATGTTGTCCCACGGTGAGTAATTTTTCCCTGTTGCTCCTACACAAAATTTGAGGGTTCCCCCACCTGCCAAATCCCACTTTAACCACTGATTATACACATTTAACATGGTGGTGCTTTTTTATTTGTCACCATCATATGTGAAATAATAAAATATCTTGATATTCTGGTTCAGACTTACAAGCGTTTAAAAAAAAAAAAAATCAACAATTCCTGAAAAAATATGCAAGTAGCCTAGCCTATTTATTGATTTTTTTGTTGATTTTTCTATAAACCTATTGTATGTGTTATCAAAAACAGTAGCTCAAACATTTATTAGGCTATAAATATAAATGCAAAATAAATACATAAACTGCCATAACTTCTAAACAAAAACATTACTGCATAACATTTAATACATTTATACTATATTAATATAACTGCATTTTGAATATGAATATATACAGGCACATTTCTGCCAAAAAGTTTGTTTTACTACAGTTTTACTACAGTTAATTCATAAGTTGTGGAGTGAAATGTCTTCTGACTGGTTTATTCTTGGAACAATGTTTCGCCTGTTTTTTGCGTCAATATGTTGAGAATATCAGCGATGTTTCATCTGGCTTTTAACAAGCTTAAATCACATAGTCATCTGTGGGTTTATAAGAGAAATAGAGAATTCTGCGCTGAATTGAACTGCTTCTCAGTGGATCGCGCAGCTCTGTGTAATAATGTTCGCCAGAGCCATAGAGAGACTATGGCTCAGATGTTCGCGTGATCGAGATCAGCTTTGGCTGCGATTGCTGTTTTTTGGGCCGAGCTAATAATGCGCTGCTCAGATCAAACAAGTTTTGTTCCGCTTTTTGAGCGTTTGTCATTTGATGGTTCTCATACGCAATGCAAATGACATCGTATAATCAAAGACATTTGGGTAATTTTGTAGAGGTAAAAGTGCAAATGTTTAGTTGCACCGGCACGAAAAAAGGTCGCAAAATGATACCATTTAGTCGAGGTCTGGAGCCCCGATTACAGTGGATCGCTATTGGCAAGTTGGGGCTATTTATAGAATGTGTTTAGCGGGCAACTCACAGGCATCACATCGGAGACCACTGCTATATAGCCTACTATAACTTAACTATCCAAATATAATGTAGGCCTAAGCAAATTTAAAAGTGCAGTATAGGTAGCCTAAGCCTTATAAAACTAAGTTTCTGTCAGTGGCTAGTAGGCCGACTCTTCTTCGTCAGTTTTTTTTTTTTACACGTAGCATATAAGTGATCGTATTAGTGCCCCTGCTGTTGGCTGTTCATATTGCTTTATTACATTTTTTTTTGTGCCGACGGCCCTCGGTTTGGACGGCCGTTCTGGACTTTTCCAGAACGCACAGATTGTCAGTCCGTCCCTGGGTACAGGATATAAAGTCTAACAATATCAAGTCTACAGTAAGATGAAGTAAGATGGCGCCGGTGTGTGTGGCTGGCCGTCTACTGCCTGTTCTGTTTGTCTTTATTTTGTTCGTCTCACTCAGGAGGCCTGTTGCACAAAAGTAGAATTAAGACATCCGGGATAAATGACTCAGCTGAGCTCAATGAAGCCAAAACATGTGCGTCCAGGCTTAATTGGTTGCACAAAGACCAAGCCAGGATGAGCAGACACGGATTCATTAAGCCAGGTGAAACCAATCCTGGATAGGTGCGCGCTCACGGCTCACTCAAATAGACCCCGCCACAGATCACAGATTAACTGATTTACCACGGCAACTAGAGCCGCGTACTTTTCCCCGTCGGAAGCACAAATCCTCATGGAGGCATACGAGGAGGTAAAAGATATAATTAAGAAGAAAGGCAACACCGCCACAGTGATAAAGCAAAGAGAAAAAGCGTGGCAAAGTATTGCAGACCGCCTGAATGCGTAAGTAGTGCACAATTACACACTCACCGCTCCGCTGAAACATCACAATTACAATTCAAATATTTAATTCACATCTCCAAAAACGCAGTTGTACTGTAATTATGAAACGGTTAAATTAATTGAAATGCACTGCAGATATGAGTGAAATTGTGTAAAGTAACTCCATCACACTGTATAAAGCTATGATAAATTATTATTAAAGCCTTACATTATTATTTAACGTTACTACGCTCAGTACGGTTTAATCTTAGCCGTTGTACTCTGCTTCTTATGTTGTCCACCGTTTTTTTTTGTGTTTCTCCTGCTTTTATTAATGTAAAGCTGCTTTGACAGAATGAAACAATTGTGAAAAGTGCTATATAAATAAAATTTAATTGAATAAATAGATGAGCTATAATAATAATCACTTTAATTTATATAGCGCCTTTCAAAGGACCCAAGGTCGGTTGCTCACTGCACTGCAAAAATGTCTTTCTTACTTAGTATTTTTGTCTTGTTTTCAGTAAAAAAAAAATATCTAAAAAAAATCTTAAATATTTTCTTGAGCAAAATTACCTAGGAAAATAAGCAAAAAAAATCTGCCAGTGAAACGAGAACTTTTCTAAAATTAAGTGTTTATGGAAAAAGTAAACTTATTTCAAGAGAATTTTTCTTATTATATTGACAGATTTTTTATTTTTTTGCTTGTTTTAAGCACACATTTACTTAAAGTTTATATTTTTTGTCTAAACTATACTTATTTTGCTAGGTCATTTAGCAAATCAAGAAAATACATCTTTATTTAAGATTTTTTTTTTGTTGATATTTTTACTGAAAACAAGACAAAAATACCAAGTCATTTTTTGCTGTGTGTGTGTGTGTGTGTGTGTGTGTGTGTGTGTGTGTTGTAGATTAAACATGAACGGGCCAAAACGGACATGGCAGCAGGTCAAAATCAAATACAAGAACATTCTGCAGAATGGTATGGTCCCTGACTAATATTTAACAAAGCACAAGCATATATTGTACCCAGAAGGTGCCTGCTCACACATTGTCTGTACTGTTTTAGCAGTGAAAAAGAATACCCACAGACAAGGCACGGGTGGTGGGTCACCAAAGGCTGACCTTACCCCAGCAGAGGACATGGCCTTGGAGCTAAATAAAGGCAGGCCCGTCTTAGAGGGGATCCCTGGGGGGAAAGAGACGAGCATAGGTTCCTCCCAAGATGCCACCCGCTTCATTCAAGGTATGTCCTTCCATCTCTACATGGGATATAACCACATTCATATTGAATCAATTTGGACTGTCTGACTTTGGTTTACCTATTGCCTTGCAGTGTCTGGCAGCACTGTGTTCCTGTTAGAGCCACCAGCACAAGCACCAGACGATGCTGATCCAGTGAGTACTCCATCAAAGGCATACTGTAGGCCTGGCATGTCTTGTCTACTAGCTTCAATATGAATCCGATTAAATGTGATAGGGTGAAAGCCCCAGTGCAGCAGCAACAGCACATGATGGAGACGATGATGAGGAGGAGACCATCTCTCTGGATTCCAGAAGGCATGAGGTATCATGTTAAGACTGTGAAAGTACTATTTACTCTACAATGGTGAGGAGTCCTCATCAAAATCAAAAAATCTAATTTCTTTTACAGGACCCAGATGCTATATATACAGTGGGAAAACCAGCCTGGCAACAGTGCGTATTAATAAAAGGACACCACATCCTGCCAAATTCCAGCTGCGCTAATTGTATTGTGTTCACAGAGCTCACAAGCTATCAGAAAGTTGTATGGCAACCACCTCCGGCGCCAAATAGAACTGGCAGACATAGACATTCAGTACAAGAAGAAAAAGATGGAAAATCTTGCACTGGAGTCCGAAATAAAAAAGAGGACAATTAGGAAACTGGACCTTGAAATAAAAAAACTTGAGAGGGAGGTGAGATATGCCTTCAATGTACACTGTATGCTAACTGTAACACAAATGTATTAATCATTATTTTTCTTTCCTCCCCCAGCTCCAAGAAGATGACACAGCTCAAAATAAAAATTAGGTATATTCTCGTAAAGTCAAGTGAGCCATGACATATGAGCTCTTATTGTGAGCACACAGGACGGTGGCATCTTTCTAAGGTTTTTTTTATTTTCCCAGCAATCAGTACAACCAAGTCATCGTTATAAGGCACCGGCCTCTTTTGCCCACCCCCCCAGCACCAGGTGTGGCCACTAGCCTATATGAAGGCCCAAAATTGTGTGTTCCTTTCTGCTCTGACAATGGCATGCCCATTCTTGCGAGATGTGGTGGATGAAGAAGCACTTGTGCTGAGGAGAGCCTTCAGGCGAGAAAGGGTCTTCAGGGACCGGTTGGACCCACTGGCCTTCCCTGATGACCATCTATATGAAAGATACAGGTTTTCTGCAGATGGCATCAGGTATCTATGCAGACTACTGGGTCCCAGGATTAAGCACCGCACTGCACGGAGCCATGCACTGAGTGTGGAGCAAATGGTTTGTGTGGCCTTGCGCTTTTTTGCTAGTGGAGCCTTCCTGTACTCAGTGGGGGATGCAGAACAGCTGAACAAGGCCACAATTTGCCGCACAATAAGGAGTGTGTGTCTGGCTATCAAAGCATTAGCAGATGTCTTCATCTCCTTCCCTGGCCACAGAAGACTCTGTGACATCAAAGAGGAGTTCTATAGGATTGCAGGTAAGAGGATCTACAAATTACAGGACAACTGTTAACACATAGTAGGATACTCATTACTTTGTGTGACAGGTTTCCCCAATGTCATTGGTGCAGTGGACTGCACACACATAAGGATAAAAGCCCCCTCAGGTGCCCATGAGGCCGATTTTGTGAATAGGAAATCCTTTCACAGCATTAATGTTCAGGTGAACATAACTTTTTGATATTGTCCATTGACGAACACTCTGCATTGCCAGTGATGTGCATTGATTGGTGTAATATTCCTCATCTTATGATTTCAGATGGTCTGCAATGCTGACTGTGTGATCAGCAATGTTGTGGCAAAATGGCCTGGCTCAGTCCATGACTCCAGAATCTTTCGGGCCTCTGAAATCTATCAGTGCCTATCACAAGGTAAGCCACACAACCCCTATTTATAACCATCATGGCTGTGTCAAGAATATCACTGTGTTTATGAGGTAGTAATGATGAGATTTTGTGTTGACCGGTGAATTCTCTGGTGTGTTGCTGGGAGACAGGGGGTATGGCTGCCAGCCTTTTCTCCTGACACCTTTCACAGACCCCCAGGAAGCACAGCAGGCCTACAACCATGCCCATGCCAGGACCAGGGCCAGAGTTGAAATGACCTTTGGCCTCCTGAAGGCACGCTTTCACTGCCTTCACAAATTAAGGGTCAGCCCTGTTAGGGCATGTGATATTACTGTGGCTTGTGCTGTCCTCCACAATGTGGCCTGCCTGAGGAAGGAGAGGGCCCCCAGAGTGCCACCAGCCATGGACTGGGACAATCCGGCAATCTTCCCTGATGACGACAGTGGTCGGCTGCTGAGGGACCAATATGTGTTGAATTATTTTAGTTAGTATGTGTGCTTTCAATTTTGGTTAAATATGTCCTGCGGTGGCAGAGGAATTTGGGTTTTTTTGGGTTCGTTTTTTTACGAATTTGGCCTCTTATGATGTTTGTGCGGTATACTGTGTGTAATACAAGGCTGCAGGGAGGCTACTGCATCCATTCATTTGTCTGTTCAGTTGATGTGTATGGATTTGTCCTGCATTTATTTTAGTGTGCAGACATGCAGGGTGTGTTATATACAGACCTTTGAATGTGTATGTATCATTTTGTATAATATGCTTTGATTCTGTGCTTTCCATCTTGTAGAGTCACTGTGACTTCAGTTTCGAAAGGAGCTGATGGTTTACCTGCTTTGTTTTGTCCTTATTCAATAAAGGAACATAATGTTACACATTGTGTTTTTATATTCATATGGAATGTGTATTTGTGTATTTGTTTATATGACAGAGTACTAGGGCCACACTGAGGAAAAAGGATAAAGTCATACATTTATGAGGCTGGTTCTTTCTGCAGAAAAGCTACATATTCTTTTTACAGTTTTGATACTTATGACAATGTGATACTTAATATTCTGGCACATCAGCATGTCTTTGTTTATGAAACCATACTGAAGTACAATTTCACGAAATGCCCCACATCTGTCATTTTAACAACTGTCCTCCTTTAAAACAACTGGTTACAATATTATGACTTGTCTTTTTTTTTCCCTCTGTGGCCCTAATATTCTATCATTTTATATATAGCCTTATAGTCTATGGGAAACTGTAAATTATCTAATGATAGCAACATCATCTAAAAATCATTATTTATCCAAAATGATTGAAATTAATGATCACAAACGTTTAAATAATGACAGTGGGTCTAGTTATATGTGATAACAATGTATAGTGAGCAGTGAAATAACTATTGGTTTCCATTTGTGGTGACTGCTGACTAACATTAGGGATGAGATTAAATAGATCCTGGAATTTAGCCTGGTCTGGAGCAGGCTAGCTCCACAGAATAAATCTCCATGGTAATTTATACCATAACATATCCTCCTGCCCCCTATCCAGCTTTAGTGCAACTGGATTACGGATCAATTGAGCCAGGATCACCAAGATATCCTGGCTTAATCCCTTATCCTAGTTTTGTGCAACAGGCCCCGGATTACGGATCAATTGAGCCAGGATCACCAAGATATCCTGGCTTAATCCCTTATCCTAGTTTTGTGCAACAGGCCCCAGATTTCGTCATGAGTCATTTTGTACCCACCACTTTTAACTTCCGTCCATATTAATTTGACTTATGGTTCGATTTTTTTGACCGTTTTCAGTGGTTATGAGGAGAAATTTGGTAATCATTGTCTGACCCAACAAAAAACATTATAATATTCATTTTATTTTATTTTTCGTGTTCGGATTTATGAGGGAAAAAAACAACGCGTCAGTTCTCGGTTACGGACGTGAGCGCTCTGAAAGCGGCACTAAAAGACTGATTTAAAACTTTCACAGAGACCTCAAACAGAACAGCTGCCTTTCTTTAAATTGAATTTCGTTTTGTATTAATTATATCTTAATTTTAATCAATGTTTCATGAACCAATTGCCTGGATTTAATAAATAAGAAGTAAATAGCAGACAATAGATAATCACGACATGGAGGCGCCGGCGAGTTCGTCTCATAAATGAACCGAAACTCAGCGTATAATGCACATTCACATTCACAGCGTATTTAGACACATTTAGACGCATTCATAATCATTACTTTTACCGGTTCTTTGAGGCAAGCTTTATGCGTGCGGTCGTGCGCTTGAGTGCGGCTATATTACATAAACGCTCATTATCCTGTAGGCTATATAAGTATATACAATGTGCTGGTAAGCATTCGTCAAAAAAAAAAAAAAAAATTAGTAGGCTACAGTTACATATTCTGCAAGCACTCATTTCTCCATAATGATGTAATTTATTTTTTTAATAACATATTGTAGCTGTCAGGCAGAAACCTCTTATCTTGTCATTTTTATTTAATTTCAGAAGTCAACTGTTAATCACCCTTTATATGGATTTTGTGAACATTTAACAAATTGTCAAACTGTTGGCAAGACATCAAGCCCCCTGGGACATTCTAGGACTAACGTGAAAAAATCTGTATGCTTAATCCATTAAGACAATTCAATTAAAATATACATTTATTAGTAAATCATGTAAGGGCAAACAGATGCGCCCAAAATATAAACGCAACGAGTTTAATTTATAGGTTAAATTACACATAAAATGCTTTTAATGGGGCAAGCGCACTAAACGCATCTGAAACAAAACCCGTGTTTACAGCGAGTGAGACCGCGTTAGCAAAGGTAGACGGCCCTTTGAAAAGCAAAAGAAAGCTGATAAAAATGAGAAACCTACACTGAAAAAAAATTGGAGTATAGGATTTACTTAAAAAAATCTACACTGTTACACCTTACCAGGTTTTTTTACAGTAAAATACTGGCAACACTGTTGCCAGTAATATACTGTTAATTGTACAGTTCTTTACTGTAATCTACAGTATGTTACTGTAAAAATGCACTAAATTAAAACTCAAGTTAACTAATTTCACTTGCAGAAACCGACTGCCTTAAATTGACCAACTGTCATTTAAATGTATTAACTCAAATTTATAATGCATAAATAATGTGAGCAAAGTATTACTGTGAACTTCTTTCATTTGAGACCACTAAAAAACTATTGCACATAAAAGATTTCCACTGGACCAGCAACTACACAGTCGCCGCCTGTTAAATAAAGCAACATGCAGCAAATCATAAATGTTTGTAGATCTTCTCCTGGACTGAAGCACAGGCTCTACTCTTCAGCACAATGGTGACCCAAAAAATAAATTTTACAGTAAACTACTGGCAACAATGTTGCCAGTATATACCCGTTTTATAACTTACAGTTTATTACTGTTAAAATACATTTTGTGGGTGTGTCTTTTTATATTACACTGTTAACCCTTTCAACCCCACAGGAAAATCCACACTACAAAGAGTAAAATTAACATTGACGCAGTGTTGCAGTGAGATAATTAAGTGAATATGTTGAATAATAAGTGAATAAGTGAAATAAGTGATTGTTGAGCATTAGTGATGAACACCTGCTGTTAACAAGCAGAATCACTGAAGGAAAGATGAACATAAGAACATAAAATAGAGAAACACTATAACTACAACTACCTTCCAACCATTACACATTATTATACTTATTATTAACCAGTATGACTTTATTTCTGTCATACATCTACAGAAGTTGTTATTGAGATGTTTAATTTAAAATGTTTGGTTTGAAGTTACCATTATAGAGATCAGTGTTTGCTTTAGTTGGGATGCTGACCCTTGACTTTATACCATTAGTTTTTCACTGGCTGAATGAACTGTGTTTTTGCACTTGTGTACACACATGGTTTGTGAATGATTGTGGTTATGTTGATTATAATAAAAAAAATCATTGTATATCCTGTTCATTCACTAAATCTCTTTCAGTATTTAATCCTGTATCAAAAGTGTTACCACCAGTGTGAAACTACAGTAATAAGTTATGATGATAATTTTTTTAACACATAATGCACAGCCTAAAAAAGAAACAGAGCACATCTTGTAGAAACACAGAGATATCAAACATCTGCATATGTCTCTCACCAATGGTGGCAATAATTTATTTTTATTTATTTATTCATGCAGGAGTGCATGCTGGGAGTTTTATACTAATCTGGAACCCAGCCTGCATTGCAACATTAAACTTTTTATTGTCACCATTGTTGAGATTCATGTGCTGATTGTTGATGTCTGTGTGTGTCTAAGATAAGCAGGAGCTCAAAATGTTTTAAAGCACTACATTATTCCAATATTCTTCAGAATAACTGATTATAGAAACATTGCTGCCGCATCCCATTATCCCCCTTACTCTGTCTACTAGGTGATCTATCAACTCTCAATCAGGAAATAACAAACAAAAGGATGCTCCTTGTAGCCCTAGCCATCGCCAAGAAAACTATCTTCTTGAACTGGAAATCCCGAAGCACTATTCACATAACACACTGGAAAAATTTGCTCATAGACTACATCTCCCTAGAATATTTTACACCTCATTACAACTGTATATCGGAACCTCAACACTCCAGATCAGACCTCATCCAACTATTACAAATCTGACACACTCATCCTGAATAATTATGTATTCATTTATTATTATACATTTATACAAGGTTTTAGTAATATTGTGAGTATTTTTATTATTATAATTATTATTGACAGTATGGTTATTAATATTTTCAATATCATAGAAACATTTAAGAGTGATGGAATGATGGCGATGTGATGATAATTTGCTTGATATAAGGACAGTAATGGTATAATGTATATATTAAATGATTAAAATAAATAAATGAATAAATAAATGGATAAATGAAATGATGATGATAATAGTGATATAAATATATTAAATATAAAAATATAACCAATACAAGTCAACACCTAACACATAACACACATGATTTTAATGCACCAACTGCTGATTTTAATGCACTTCACCTTTTTAATGCACCACCTTAGTTTAGGCATACATACAAATAGTAACTGTACAGTGAATGAGAAGAAAGGGAAAGAAAATGAAAAAAAAAAAAAAAAGAAAAGAAAGGAAAAAAAGGGGGAAAAAGAGGGGGAAAAAGAAAGGAGAAAAAAAAAAAAAGGGAGGGGGAAAACATGCACACTGACACAGAAACTAGGAGAGGTGTGTTGGGTGTGCGTCACCTGTGTGTATTATTATTATTGTTATTATTATTATTATTATTGTCATCATTATTACTGCTATTATTATTATTGATATCACTGTCACCGTCATCGCAAAGTGTTATCATCATCGCCATCTTTAGCATTACTATTATTAGATTTAAAAAAAAAAAAAAAAAAAACTTTATTATTACTATTGTTGTTATTATTATTATTATTATTATTACTATTGTTGTTATATTATTATTGATATAACTATTGCAATACAAAATATTATCATCATCGCCATATTTAGTATTACTATTATTACTGTTATTACTGTTGTTATTATTATTGATATAAATGTTGTTATTATTATTATTGTTATTATTGATTTTATCAATATCAATAGCATTTTTTTGTGTGTGTGTGTTAGTATGAGTACCAATACTGTTATTTTTATTATCACTATTATCAATGTTATATATTATTATTATTGATATTACTATTGCCGTCAACACAACTTATCACCATCCTTAGTATCATTATTGTATTATTACTGTCATTGTTATCACTGATATTACTGTTACCGTCATCACAAAATATTATTATCATTATTATTATACATGCTATTACTATTTAAATACTATTTAATACTTCTACATATTACTATTATTATTTGTCGTTGCTGTTTTTTTTTTCTTCTTTCATTACTGTTATTATTACTGCTGTTTTGTTGTTGTTTTTGTGTTCTGTTGTTGTGTTCTGTGTTTACCTTATGTATAATAAAAAAAAAAATAATAAAATAAATATATATATATATATATATATATATATAAACTGCATCAAAAAAAAAGAAACATTGCTGTATTTCACACTATAGATTTACAGATATGATTAATATGAAATACCCATAAATACAAAGCTTATACACTGGTTAAGATCAGAGAATCAGACATGTCCAGGATCATCACAAAAGTCATAAACACCTGATCATCTTTCTCTTTACTTTTTCTTGCCATAACAAATGCGTTTTATAAACTCATAGTTAAAGCAGTCAGAGAAAAAAACTGATATAATAAAGTCAATGGTTCAAGAGCCCAACTAAAACAAATACTGATCTCCATCATGGTGATAATAACTTTATTATTTTCAATTAAACATCAACAACTAAATATCTGTTAATTCTCAACAATAACTTTTGTACGAAAGAAATAATGTTACACTGGTTTGTAAACTGGTTTCACACTCAGTGTGGCTGGAAGTCAGTTGTAGTTTTTGTGTTTCTCTTTTTTCTGTTCTTGTTTCTCTGTCCTTCAGTGATTCTGCTTATCAGGTGTTCATCAGTGTCTCAATTCACTCACTTATTTTCATTCACTCTGTCAAGGGGATTATATTAGTGAACTAATGTAGGGAATAGTGAATGAGGATTGGGAAAACAGCCTCTGAGTGTCGATTTTGAACGCTGTTAATTTACAGTATATTCCTGAAGGCTATTTTTGTTTTCTACGGTATATTACTGTTTTAATGGAAAATGGTATGATATTGTCAGAATTTGGCCTTTTTTTACAGCAAGGGTTAACAGTGTAGGAAACAATTTTCACTCAGAGAATGCTAGTAAATTTAAACAAAATTATCAGCAGCTTTAACTTTATTACTTTTTTCATTGTTATTCACTCTTTGTTTTAGCAATGTTTATAAATATAGGCCTACTATATTTTTGCATGTTGTTGACAAACTGTCCTACACTGAAAAGAAACCAATGTAAATCTTCCTGATTTAATCATATAAAACACAAGTCTAAACACAAGCACCACTCTTCTGAATGATGGTAACCACAAACCTCCAAGAGTTTGTAAACCAATTGTTTGTAAAACATATTTAATGCTAACTTTACTTACAAAAAAAAAAAAAAAGAAAAAAAAAAAAAAAAAAAAAAAGAAATTACAAACCACCCACCCCCCAGGTCTGCCAATTCTTTGCCAACCCCCAATGCTAATCGATCTCCTCTCAGGGAATCAAAAGAAAACCGGTTTTTCCAGTTTTCACCAGCGTGTGGGGTTTTAATTCCTACCCTTGCAGTTCCTTTGTTTAAATGCTATATAAGCAAATCTACTATACATACGCTTTAAAGGGCACCTATTATGCCCCTTTTTAGAAGATGTAATATTGGTCTTGGGTGTCCCCAGAATGTATTTGTGAAGTTTCAGCACAAAATACCCCACAGTTAATTTATTATAACCATTTGAAAATGTCATTTTTGGGGCCTGTTTTAAAAAGAGCTGTTTTGGCGTCTACCACTTTAAATGTAAATGAGCTGCATATCCCCGCCCTGCTGCTGGACCTAGATGATGAAGAGACTCCGGCACAGAATAAACACGAATGAGAATGGACTAAACGTCTCGGAATGGTTATTTGATACATTTATGTACTTACAAAGTTTTAATCGCGTCCCTTTTGCCATTATGGATGTGCAACACACACACACACACACACGAACTGTGATAACGTTCGCGCAATTTTTTGAAACTACACACACACACACACACACACACTACTGTGAAGTACAAACGATTTTTTTAATTTATTTCTTAAGGGGAGGGAGATAGACGTTTATATAGCCTACTGTCTATGGAGATTTATTTACATTTGTAAATGCTGCAAAAAAAATGATACGTGACATAAAACTGTCTGACCTTGTTTGTTGAGACATCCTATGACGACGACAATAAATAGCTTTAGACGCATTTGTTGTTGAACTGGCTGACATCGATTGAAATGACTATTTGCTCAAAAATTATAAAATACACTTACTTTTTCTGGAGGTGACGTTGGATCGCGAACAGTAGGCAACGATCCACACTCTAGGATTAACTTTGACCCTCGTTAACAGTCAGTCAGAAAATGAATCTCGTATTTAGGACGTTTAAGTGGTGCCTTTTCTTCATAAATAAAATCCTTCCGCTGCGTTTTCAGTGGCTCTGATGTCAGTGAAGACTAGTATGTCCATTCTTACATCCCACAACACACTTCTTATGCTGCGTTCACACCAAACGCGAAAATGCGTCTGGCGCGAGTGATTTCAATGTTAAGTCAATGGTAAGACGCGTTTACGCGCGTCTGGAGGTCTTGCGGCGCGAATGAGGCGTTTAGCGCGGCGCGGTAGACGCGAATTCGCCTCATTCGCGCGTCTAGTTCGCGCGAATGACGCGAATTGAGCGTCTGGCGCGTTTCGCGCGTCAAGCGCGAATTGTGCTTTTTGTGCATCACGCGTTTGACGCGAATTCGCGTCTGCCGCCCGAGTTGAAAAATCTGAACTTCTGCGTCAATTCGCGCCGCGTTAACCAATCAGGAGCCTGCCTGCTTGCTACTGTCACGTGGTGAACTGACAGTTTAATGTTATTTTATGTTTGGCCTCAATAAATTATTTAGTAATATGACTAAAATGCACAACAAAGCAAATCTTTAACATAAAAACTCGATTTCAATATGAGAGATAGCCTACTCATTTGTATTGAATGCTATTTATTCCATATCTATTCTAGATTAGCCTATATGAAGCTTTATTAATCTAATGTAAAGACACCAAACACAATTAAGTGTATAAAAACTTTTCAAAAAAATCACAGGACAGGTTTCACTTTTGGAGGCTGGCTCCATTTATTATCAAAACAAAAATAAATGACAGATTAGGTGCGGGAGAGGGTGAACCTCGCGCCGGACTGTACAGCGCGGGCTCGTCATGCAGAGACCACTCGAGGCCGAGGCTTTATACGGCCTACGCTGTCCTCGTCAGCGTCCTCACCGTTAGGTCCACCAAACCTACCTCCTGGAGCAAATTGTGAAACTCCTGAAACCCTCCGGAGGTTTTGGTGGACCCGAGTACAGCGACGATGTCCCCTACGCAGCTGTTTCTGCTCTCCAGAGCATATAAGAGCGGTGACTCTCTCGATTAATGCTAATGCTCGATAAACATCTAAAAAAGATGGCCGCCAACAGCTTTCGAAACTTTCGCCCCCGGACTTCGCCTTTGACGCGCGTGACGCGCGTAAATTTTTTGATTTTACGCGCGTCAATTTCGCTCTTGACGCGCGAATGCACACAAAGTGGTCACGCGTATAACTAGACGCGGCAGGCGCGAATTTTGACGCATTTTCGCGTTTGGTGTGAACGCAGCATTAGGAGACATTACCGGCTGTCGTTGAAACAATGGAGGATGGTGTACATACACAGATCACCGAGGGCGGGGTCTATGCCAAAACCAGATGTCAATCAAATCACGTCGGTGGGGCTTAGCTCATTTCTACGTCACAGTGAGGAAAATCTAGAACAGGGTGTTCTGAGACAGTGCTTATGATTTATTGAGATAGTAAAAAAACTACTGGGTGGATTTTTATCATTCTAGGGTGGTTTTGCTCACACACTGCCAACACACATTTATGTTCAAACACCATGTAAAAGTGAATTTTGCATAATAGGTGCCCTTTAAGTTATTTCAAATTAATGTTTATAACTTATAAAAATAAGTTGATATCGCGTAACTTAATTTGACATATGCTGATATAACCAACTGACATTTACAGCAAGAAATGGAACGTTTCAAAAAATGTTAATACAAAGCATTAAGCCACTTCCTGGCATGCAATCTAATCTACTACAAAAATACAACAAAAAGTGTAACGGTATAACCCGACAATCACCGGACATTTCAATGGACGACCACTTATCATTCAAAATTTTAGTTTTCAGGACAATTATGTTAGGACAACCAAAGGCCATTCAAACAGTTTTTAATCCAAATGGATTTAAATGCAAAATTTAAGTTTTTAGATTTCGTTTTTTTTTTTCGGTTTTAATTGGTTGTGACTGGTGGTTAAGTGGAACTATACTGTAGGCCTATTTGAGTAGACAGATTTCTAAAAGACATTTAAATTGTTAGTTTTATCTTATTTGTCATTGGTCTTTCTCTACTTAATGTTGTTATGTTATGGATGAGTTAAATTTATTTACAGCACATGCTGTTTTATTGATCATTGGAAACTCTGCTGTTTGCTTGCACTTATGCTTAGTAGAACAATATCTTTGCTTCTGACAAGTTTCTGTAATAAATCCGTAAATCAATCACAAAACGTGTTGACGTGTTGGCGAATAAAATTTTAAATTGTCAATTTAAAAAAAGCAGAAACGTGTATAAAACCCGCTTCAATTACAGTTAACAATATCTGAACTGTGCTCTTTTGCATACTTCTAATTTTCTCATGCACTTTGTCTTGTATTTCTGCAATAGATTAATTGATCTGGCCATGTGACCAGACTAACGTAATTTCTGTCATTTCTTTTTATTTCTTTAAAATATTGCTACTTTTAGAAAAAAAATGACATAATTATGAATCACATTATTATGAACAATGAAACTGTGTAAAAATTCGACAACACAAAGAATTATCAAAAGGCGATTAACGCACATCTCAGGTTAAATTAATTACATAAAAAACAGGGAACATTTTGTAAAAGCAAAACTGAACAAAATGCGTAATTAAAATAATTGTATTATGTTTTACCAAATATTTGATACCACTTCCCCATAATGATGTAATTCATTTTTAAAACAACATCTGTCAAACTGTCAATCAGATACCTCTTATCTGGTCATTTTTATTTTATTTTATAAGTCATAACTGTTGATCACCCTTTATATGGATTTTGTGAATATGAATATTTAAAATATTTACAAACTGTCGGCAAGACCTCAAGCCAACCCCGGACATTCTGAGACTAACGTGGAAAAATCTTTATGCTTAATGCATTAAGACAGTTCAATTAAAATATTTATTAAAAATGTAATGGAAATCAGATGCGCGGCATGCGCCCAAAATATAAATGCAACGCGTTGTGCTGCAACATTACCTCACAAGAAATATCTGCACAAGAACAATCACACAAGAAATATCTGCACGAATTAAGAATCTGGGTAAGTCGCATTATTTAAGCCTTTCATTATGTTAGGATGATTTTGTGTATAAAATAAAAAAATACTGCTGGGTTTTTACAGGCAGAGTCACGTATATGCTGTCTGTATATTCGTATTTGATTATTCACGTATATGCGTATAATATGTATATTCTCTGTTGCACTTAGGATAAATGCGCATTGCACGCACAATCATCTTAATAGTTGTACAAAAAAGTTATGCGCTGGCAAGAACGTCACTTTGCTGTTTTAATAAAAGCAATGTTAAATATAGCTGCGAGCAGCGATAACGGGCCCAAGCCGGTGGCACCGCAACCCTGGTGCCTTTAGTTACCTAAAGGCACCGGGGTGGCGGTGCCACCGGCTTTGGCCCATCATCGCTGCTCGCAGCTATATTTATATATATATATATATATATATATATATATATATATATATATATATATATATATTATATTTATATATATTTTTTTATATATATATTATATATGTGTGTATATATATATATATATATATTATATTTATATATATTTTTTATATATATATTATATATGTGTGTATATATATATATATATATATATATATATATAAAAGACAGAAACCTTATTACCTTATTCTGATTTTATGATACACTCAAAATATTCCACAACAAATCTTTTAAATTTAATGTAAAAATAAAAACGAAAGTAAGCACTGTTGGGCTCACGTAACCCTCTCATTAGAATCAAAATGTTTCAGCATTTGCGATGTATTTGGATGCTAAACTATTCTTTATTATAGGCTTTTTTCTTCACTCGTGTTCCAATATCGACGAAAAAAATCATCCTCTTCACACGCGCAAAAATGTGCTTGAAACATCACAGTGGAGCGGTGCTTACTGTGAATGTACGAATTGTACTACTGACTATTTAGAGCAGTGTAATTTTTATATGTTAGGTTAACTATTTTATTATTATATTTTATTAAGGCTATAATGAACAGGCTGCGATGTCAAGATTGCAATGCTGGAATGTGTGTTTGTGTGTGTGTGTGTGTGTGTGTGTGTATGTGTGTTCATGTTTTTCTATCCCGGTGGGGACTTCAACCTGAATGCACACAGACTCATGGGGACTCGTGTCACAGTGGGGACCTAAATAGAGGTTCCCATGGGTAAACAAGCTTATAAATCATACAGAATGAGTTTTTTTGGAAATGTAAAAATGCAGAAAGTTTTCTGGGATAGGTAGGTTTAGGGGTAGGGTTAGTGTGAGGAGATAGAATATACAGTTTGTACAGTATAAAAACCATTAAGTCTATGGAGAGTCCCCACAAAGATAGTAAACCGTGTGTGTGTATGTGGCGTGGGCGCGATTGAACAGTGGACACATAAAAACATACTCCGTCATTATACAGGACGACATTCAAACTGCAAAGTGTTAACTTATATTTGTGTACAGTCGCAATAAAACACAGCATTGTGCTTTTGTAAAATAATTTCAAGCAATCCACCCCCGAAAGGCGCTAATTTTAAAATTAAACTAAAATGCTCATGGCTGCACGGGCATTCATAACGGTGCGCATCCACGGCGAGGAACGAGCAGAACAGAGTGAACGTTTTTCAGTTAATTCCTACTTCCATAGAAATTCATTTGAAACGCCCGCTCAACCACTATCAATGTCAGTGCGGACGAACATATTTTACTTTCGTTTTTAAGTTGGCGATTCAAAAGCCCCCAGCGGTGTCACACGTCGATTAACCGGTGGTAAAATATTCTCACCGTCACATACCTAGTATATTTTTATGTAGATACAATAGGCCTACCTGATTTTGAACACAAGAGGGAAGTATAGCCCTATGTATGACTTGACTTTTATGGGCCTAAATAGTACAATTACTATTTTTAAACTTATAAATATTTATTAAATTGAAAAAAAAAGAATAAAATGGGTTTAGTTGTGATATTTTTATACTTTTATATAGAAATAAATGGTGTTTAATTACATTTTTAGAAGATGAGGCTTTAAGTGTTACTTTACTTTAGTCCCTCACTATAGCAAAACCGTTTGAGATGTTTAATATCCGTTCACAATTTAGCATCTTTAATGTATCTTTATCATTTTGAAAAAGTTTGGTGTGAATAAAATAAACCAGTTAGGAAGAGTAGCTAAAAACTCAGAGTCTGAAATATCCAAAAAATCCACATTCAAACCAAAATATCTGACTTCCTTTTGCTCTGAGCTAATAACTGAAAATTAGAAAGTTGTCCGGCTCGGTGAGACCAATATATATACTGATTTTTGTAACTGTAAAACTAACCCCCCCACTTTTGTCAAATGCATGTTGAAAGTGACACACTTCCTGCTGCCAGTTGGTGGCGCTATAACTTTGACTCACAATAGTTACTTCCATCTGATCGGCCTCTTACCACGAACACACTGCTAAAGTTTCATCAAGATCAGTTAATGTATGCAGAAGTTATAACACTTCGTCTCCTCTCTTTTCTCGCCATAAATTTGTTTCCTCGCCACGGCCAAACCGTTCGAGATATCAAAAATCCGTCTGCAATTTAGCATCCTCAATGTCTTGACTTTATGCTGACTGAGTTTGGAGGTGATTGAATGAATTCTCTAGGAGGAGTACATCACATTCCACAGCAAGCGTTTTCCAAACAACCCATAATAGCCGACTTCCTGTTGGGCTGGCGTGAAACTTGACAGAGGGAAAGTTGTTCGGCCCGATGAAATCTATATGTGTACCGAGTTTCATATTAATTCATGCAAGCGTGTTTGATATATGGACCAAGTTTTCAGACCCTGTTCAAGAGGGCGCTGTTGAGCCCCCCTGCCACGCCCGTTTCTGAAACTTTTCACATGTCTACTGGCTAATAAGTGTTATGTGTCTGTCGAGTTTCATCCAATTTCAAGCATGCTAAGAGTCTCAAACGCATCCGAAAAGAATATTAAAATTTGATGCGTTGCCACGGCAACAGTATCTAAGATATCAATAATCCTTTCACAGGTCTACATCTGCCGTGTGTCTACATTATACACATAAAGTTTGAAGCAAATCGGGTAAAAGTAAGAGGGTGACTTCAAAGCATTTTGAAAGTGACACACTTCCTGCTGCCAGTTGGTGGCGCTATAACTTTGACTCACAATAGTCACATCCATGTGACCAGCCTCTTACAACGAATACACTGCTGAAGTTTCAGCAAGATCAGATAATGTATGCAGAAGTTATAACACACTTCCTGTGTCCCATTATTCGCCATAAATTCGTTTCCTCGCCACGGCCAAACCGTTCGAGATATCAAAAATCTGTTCGCAAGAATTCATCCTCAATGTCTTGACTTTATTCTCACTGAGTTTGGTGGCGATCGGATGAAATCCCTAGGAGGAGTATTTCACATTCCATTGTATGCGTTTTCCAAACAACGTATAATAACCGACTTCCTGTTGGGCTTTTGTAAAACTTAGAGCACGAAAGTTGTGCGGCCCGATGAGATCTATATGTGTACTGAGTTTCATAATATTACATGCAAGCGTGTTTGATATATGGACCAAGATTTCGGACCCCATTCCAGGGGGCGCTCTCGAGCCCCCCTGCCACGCCCGGGTACCAGCTTCAGCCCGGCCCTGATGGCCGCGGGTTCTGACCTGTGTGCAAAGTTTCAAGAGTTTTTGAGCATGTTAAGGGCCCCAAAAGTGGCAAAAAGTCAAAAAAAAAATAATGAAGAAAAATAAAATAAAATAAAAAAATAATCCTTACGAAAACAATAGGGCCTCCGCCCTTTCAGGGCTTGGGCCCTAATAAAAAGATAACTAGGGAATCACTAAATCGAGAGAATTATTCTGATTTTATGATACACTCAAAATATTCCACAACAAATCCTTTAAATGTAACGATATTCAGAACGGAACAAGAATAAAAAAATAACTACAAACAAGCCAAAACGAAATAAAAAAATAAAAATACATTTAAGCAATCCATGACATGACATGATTTATCTAGTTTTTGGACTGAAACATTCTGGTTGTTTTTAAACTCAAACATAATTCTTAAATTGAAAACAAACAAACAAAAAAAGAATAAAATGGGTATAGTTCTGATATTTGTATTATTTTATATAGAAATAAATGGTGTATAATTACATTTTTAGAAGATATGAGGCTTTTAGTGTGTCCTTTTTTGACATTACTTTAATCCCTCACTATAGCAAAACCGTTTGAGATTTTATTTTTAAAAATAATCAGTTAACAACATAGGCCTGCTGACTATAAAAATGACAAATATGGAGGTTTTATATATTTTATAACATATGATACAGTGAAGCAACCTCACTTGACGAGTGTCATTTCCTGAATACAATCACAGTTGAAACTGTGACATTGATTTCATACAACAGGTTAATAAACAGTTCCAGTTAAGTCACTTACATTTTAGATGCAATATTGACTGTTTTTGTTCTGTTTCAGCAGCAAAAATAGTTAAACAAAGATCACAGCAGAACCATCACGCATCACGTGTTTTCTCATAACTGAACGATTCAGCATTTTTAACGAATCGGTTGACTCAAAGATTGAATGATCAATCCATAAACATCTGTCTTAATCATGATCGACTCATTCGAACGAATAGTTTGAACGAATGAATCAATGACTCGCTTATTAAGATGGATGCCTGGCGACACCTAATGGCGGTTTAGTGTTGTTTAAAAGCATCATTCTTTCCAACGTGTGTGTGCAACATTATCAATGTCAGTGTGGACGTCTGTTTTTTCTTTCACTTTTATATTAGCGTTTTAAAAGCACCCGCTCGTGTCACATGTCGATTAACCGGTGGGAAAATATCCTCAGACACATACCTAATAAATGTATATTTAAATACAATATTGGCCTACCTGGTAAAAAGTTTTATATACTATTTTGATGTCCTTTTGGACACAAGAGGGCAGTATAGCCCTATATTTGCTTTTTTGTTTAACCAAATAGCACTAAATAGCCTGTTTTTAACTTTTTCATTCAATTGCAATCAATTTCAATTGCAAAAACAGAATAAAATGGGTTTAGTTGTGATATTTGTATACTTTTATATAGAAATAAATGGTATATAATTACATTTTTTGAAAATTTGAGGCTTTTAGTGTTTCCTTTTTGGACAATACTTTAATCCCTCGCCATAGCAAAACCGTTTGAGATATTTATTATCCGTTCACAATTTAGCATATTTAATGTATTTTCATAATGTTGAAAAAGTTTGGTGGGAATAAAATAAATAGTTTAAGAGGAGTGGCTAAAAATTCAGAGGCTGATTTTGCAAAAGAATCCACATTCAGACCAAAATATCTGACTTCCTGATGGCTGGAGCTAATGAATGTAAATTAGAAAGTTGTCCGGCTTGATGAGAAAAATATACAAACTAATTTTTTTTTTTACTGTATTTAAAACTAACCCCCCCACTTTTGTCAAAAGCATGTTGAAAGTGACACACTTCCTGCTGCCAGTTGGTGGCGCTATAACTTTGACTCACAATAGTTACATCCATCTGATCGGCCTCTAACCACGAACACACTGCTGAAGTTTCATCAAGATCAGTTAATGTATGCAGAAGTTATTCCACTTCGTGTTTCTCTTTTCTCGCCATAAATTCGATTCCTCGCCACGGCCAAACCATTTGAGATATCAAAAATCCGTCCGCAATTTAGCATCCTCAAAGTCTTGACTACATGCACACCGAGTTTGGAGGGGACACGGTGAATTTTCTAGGAGGAGTATTTCACATTCCACAGCAAGCGTTTTCCAAACAACCCATAATAGCCGACTTCCTGTTGGGCTGGCGTAAAACTTGACCGTGGAAAGTTGTTCGGCACGATGAGATCTATATGTGTACCGAGTTTCATATTAATTCATGCAAGCGTGTTTGATATATGGACCAAGTTTTAGAACCCCGTTCAAGGGGGCGCTGTTGAGCCCCCCAGCCACGCCCGGGTACCAGCTTCAGCCCGGCCCTCATGGCCGTGGGTTCTGACCTGTGTGCAAAGTTTCAAGAGTTTTCGAGCACGTTAAGGGCCCCAAAAGCCCCTGAAACCTTGAAAAACAAGATTTAAACTCAAAAGACACCCCCCCCCACCCCCCACACACACAGAGACGCAGGGTCAGAGAGAGAGAGAGGGAGAAAATCCACCTTCAAATCAAAATATCTGACTTCCTATTGGTAGGAGGCAATGAATGTAAATTAGAAAGTTGTCCAGCTCGATGAGAACAATATACATACCAAGTTTTAAGACTCTATGTAAAACTAAGCCCCCATTTTTGACTAAAGGTGGCGCTACTGAGCCCCTCACCACGCCGTTTCTGAAACTTTGCACATGTCTACTGGCTAATAAATGTGATGTGTCTGTCGAGTTTCATCCAATTTCAAGCATCTTAAAAGTCTCAAAAGCATCCAAAAAGAAAATTAAAGTTTGATGCGTTGCCATGGCAACAGTATCTAAGATATCAATAATCCTTTCACAGGTCTACATCTGCCATGTGTCTACATTATACATATAAAGTTTGAAGCAAATCGGGTAAAAATAAGAGGGTGATTTCAAAGCATTTTGAAAGTGACACACTTCCTGCTGCCAGTTGGTGGCGCTATAACTTTGACTCACAATTGTCACATCTATGTGATCGGCCTTTTACCACGAACACACTGCTGACGTTTTATCAAGATCAGTCAATGTATGCAGAAGTTATAACATCCTTCCTGTTTCTCTTTTCTCACCATAAATTCATTTCCTCGCCACGGCCAAACCGTTTGAGATATCAAAAATCCGTCTGCAATTTAGCATCCTCAATGTCTTGTCTTCATGCACACCGAGTTTGGTTGCGATTGGACGAATTTTCTAGGAGGAGTATTTCAAATTCCAGAGGATGCGTTTTTCAAACAACCCATAATAGTTGACTTCCTGTTGGGCTTTTGTAAAACTTAGAGCACGAAAGTTGTTCGGCCCGATGAGATATATATGTGTACCGAGTTTCATATTATTACATGCAAGCGTGTTTGATTTATGGACCAAGTTTTCGGACACCATTCCAGGGGGCGCTGTCGAGCCCCCCTGCCACGCCCGGGTACCAGCTTCAGTCCAGCCCTGATGGCCGCGGGTTCTGACCCGTGTGCAAAATTTCAAGAGTTTTTGAGCATGTTAAGGGCCCCAAAAGTGGCAAAAAGGCAAAAGAAAAATAATAATAAAAAAAAAAATTCCTTCCGGAAACAATAGGGACCTTCGCCCTTTCAGGGCTTCAGCCCTAATAATCCTTACGAAAACAATAGGGCCTTCGCCCTTTCAGGGCTTGGGCCCTAATAAACAGAGCAATTCCAAGAGGGTCCTCACACCATCGGTGCTCGGGCCCTAATTAATGGTACATAAATCAGATTGAAAAAAAAAATTTTATGTACACTTTCAGCTGAACAGGGAGACCCTGATGGTGCTGCTGGACTGGGATGTGCTCCACAATAGAGACCCTGGTAAGGCCTCCTGCTGGTGAGACATCATCTGGGATGGTGTTTGACTGCATATTTCCACTGTCCACTGCATTGTATACCAACAGGTTTGCAGGGCTGACTCAATCAACGGCTGCCATCTCACTGAGATATTTTCAGAAAGAGGGAAGAGTAAAAAATAAACTCACATCCTCATATCAAACCATAAAATATTTCAACATACAACAACATTCAACTTTTTTCCTTATGCATTGTAACTTTACAATTCTCTTACTTGCCTGTTACAAATAGTCGTGGTCAATTGGCACCTCCTCCAGGGCAGACACCTCTGCAGACAGCTGGTCACACCACGGAGCACCACTGACTGTCTCCAAACCGTGCTCCCCCTCATCCTCTGCATCATCCTCCTCATGCTCATCCTCCGGGGTCATGATGTCACCAACCCCAAGGCAGATGTTATGGAGGATGGCACAGGCTGTTATGACCTGAAATGGAATTAAGGAATACATTTATATTTTTTAACAGATTGAGTTTATTATTTTGCAGTATTTTTAAAATGTATTTTTAATTCTTTTACGTGAGGTACAAAGGTATGGTGCACCTCCAGCGCTTGCAGGAAGATGGCCCTGAACCTGGTCTTCATCATCCCAAAAGCACGCTCTATAATGGAGCGTGCCCTGGAATGATGGAGATTAAAGCGCTGGGCTCCCACACCTCGTACTGGCCTCTTGTAGGGAGTGATGAGGGGGAGTGGGTGTTGGAGACATGGGTACCCTCCGTCTGCGAGGATGAAGTGCCCTGGAGGAGGGTACACTAACCTCCTGTACAGTGGGCTGTGGCGGAGCACTCGTGCGTCATGCACTGACCCGGGCCAGCCCACGTAGGTGTCAATGAAGCGGCCCTGATGGTCACAAACAGCCTGGAGGATGATGGACGGGAACAGTTTCCTGTTCCTGTAGCATTGACCATCAGGGCCGCTTGGAGGCTTGATGCGGACATGGCAGCCGTCGATTGCTCCTGCAGCTTTCAAGAAAGCCCTGTGTCTTGCCAGCCCTGCAAACCCACGGCAAACTGCCTCCAGGTCTTCTGGGGTGTTGGGGAATCGAATGACCTGGTGGCGGATGGCCACCACCTCCTCAGCGACCCGGTGGACAGTGGAACGAGGTATATCAAATGCTCTGGAGACGACCCTGTATGATGTACCACACGCCAGCCAGAAAAGAAATACCAGGGTCTCTATTGTGGAACCCCATCCGTGTTGCCGGTCACTTCTCAACAGGTCCAGCAGCACTGTCAGGGCCTCCCTGCTCAGCCGAAAATCAGGTTGAGTGTCCATCTCATTAAAAAACCTGTCCAGCACTGGAACGTCCAGGTTTATTCTGCAGTACAGGGGTCTGGTCTTAATTAGGGAAAGAATGAAAAGAGAAATTGTGTACCACATTGGGGAAAAACTTCTAGTCATATTTAAAACTTTACTTAAGTAAATGTGTTATTTTGCATACTCTAATGCATCAAGAGTAAAAGTAAAGGTATGTATTCAGCAGAAGATATATATGATGGTTTTGCATCAATATTACTGCTATGTTGCATTTTACTTCTGAATAGGTTGAAGGTTGTTACATTTAAAGTACTTTATATAGCCTACTGTTGGGTAGTTTAATTTACAAAAATACATCATATTGTAAACGACCATGTTTTTTGTAGTATTGCTGTCCTGAGGGGAAAAAAGTACTTCAGTACTTTACATTTGTACGTGAATGCTTAACAAATGTAGTTCCTTACAGTCCACCATCACATTATTAACAAATTGTTGCTGACTAACTTATGGAGGTCTTGTTGCCTAGCAACTGTGACAGCTGCAAATGACTAGTTGCAGTAATGTGTATCCTAAAACATTTTTTTTTTTTTTTTATGTTTAAACTGTGTAAAAACAAAACAGGGTTTAAAAATCTGTCAAAATATTTTCAGAGAATAAACTATATAAAATTGAATCTTGGTAAGATTTAAGTCAACATTAAAACCGTTTTGTGTAGGCTATTTTGTATTTTCATATGTATCATTATATTATTCAAGTAAGTTGAACCAATAATTAGCTACATTTAAAAGTGTAATCCGTCAATTAAGGACGCAGCAAACCAGTTAAATTTACCTGCCCATGGTCTTGGCAAAGCCTGAGATACATCACCCGGCGGCGCCGGGGATGAATCCCCATCATCTCCTCCAGTAACATATAAAAAATAAAAATGAGCAATTCTGGCTCCATATTTACTCGTTTCAATTGCAATTTGAAATTTAACAAATGTCATGTAGGATGGCAGCTCTCCTCTCGCACCGTTTGATAGGCAGGAATTGGGGACACCTGGTGGCTCAATTAGATATCCAATGAAGGCTACATTCGTAGGAAATCCTTCGAGGTCTGCAGCCTTCACATTGGGACACAGCTTATGTGATTAATATTTTTTTTAGAATTCCTGTCTATACCCCTGTTTGTTATCTATCCCTGTTACAAATATTTGCATGAGAAATAAAATCATTGTCTTCAATGCTCAGTAACACATCAAAATAATATTTCTCACTTTTACTTTACACAAAGTTAAAAATATAAGTTAATATGAATGTTCAATGTAATTCTTATCAGCTAGTTTTAATACCTATTGTGCATTCATACCAGCCACTTGATGTCACTATTGCTTTAACTTCACTTGAAGGAAATATTAAGCAACTTCCTTAAAGCTGAAATTGTGCAATTACAATATTACCATGCAAAGACAGCTGCTTGATTTTTTTCATCCTGAACTGAGAGTTAAACCCAGCTTTGCTGATTCCAAACTAAACTAAACTAACACGATAGACACCACTAAATCAAAAGTGAACATTTCTTTGAAGATAATATTGATTCAATAACAGTGCAAGATATGTGTTCAAAACCATGCTGACATCTGGGATCATTCATTGTTGTATTGTAAACAGGAATCAGCCTGTTTCTTTTCCACAGTCAATTGAAAATGACATGTTTTCATCATGTTAATTGAATTTGGAGCAGCTGTATGCTTTGAAACTGATAGACCATCTGTGCTTAATTCTCCAAAGTAGTTTGACAGATAGCTTGCAAAAAATATATATCCATGTACAGATTTATGGGCAAAAATGCTGTTGTGGAAAAGGATATAAAATATGAATCTGATTATTTTAATATCACTGACAAAAGATATCTCTGAAAAGTACAGCGTAATCACTTTCTACAGTTTTGACAATCATCTTAGAAATGTGCATTGTTAAAGATGCCAAATGTTAATTGTACCAGTCGAGAACATGAAACTCATATGCTATATAAAAATATGCTGGTATTAGTGGTCAAGTCACCTTTATTTATATAGCTCTTTTTATAATACAGATTGTTTCAAAGCCCTGATAACAGGAAAATAATGCAATAAAGTTTGTAGCAGCTCTAGAAGAAAATAGTGTCATAGTCTAGCATAAGTAAGTTCAGTGTTGATTAATTTCTGTTGTAAAAAAGTTCTTAATTTAGTTAATTTATCTATACAGCCACTCTGAATAAAACGGTGATGTCATTGTCCAGCTCAGAACAATTCTCATACAATGCCATAAATGCAGGCAGATCAATAATATTCTTGAATACATTAAATACACATTTTCAGATCCACATTGACAGATTGAAGTTACACTCCAACCACTGTTACAAAGACTGAAGTCAAAGGGAATAATTAAATTTGATGAAAAAAAAAAAAACATGTTATATTGCACTACTGGAAATGGATTAATATGTCTGCAAAATATTAACATCCCTGATGATATAAATTTGGACATAAAAACTTTCCAGTCACTCACAATTTTGTTAAATGCGTAATCTGGACAAAATCATGCATATTGAGTCATTAGTTTTTTGCATATTTTTCCTAGAAGAGAAATAACTTTTAATTATGTGTATCTGATAAAAGGTTTGTTTTGTTTGTTTGTTTTTTCACTATAGCACTAGCATATAAATAGTGTCAAAAGACATGGACTAAAAGACACAAAAATCTAATTTTGACGAGAATCTAAAATAAGTGAACAGGAACATGCTAACCTTCCAAACCTTGACACACACACAAACACAATCACACAGACTATCAGGGCTTTCTGACCTCTGGTATAGGAAAATAAATCATTCAAGTTTCAAAGACAGGAACCATATTGATTCGGCAAGAGCTCCAGATGTATAATTCAGCGAAATACTGAAAGAGTAATTGAGTCTCTCTTCTTCATGGCATTATCTGACTGGGTCAATTTGCACTCTGCCTGATCAGGTCAGTGCTCAGGGCGGATGAGACTCCAGCCATGCCTTCCACGCTGGCACTGAGACCAGCTCAAGTGTGCATAATGTATGGGACCACAGTCTATAAATTACATCTGACTTAACAAGGTGGTAGTAGGGCTGTCTGCATAAACTCTCACAAAGTAACAGCAAAATTGCAGCTGTTTAACTGTTGGAAATGTACAGTTTTGGCTCTTTTTCCTTCAGGAGGTTTTGCTAGGGATTAAAATAGAAAATCTGTAATTGCAAAGACATTACCACTTGAACTCTTGAAACAATACCTATGCGAGAAGTCTTTAGACCTTATTTACCTTGAATTAGCCAATGGCTTCAATTACAGCTTGCCCTTGTGTCTTAAAAAAACTGGTTCTTGGTGGGAAAAACCTGTCATTTTTTTTTCTTTCCTTAAGGAAAGAGAACTCCATCATTTGTCTATGCCCACTCTGTAAGTTCCAGTGCCTCAGGCTACATAGGTTTGCTTCCTGCATCTAGCTTCACTTATTTCCTCTTTTTCTTTCTTTATTTCTTTTTATTTCTTTCCCTTTTATTCTTTCTTTTAACCAAGCTATCTCTGACATTTTCACTAACTTCCTGCAAGGGCCAGTTAAATAGTAAGTAACTTCTAGCTTCAGCACCCTTGTTCTAGATACAAAGGGCGAAGGATCCATTTGTTGTATCTTTCATTTCATGAGAAAAGAAGGATTCATTTGGAGGTCGCATTTGCAGGAGCCTTCGAATTGAGACAACCTTCATTGTGACGCAATCGGCCCTCGAATGCGGCCTTCAAAGGATGCAACCTCTGAATTGGGATGCAGCAAGTGTCTCCTCCACTCACTGCCATATTTTCTTGATGCCTGTTAACTACGGTAAGTTGTAATGGGTGGGGAAAGGTAGAATAATAGAAGTGATAATGCACCAATTACAACAAAGAATCACGAGTTTCACAAAACATCAAAGGAAACAGTTAATGGGGGAAGCTAACACGAGCGTAGATTATGGAATTCTGAAACAGCAAAATGTCTCGGTTACGTCTGTAACCCTAGTTCCCTGAAGAGGGAATGAGACTCTGCATCGAAACGCTACGGGAATGCCCCTTCGTGAGTGCATCATGAAGCACGTATGGAATCAGTCCAATGGCGAGACGGAGCGTCATAGGTGGGTGACATCATCGACCAGGAAACTAGAAAGCACCCTTGAATCACAACCGTGCTAGCTTCTGATAGGCTGAAGCAAGTCGACCACGGGCATGGCGGGAGTATGGCAGGACGACGCAGTGTCTCGTTCCCTTTTCAGGGAACTAGGGTAACATACGTAACCGAGATGTTCCCTTTCAAGGGAACTCGAGCTATCCCTTTCAAAGGAATACCCACGTCGCCATAAGAGCAAATGTCCATCCGTGTGAAGTCAAAGCGCACATTCGGACGAAAGCACCTGCGCCCCTGGAGTGGAGCTGAAGTCAAGATTGTAGAATCTAACGAATATGTGCGGTGAGGACCAGCCTGTCGCATCACAAACTTAATGTAGTTAAACTCCTGACAATAAAGCTTTAGAAGCAGCCATGCTCCTGGTCGAGTGAGCTCGTACAGCCAAAGGTGAAGGCTGACCAGCCGACTAGCCTCAACTACCCACTTGCTCAGAGGATGCTTAGATGCAGGACACCCCTTCCTGGGTGACCCACAGCAAAACAAACAGCTGTTCAGACATAAGCATCTAATGCCCTAACTGGGCAGAGCAGATTTAGTTTCTCTTGGTCTGATGTCAGAAAAGGAGGAGGACAGAAAGCCTGCAGTACTATTGATCTAACAATATTAGTAGGGACCTTAGGAACATAGCCCGGCCTAGGATGGAGAAAAGTTTTTACCATGCCAGGCGAAAATTCCAGGCACGAGGGAGAAACCAAGAGTGCTTGAATGTCTCCAATTCTTTTGAGAGATGAGATTGCAAGAAGAAAGATAGTCTTAAAGGAACACGCCGACTTTTTGGGACTTTAGCTTATTCACTGTATCCCCCAGAGTTAGATAAGTCCATACATACACTTTTCATCTCCGTGCGTGCTGTAACTCTGTCTGACGCACCCACTCCTAGCCTAGCTTAGCACAAAGACTGGAGGTAAACGGCTCCAGCTAGCATACTGCTTAGAGCCCTGCACGGGGCAAAAAATCCAGCCCTAACCGAAGCCTGGCCCATGGTGTTCAAGCCCTAATCCAGCCCCAGCCCGAAAATTTTTCGGCCCAAACCCGACCCGAGACCAACATCAATATCACTTTAAGCTCTCTCTGACGCACGCTCTCTGATGCGCGCTGTCTCTGCTAGACGCACACACATACACACACTCTACTAGGTAAAATTTTATTATAGGCCTCAAACATAACTACCACCACCGACAATTATGCCCACAAATATTAATACAGACTGTCCATTACAGAGAAGCATAAGCATGTAGTAGACTGAGTAGAGAATATTATATAGCCAAATGTGATCAAGCAGTAAATAAAGATTTACAGTTTTGATGTTAAGGAACTTTACTGAAGAACAGTGTTCCAAAGAACTCTTCGCCAACTGGCTAACGTTAAATAATAATAGAAATATAATAAATTAAAAAAAATCTGTTGAACTGAGTAGACTCATTCACTGTTTATTTGAGAGTGTTGTGAAGAAAAAGAATAGCATCCACTGTTGAAGGCTTCAGGCTCATTGTTTGTAGTGGTAATCAAATCAAAACTCTTTCAAAAGCATTTTCCTGAAGTATTGGGAACTTTTAGTAACTCCCCACGCTCCAACTTCTCCCTGATGCTCTGCATGGTCAACTGTCACCTAATGCATTGCACGCGCGTCGCGTTTACTCGCGTAATATTGCGTGCATATTTATAATATTATCAATATAACAATATTTCATACAGTAGCCTGCGCTCAGCATATATATTATGGGCATGATGAAAGGAGAGACCAGAGTCCGACCAAAGCCCGATCTGTAAAAAAAAAAATTGTAAAAAAAAATGGCCCGACTGCTCTCAATGCTTAATTTCTCTACAGCACGAGTGAGCACCTCCATTAGCTCCTCACATGCTAGAGACTGAAGTGACAAGTCCTCAATCTCATGGATAGTTGCAGTACCGGGGCCTAACCCCACGACTGAAGTCGCCGCTCTGCCTCGACAGAAGCAGGGGTAGCGCAAACCGAACCGCCCTCCTCGAAGAGCGATTGGCAGGAGCGCAGCATTCTTAATGGTAAACGCTCACAATGCTCACAGTCAGCCCCCTCAAGAGCTGACAGGGCATGCTGCACTCCCAAACAAACAGCACATAGTTGTTGTGTATCCCCACCCGTGAGAAATCGAGTGCAAGGATGAACACACTTCCTATAGTGTTGCTCGCTCGCCATTTTATATATATATGTATATATATATATATTATGGCAAGCCGTTCAGGAAATAATTATATTTATAATATGAAGTCTGAATATATAGAATAAAAGTCTGAATATATAAAAATGAATGTCTGAATATATATGGAATGAAAGTCTGAATATATATAGAATGAAAGTCTGAATATATAGAATGAATGTCTGAATATATAAAATGAAAGTCTGAATATATATAGAATGAATGTCTGAATATATATATAATGAAAGTCTGAATATATATATATAGAATGAAAGTCTGAATATATATATATATAGAATGAATGTCTGAATATATATATATATATATAGAATGAATGTCTGAATATATAGAATGAAAGTCTGAATATATATATATATATAGAATGAAAGTCTGAATATATATATATATATATAATGAATGTCTGAATATATAAAATGAAAGTCTGAATATATAAAACGAATGTCTGAATATATGGAATGAAAGTCTGAATATATATAGAATGAAAGTCTGAATATATATATATATATATATATATATATATATATATATATTCGTTTTATATATTACATATATATAACATTCGTTTTATATATTCAGACTTTCATTCTATATATATTCAGACTTTCATTCTAGAAAGTCTGAATATATATAGAATGAAAGTCTGAATATATAAAACGAATGTCTGAATATATGGAATGAAAATCTGATGTTATCAGCGCCATCTTGTGTTATTCATCTACTATTTTTTATACACATTTTGAACAATGAGCGAGTCCGCACGAAATTTAGTAGCAGCAATTTTAAGTAACGATCGTCTAATTAACACCCTGGCGAATGCGTGTACGGGCCAAAATACTGGCAACCGTACTCAACATCGTTCTACTGATGAAGAAATTAATTCGCTATTTCATCGCGGAAGAGCGAATGCGGTGAATTCATAAGATTCATAAATTCCTTCGAGAATGATGCATAATGTTCTTTCAGCAACATTTTGTTGAACATGACTGCCCATAAGCGCTAAGAATGTTGCAAGAATGGAAATATGATCCTCGAGATGACGTGATGTAGACTCCAAATTGTTTATGTTGTTTGGAGTATGACCAACTGTTGCAAAAAAGTCTTGTAGCTCACCAAAGTATTGGAAAATTTCAGGGAATGACATTTTTAAATGAATCACAATTCAAAAGGCTAAAACAAGCTACACATTATTCAGTGAGAATTGTCAAATGTACACTTTCTTTTCACATATTCACACTTTCACATACATTTAGACTTTCATTCTATATATATTCAGACTTTCATTCTATATATTCAGACTTTCATTCTATATATATTCAGACTTTCATTCTATATATATATATATTCAGACTTTCATTCTATATATTCATTCATTCTATATATATTCAGACTTTCATTCTATATATTCAGACTTTCATTCTATATATAGTCAGACTTTCATTCTATATATATATATTCAGACTTTCATTCTATATATTCAGACATTCATTCTATATATTCAGACTTTCATTTTATATATTCAGACATTCATTATATATATTCAGACTTTCATTCTATATATTCAGACATTCATTCTATATATATTCAGACTTTCATTTTATATATTCAGACATTCATTCTATATATTCAGACTTTCATTCTATATATATTCAGACTTTCATTCTATATCTTTCATTCTATATATATTCAGACTTTCATTCCATATATATTCAGACATTCGTTTTATATATTCAGACTTTCATTCTATATATTCATACTTCATATTATAAATATAATTATTTCCTGAACGGCTTGCCATAATATATATATATAGATATATATAGATATAGATATATGTGATAAAACTCCTGCCTAGATACAACTAAGGACAGACAAAAACACTTTCAGACAATGATTCACACACAGAGCGCTTGCTGAAGGCACAGAACCTAGCGTGGTTGTGATTCAGGGGTGCTTTATAGTTTCCTGGTCAATGACGTCACCCGCCTATGACGTTCCGTCTCGCCATTGGACTGATTCCAAAGCCGTTTCTCAATATGCGAACTTGTCTGTACTTGTGTTCTTGTGGACTTGTGAAACGTCATCAGTCGCTGCCCTAGTACTGTTCCAATTCAAAGTTCACATCTAGCCAAGTCCAGTTCGAATCCCCGGATGTGTTCTTGATCCGCCCCTTTTACCGAGGATGCATCGAGAGGTGACTTGTGCGGACTTCAGACAGCCAGGTATCCCAGAATGCATCTCACACCAACCAGCAAGCGTCAATAGCAGAGGAGAAACCCCGCGTAATTTAAAAATACTGCTATAATTGTGTCACAAAATGTAGTTTTAAGAGTATTTCAGGCGAGAATGTAGTTGTTAAAAGCTCGAATCTTTGGTTTATTTATAAAGATAGCGCCTATTTGAAAATTTGATCTGACGTTTTCGGAGTTTTGAGAACCAGGCAATCGGACGCTCGGCGCTCGTACCCCGCCGAGAACAGCCTCTCTCGGCTAGTGCTGCTGACTTGCCGGTGGCTCGGATGTCTCTAGTCTAGTGGTTTAACATGAGATATAAATCGTCTTGTGTATATCCAACAGGCGATTTATTTATTTTATTTGTCTCATTAATGTATAATTTGTTCCCTGGCAAAACGTTTTAGCTGAGAGCAAAGTGAAGTTTCATAGCTTTATTTAACGTTAGTCTATTTAAATTTAACGTTTTAGAGAGCTGACTTATGTTTGACTGAATCGTTGGATTTATTGTTGTATACCTTTTAGGCTACTTATACTTTTAGAATGGCTATTATTGATCATTAAAACTGACATTTAACAAAAAAGGTTATGTCATTCTATTTTATATATTTAAAACATAGCCTATACAATATTTTATTATAGTCTGCATGTTGCCTATTCTCTTCACTGTATATACATATATGACACAACCCTGTCTCTTTTTGCTAAATATTCGTTTTAATGATCAATATTATAATGTTTTTTATTCATCATATTTTTAAAATGAAAACAAAAAGAGTCAGGGTTGTGCTTTATATTTCGTGTTGTTGTAAATATGCAGTGAAGATAATCAATTGCGTTTCCTGAACCACATTTGTGTGGCCATTATGTTAAAGATTTTTTTTTAAATGAAAATGAAAAGAGGCAAAGTGGTGGTTTATAACATATTTCGTTTTATTTGTAGCCTATAAAGAGATAACCGGAGTAGCCAGAGCAAGCTGAGTGACGCTATCAAGTACGCCGCTGTTCCATTTGTAGAATTATCCCAGATAGCACGGACTATTTGATGTGCATTTTACATCTGGAAGACGTATTTTTAAGAGTGTTTGCTCATCTGCAATACGTCTATAGGACGTTTCCTGTCAGATGTCAAATAGACGTTTAGAAGATGTCTTTAAGATGTAATGATTTGGAATGATTTAGAATGTATGTTAAACTGACATCTTCTAAACGTCTATTTGACATCTGACAGGAAACGTCCTATAGACGTATTGCAGATGAGCAAACACTCTTAAAAATACGTCTTCCAGATGTAAAATGCACATCAAATAGTCCGTGCTATCTGGGATCGGACTCGCGTCCTCCCGTCCTCGGGAGTTCGTTCTCCTGAGTCGAACTTGTCAGTCCGAACTACCAAGGACTCAAGTCCGAACTTTGCGTACTTGGTATTGAGAAACGGCTCATATGTGCTTCATGACGCACTCATGCAGTGCCGTTTCCGCAGCGTTTCGACACAGCTTGAGTTCCCTTCAAAGGGAACAAGTGGGTATACAGAGGGTATACGCAAATATTGATCCTCAGAAGTCGTTACACACCAACAGCCCTAGGGAAAAAAATTAACATATATTATACTTGCGTATGGCCCAGACAACACTGATTTAAAATAAAAGTAAATAAAAAAGAAAACCTTTTTTTGTGCAAGTTAAGAAACAGTGTTTGTGCAAGTCACAATATTACAAAAATCTATTTTAATGTAACAGCTGTTTTTAGAAAATGAAAATGAAATAAAGAAAATGAGGGTCCATGAAGAATACACAGAAGGCAAGCGTATATTTGCCATAACTTTTCATAAATGTGGGTAAGGGATAGATTTTAAACTTGCATTTTTACTCTTTTTTTTTGTTTTTTGTTTTTTTAAATAAAGTTTATTCAAAACTGGGTTTTAAAGTTGTTGTTTTATGTATTTTCTATGTAAACAGTATGAGTTTCAGGCCAGTTGATGGAGCTACTTGCCAATTGGGCCAGTGCTTACTACTTCCATTCCAACCATTGGTTGGTCATGGATTATGAATGTGTTTTATGCCTTGAAACCATTTGTACTGGATATTGTTGTTGGGCCTTTAATTTAAATACCCCCACCATTATCTATCTGGCTGACATAGAAGAGGTTTTGTTGAAATAGTCATAGAATCACTTATAATAGTATTGGAAGGAAAATCCTGGGATAACATTATAGGCCTAGATGAAAATTTACAAACATTACATTTGGCATTTATATAAGTGTATAATATTGTGGTAAATATAGTTGATAAATAATTGAAATATATTTGATAAATATTTTTTCATATATCTATAAATTAATGTATTAAATATTTAATATATTTTACAATTATATATATTTTTTTGTAAAGCATGCTGCTAAATTACAGTTTTATTGTTGGACCAGTAGAAAAATTATTTACATTCATTAAATTCCTGTTGAGCCCTGTTGTGTAAACGTAAATCTAGCAAAAAGGATTTGCCCATGTTAATATGTATTTGTCCACCAAGTTACTTTAAGTTGTTGAGCAGGAAGAATGAGAATGAGAAAAGAGAATGAGAGAACAGGGAATAAACCTCAGCTCCTCGAAAAAGCTCCACCTCTATTCAACAACAAGGTCGATACAGAGGAATTTTCTTTGCAAATGTGTCCCAGCAGGATACTTACTGTGGTGTTGTACCCCACGGCAGTTACACAAACCGAAGAAAACAGCCTTGGGGTTGAAAATAATTCCTGTAGAGATCAGCAAGTTCCCAACTCTCTGCCCCATCAGTCACAGAATCCATGCAGTGCAGGTGGACAGGCACTGGGCTTTTTTCTGTTATTTAACTTTTGGTGTCATTTCAGTAATGTGTCAAGTCTGTGTATGCCAAGTCCTTCAAATGCTCATTTAGAGAGCTTCACTTTTTTTTTTTAAGATGGCAAAGGAATGTCATAAGAATGGTTGCAGGTACTAAGGTAAGCAGTTCTTTATTCTAAGAGGAGATAGGAGCTTGTTATCAAAAAAGAGATTGTTACCTCTACAGCCTAGTAACTTTGTGCTTTCCACACTGCACTGAAACCTGGGATGTCATCTTTAAAAACCAGCCTTTTAACCGAGAGTAAAGCTCAGCTTTCTCTGGGATGTGAGACTTGACCATGCATCGTGCAGCCAAAAGTATTCACAGCCCATTGTTTAGCAACAACTCTCAATCATAAACCTTGCCTCATTAAATATTCACATGCTCAAACACTAGGGTTGTGAAAAGCATGGATGAAAATAATATTTTTAGTTTTAAATTAAAATAAATTTGGTGAATTTTATCCTTTAGTTTAAACTAAATTCCAGCATCACTTTTGTTTTCTATATGTAATTGAATGCAATTTATTAATTAGAATATTTTTGGGACAAAACAATACCTTGATATTTTTTGGTATATCACCAACAATTTTTTAAAAGTTATTTTACTGTTTGATTTTTTCTTGAAAAGCTAATAGAAGAACTCCAATCAATTATTAGTAAAACTTTACAGCAAGGTTTCAGTAAATAACATTAGTTAACTACTCTAGTTAACATGAAATAAGAATGAACTTCTACATAATTAATGTTAATTTTATAATTTACTAATACATTTTTTTTAATATACATTTACTTTATTTTAAGGTGTCATTTGTTACAGTGTAATTATACATTTAATACTGAGTAAAAAATAATTAACTACATGTACTTATTATAGGGTAAGGGTTAGGATGACGGTTTGGTTTGGGTTAGTTGCATGTGTTTTATAGTTATTACTATAGTAACTACAGTACTTGTAACACGTGTAACAAGGTCACTGTAAAATAAAGTTTTACCATGAGACCTTATTGTAAAGTGTTACTCAATTATGTAATGATAATTGTGACCACTTACACAACATGCTCTGTAATAAAGTGCTGCAGGGATTATGTATTTTTGTAGGACAAAACCCGAAAACGAGTTTGCATTTTAGCCCTTACATTTCCATCATCCTAAAGTCAATGGATTTTTTGAATGGGAAAACTCTACACACTAGTCCACTTTCACAGCCTTGTTGTCCACTTTCACAGCCTCGTTTTTACTTCTGCCAATTCTGTTTAGGCTTCAAATTTCATAAAAGTTGTATTAATTTGTCAAAGATTATCATGATCTTATTTACTGCAATAATCTAAAAGCCAATGGAAATTTATTTGTTGAGAGAACCAGGGTGATGCCAAGTTCCAGGTTCACAAAATGTCAACACCTGTTCAATTAACACCTGTCTTTTTTTCTGCATACACTCTAAAAAATAATTCTGTGGCTCAGTAAATATTACAGAAATATTTAACTTTATTAACTTAATAAAATCTCTGAATATCGTTTACTTGATTGTTTGAGTTAAACATACCAAAATAATTGAGTAAAAATCCAACAGTTAATTTTATCTAAAATGTACAGATATATTTAAGTTTTTTTCAATAAAATGATTTAGTATTTGACTAACCAATTATTTCTTTATAATACACTTAATATATTTGTGAAATTTCTATACAAATATTTGAGAATGTTGAATTAAACTGATCTGTTTCAAGAAACAAAAATATTACTTAATATTGCTTAATACTCAATATTATTAATATATTTAACACACTCTTAAGAAACTGAGTAAGTTTACTCAATTAAAACAATACACCCCTCCCCCACCCTCTGACGTGACGACAACTCTACGGTTGGCTGAGTGAGCGCGGGCTGTTTGAACTCTCTTCAGTCTCCAGAACAGTTATTCTCGTGTCAGCGTCGCAGATTTGGTGCATGTCCTCTGTGAAATTCAGGTTTGTGTATGTTTTATTTTATCTATAAAATTATTACTGTGCTTTAAATCATTTTATTTAATGCAAAACAACATACAGAGGCCGCGCCTGTCTTTTCGCGTGATTGAAACGCCTTGCATAAACACACGACTTTATTCCTAATGATAATGAATATAATTAATTTGGATGATAAAATGTCCTCAGAACTGTCACTTTTTGTTTAATGGCAGGTTATGGAGTCAGTCGCTCGCAGTATCTTTCGGCTGTCAGTGAAACGCTGGATGGTGGTCTAAAGTTCGAAGTTCACCCACAGAGCGCGAGTCCGGCATGAGAACCAGCGCTGATCCGGTGGATATTGGATAACAGACTGGTTGATTACACTTGTATTAGGCTACCTGAATGTTTAAGTGTTTCATTTTTACTTCTAAAATCTTTGTTAAATGAGTTTAAATGTAGGCAATATGTTAAAAAACAGTGTAAAATGTGCTGTATTGCTGTACTCATCGACAATAAAGGCCAATGTCATGTTACTGGTGGTTGTATGGAATAGGCTACTATTTTACAAAGGTTTAGAGAAAATAAAAAAAGTTAATATTACTCATAAATAAAAACAGTTAATATTACTCATAAATATTGTTTTTTAAACGTTTAAATGTTAAATTATTTCTACTCAATTTTATTTGTTAATGTACCAGATGCAGTTACTCAGATTTACTTATTTTTTTTACTTGCATTTACTCAATTCAAACAGTATATTTCAATGATTTCACAACTTTAAAATTTACTAAAAAATTTTTAGTGTAAAAATGTTTCACCAAAAATGTTTTCTAAATAATAGTTAAACTTTTTACAGTGTAATGACAGGAATGTTTGATTTTTTTTGTCTGACAGAAACACTTTCAAAAGCACTACAGTAAAAAGATTTTAAACAACTATAGCCCTGATTTCAGCAACTGACCCAGCAAACAGAACCTTGGCACAACATACCCAACTTTCTAACAACATTTTAACAACATGGCCAAAAGGCCAAAACAACGTTGTGTGGTGAAGGTTGTTACAGCGTTGACACAATGTTCACATTAAACCACCATTCAGGGCCATTGCTTAATGTTGTGCCTATGGTGTCTGGACAACCACTGGACTATGTACCCGTCACTGCCCTGAAGCGCGAAAATCACCCTTTTAAATTTCAACTGCCTGTTGGCCTCATTGTGTGTTGTCTCATTCTTCATCGAGCAAGGATACATGTGTATTGTGTTCAATTAACCTCAGCTAAATAAGATACGTAATTATTCAAACACTATCAACTTCATTTTCTAATGTGAATAATGTAGCCTCGCTCGCACTGTCTTGCCTTGCCTATGTCTTGACAACCACTGGATATGTACTCGTCACTGCCCTGAAGCGCGAAAATCAGCCTTTTAAATTTAAGCCACGCGTTGGGCTCATGAGTCATATGTGTTGACTCATTCTTCATCGAGAAAGGATATGTGAGTATTGCTTTAAAGGTAGGGTAGGTAGGAATTGTCTAAAAAACTTCTTTTGCAAATTTGTTTAAACTTTATTTATATATCAATACATAATTAAAATGTAAGTACTCTGAAAAAGAAAGTATAAAAATCGAGTGTCTGTAGACCTCTCACGACTGTTTTAAAGACAGCTCATTATTTCCATTCACTCCACCCTCTCCATTCTGGGCTCCTTCCAAAGCCACGCCCCCAAAACACATGAACGCGCGACTCCGACCGCTGAGCTGGACGCATTATTTACCTGAGACGAGCGGAGAGGAAGGAGCACCGTGCATAGTGACATCATGTCAGAATCACATGTAATAAAAAAATCTAACTTTATCATTAGGAATATAAATAAATAAGATTTATTTTAGTACTCACTATCAAGCTAGCATATCGATATTGGTAAAGTTTAAAATATATATTTTTTGATTCGCTAACGAGCTAGTTATATCTATAAGGCAAAGCTAAAAACAGGTTGCATTGATACACGTTTTTCCATTACCATCAGTTACACTGTGATGAAGATGAATTTCGTGTAAGATTCATAACATATATGGTGTTCTGCATGTAAGAGTTTCCATGATGAAAGCATTGTTGACTCTGATGAGGACTACACTCCAGAGACAAGTACCGCATCGTCAGCTCGAGGACAGGTCCGGGGTCGAGGGCAAAGCAGAGGAGGTCGTGCAAGAGGCCGTGCAACTAGGGTCCGAGGAAGTAGAGGCCGAGGACAGGGTGGTCGAAGTGCAGGGCAAGGAGCACTTCTTGGACAAGAGGACCTGCGTCGAGTTTTGCATCTCCTATTCCTAGGTTCCGTGCCTCTTGAATTCCTCAAATCAAACGGCCGGTTGCGCGCAAGTGGGCAGATCCTTTAGCTAAAGGGTGGTTGCCATGGTTGCGAGAGAGAGTGACAGTCGCCTAAGCCAATCCTTTGTTTCGTCCCGAATGGAAATAATGAGCTGTGTTTAATGCAGATTAAACGGTCTAGAGTCACTCGATTTTTATACTCTTTTTTTTCAGAGTACTTACATTTTAATTATGTATTGATATATATAGAAAGTTTAAACAAATTTGGAAAAAAGTTTTTTATAAAATTCCTACCTACCCTACCTTTAATTTGACCTACCTCAGCTAAATAAGATACGTAATTATTTAAACACAACCTACAACTTAGTTTTCTAATGTGACTAATATAGCCTCGCTCGCACTGTTTAGTTTTTCATTTGATTTGTCTGCTATTAGTCTCATTCGTTTCTTTACTCCTCTGGATTTGTGGATGTTGCCTGGACGACCTTTGTTGCCCAGCTTTCGACTACTCTCTGCCATGTACAGAACCCGGTTTTGTTAATTAAATGTCCTGATCTTTGCCTTTTATGTTTTATTTATTATACTTAAAAAAAAATTGTATATTCGTTTATTTAGTTTTTTTTCTTTTTTCACAAATGTATGACTTTTGGAAGTGCAATTTGATTACCATATATGATAGACCTATAGATATCCCCCATTTAGCATTGTATGTTTTGAGGTTAATTCTTAATTAGTCCGATGTTAGATAATTATATACTTTTTAAATATTGTTTATCCTTATTATTATTTAATGGGGCTATCAGTAAATTAGCCTAATTATAATCAAAACCTGCAAGTGTAAACTTTGAAGAGTAAAAATGGCAGAAGGTTACGTTAATTCAACTTTATTAAAATAGCATATGGCAATCAAATTGCACTTCTAAAAGTCATACATTTGTGAAAAAAACTAAATAAACGAATATACAAATGTATTTTAAGGATAATAAATAAAACATAAAAAGCAAAGATCAGAACATTTAATGAACAAAATTGGGTTCTGTACATGGCAGACAGGGGAGCGTAGTCAAAAAAGGCACGTTGATAAAGGTCGGTAACTGGAATCAGTCCAGGAAACATCAACAAATCCAGAGGAGCAAAGAAACGAATGAGACTAAATAGCAGACAAATCAAATGAAAAACGAATCAGTGCGAGCGAGGCTACATTATTCACATTAGAAAATGGAGTTGATTGTGTTTGAATAATTATGTATCTTATTTAGCTGAGGTAAATTGAATGCAATACTCATGTATCCTTGGTCGATGAAGAATGAGACAACACACAATGACCCCAACGGGCGGTTGAAATTGAAAAGGCTGATTTTCGCGCTTCAGGGCAGTGACGAGTACATATGTAGTCCAGTGGTTGTCCAGACACCCTAGGCACAACCTTAAGCAATGGCCCTGAACGGTGGTTTAATGTTAACTTTGTGTCAACGCTGTAACAACCTTCACCACACAACGTAATTAGCAACCTTTTGGCCATGTTGTTAAAACGTTGTTAGAAGGTTGGGTATGTTGTGCCAACGTTCTGTGTTTGCTGGGTAAGCATGTCCCCAACTCTTTTACATCTTGATAACATAATGTACAAATACAGGGCACATATAGATAAAAACAGCATGAATGTTTTTCTTTTCTTTTTGTTTTTTTAATACACTTATACTGCAGGTCACATCTGTTGTCCATATATTACACCCCTTAGTGTCTGTGAAAGAATGTCTTGGACAAACCCAGGGACAAAGACATCAAATATTTACAAAGAGCGACATTAAAAATGTATCAGCTTAAACAACCAAATGTCTCTCTTGTATTCTTCAGTGTGAAATCCTCACAAGAACATTTTCTCAGATTTACGATGTGGACAATATTTTCTGTTTTCTCTCCTGTCTCATCCCTTCACAGAAATCAGCACTAATTTATGCCAAACTCTGTCAGAATCCTATGAAATACTTCTGCAATATGGTACGACTTCAACAATAACAGATACCAAATATAATCAACAATTGTTGGAAAGGGAGGAACGTTTCTAGCTAAATGAAAATATATTTAATATAACAGCAATCACAAAAAATACTATTCAGCATTGTGAGCATAATTCCTTACAGGTTCAGCATCCACATTTCCTAAATCAATTAGGTAACAATGGAGCTGTATGTGAAGGAGTAAAGTTTGTAACATTTGAAATGCAAATAGGCTACTGGCCTCTCTCAGGCTTCTACAGAAGTTCTGAATGAAGACCCTAATTAAAGCCTGAGGGACACATGGCAACACCAACTCTCTCTCAGTGACACGTCATGCTCGAGAGTTATGAATAAATTACCATGAGAAGATGAAAAAAAAAAAGAGTTTGTTTCTCAAAAGTTGAATCTGCACTTGTTGTTTGGGGCCAGATAAGAAAAAGACTATAGTCTTTTGATGTAGGAGGGACACTTTTTTGAGAATTGGATAAGATCTAATGTGTTTGATTTCCATTCTAATTTGGATTTTTTGGTGGTTTGCGATGACCTAATTATGTTTAACACTCAGATCTCTGGTATACAATATTAATGCTGACTGAGCGTTAATAGGCACAATAATGGACAAAACGAGCCACACCTTCACGTACATCATATGTTCACTCTTCAAACCAAACTCTCATCCATTTCCTCTTGTCCACTCTTGTTAAGTGATGTTTAAGTGGTGAGAAAGACGTTTGAGAGGTCCACAGCATGAATGTGAGAGCTGATGTCTAAGAAGCCAGTAGTATTAATAAGCCTTTTTCTACAGACATCAAGACTCCGCTGAGAAGACTGTCAGTCAGCCTCCTACACACTAATATTCCAATATTCACCACAGAAATAACCATTATAAATGTTTCAAACTTTTCAAAGCATCACCCTCTGAAGTCTTTGCTCTTGTGGGCTCATTTTATAGCTGCCCTGAGATGAAGTTTCAATAGAGGAACAGTAAAAAGAGGGTCTAAATATGTCAAGTTGATGCAAGTTAAAGTTAAACTTTTATCTGTCGCAGTGTCTTTCTTTCAGTCTTTCTTTCTCTTTCTATCGTTCGCTCTTCTCTTTGTGTGCTTGGCAGCGGTATCTTAGATGTCTTTGTTTAGGGTCCAAAGTCAGTCTTTGAGAAAATATGAAAGAATGTGGGCGATACTGTCTTTGGAATAATATTAATATAAAAAAACCTCCAGACATTATGGACCAAACTATGGCAAGTACTATAGAGAAACATTCAATATTTCAGACATCCATCCATTGTCATCTACCCATGTTTATTTCTTTCTTCCATTCATCCATCCATCATTTATATACTGAACAAAATTATAAACACAACACTTTTGTTTTTGCCCCCATTTTTCATGAGCTGAACTCAAAGATCTAAGACTTTTTCTATGTATACAAAAGGCCTATTTCTCTCAAATACTGTTCACAAATCTGTCTAAATCTGTGTTAGTGAGCACTTCTCCTTTGCCGAGATAATCCATCCACCTCACAGGTGTAGCATATCAAGATGCTGATTAGACAGCATGATTATTGCACAGGTGTGCCTTAGGCTGGCCACATTAAAAGGCCACTATAAAATGTGCAGTTTTATCACACAGCACAATGCCACAGATGTCGCAAGTTTTGAGGGAGCGTGCAATTGGCATGCTGACTGCAGGATTGTCCACCAGAGATGTTTCTCTACTATAAGCCGTCACCAAAGGCGTTTCAGAGAATTTGGCAGTACATCCAACCGGCCTCACAACCGCAGACCATGCGTAACCACACCAGCCCAGGACCTCCACATACAGCATCTTCACCTCCAAGATCATCTGAGACCAGCCACCTGGACAGATGCTGCAACAATCGGTTTGCATAACCAAAGAATTTCTGCTCAAACTTCCAGAAACCATCTCAGGGAAGCTCATCTGCATACTCGTCCTCATCGGGGTCTCAACTTGACTGCAGTTCGTCGTCGTAACCGACTTGAGTGGGCAAATGCTCACATTCGATGGTGTCTGGCACTTTGGAGAGGTGTTCTCTTCACAGATGAATCCCAGTTTTCACTGTACAGGGCAGATGGCAGACAGCGTGTATGGGATTGTGTGGGTGAGCGGTTTGCTGATATCAACATTGTGGATCTAGTGGCCCATGGTGGCGGTGGGGTTATGGTATGGGCAGGTGTATGTTATGGACAACGAACACAGGTGCATTTTATTGATGGCATTTTGAATGCACAGAGATACTGTGACAAGATCATGAGGCCCATTGTTGTGCCATACATCCACGACTATCACCTCATGTTGCAGCATGGTAATGCACGGCCCCATGTTGCAAGGATCTGTACACAATTCCTGGAAGCTGAAAACATCCCAGTTCTTGCATGGCCAGCATACTCACCGGACATGTCACCCATTGGGCATGTATGGGATGCTCTGGATCGGCGTATACGACAGCATGTTCCAGGTCCTGCCAATATCCAGCAACTTCGCACAGCCATTAATGAGGAGTGGACCAACATTCCACAGGCCACAATCAACAACCTGATCAACTCTATGCGAAAGGAGCGGTAGTGGCCGACTGCGGCATATAAGCATAATAAAGGTTCTGGAGCTCCTCCATAGGACTCGAGACAGGTGTCTCTCATTAGCATTTGCTCCACTGGCCTCGATCCGGTCTCATGCCTCTCGGCTCTCGGCCAGCTTCATACTGTAGTAACAATAATAAAACTTTAATACATTAGCTCATCCATGAACATGATTTCTGCCCGAGTCCCGTCGGATTGCTTTCCATTAGTTGTGGAGGTAGGAATCTGAAAAGTGCATGAACATAGGAACAAAATACTGAACCTGAGCATTATTATGTTTTTTTATTATTATTATTATTTATTATGAGCAATAGCAGTGGAAATGTTTCATAGTTTAATCTTCTTTTTTTTTTGTTGTTTTTTTTTTTTTGGCGCCAACAAAGTTTGTCTATTAAAAACCAACCAAAAACGGAGAAATATTCACAGGAGTATATAGTGTGACAACTAATATTCCCCAGTCATATTATGTCTCAGTGATTATCATGAACAGCAGCAGACTGCTGTATACCAAGCAAATGAGGTCTTACGTAACTTTAAATGAGGAGTAACTTTAATCTTACGAACATAACAACGGAGTGTTCTCACATCTGTTACTAATACTATGAAATGTCACCATGTACTAATGAATGACATGTTTATTCATGTCTTCCTATTTTCTGTGTGTTTAATGATTATTCAGTTAACCAACCCTCTGTGTATTACAGGTGATTAATGACTAACAGCTATTGCAAATGTTGACTTTACCTGATAGGGTTGAGTTTTTACACCAGTGTGAAAACAACATCTTCAACCTACGATCAATACTGTTCTATGACAGAAGCTCTGGCAGTTAAGTTCACCTATTGAGCCAATCAGAATCCACTTGTGCTCCGAATCCGATAACCAAATGTGAGTCAATCCGCGACTGCTTATTGATTATTCCATTTCTACATTTGCTTTTCTGATCATTAATCTAATTTGTTGATATAGAAAGTGCGGACAGGAAGATGGTGGTGATGGAAAAGAGGATATTTCACAAAAAATGCTAAAAACTCACTAAAGATTAAGAGAATTTCAGATGCTCCAGGCATGGCTTAATTAAATATGTGTGGTGAGGGTACAGGTGCACATTAAGAAGGCAAGAGACAAGCCATCTGCTGTTACTCAAGACATGCCAGGGATGAAATATTCATAAGCACACAAACACACACACATACAAACACTCATGCACTTTAATATGGGTAGACAGTCTCACATCCACTTACACACTTAAACACAGTGTATATATTGCACACAATCACGGCTGACTTTACAAAGCCTCAAACCAATTGGTGTCTTGGGCAAAGTGTTTTTGACTTGTTTATATGCACTTCAACATAAGTCCCTGCTGTGGCCAGAGATTGATCTCATTTACATTTTAGTCGACAACCAAGAATATCTGCCTCATAGCCTCTTTCAATTACGCTCCAGTTGTGACATCAATAAGTTGAACCCCTCATTCACAGGTGACTGAACCTGAAGCTACACCTGAAACGAATTCAAAGGGAAAACCTTGATGTCCTAAAGGAATGTGTGCTAGATTCCTTTTGGAATTTATATCAATTTAAAACTAATCCTAAGTATCCTAATGGAATTTTTTCAACATAAGACAAAACAAAAAATAAATATTTTAGAAGTTTAATATGTAATTTAGAACATTAAAATGAATTTCAAGAAATTCTTTAAGGATTCTCCTTCAGCTCATATGGACAGTTTACTGTCCAGTAGCAAACCATTATTCCAATATAATAAGTACATTCTGATGAAAATCACACAATATCAAATAGAACAAAATAATTCTGAAGCAATTTAATGTCTTCAGTTTAATATGACTTTTAAAGGATTCTCATATTTGTTACCATTAAGATCCTTTAGAATTGGTCCCAAATTCTGATAAAAACCTTAAACACATTACTAGTAATTTTTTGACAAGGAGTTGACCCAATAAAAGCAGTAATGAAATGTCCAGAGGACATCATACAGCCTGATCTCATGAAATGTGTCTCTGCATGCATTGTATTTATCGTGCAATTTATACAGAAAATTAGTTTTTACGTGCATATGATACGTAGTCTTCGCGTGCATATGATATGCATTTTATGGCATGTAATACGCACGTACCCCACACCACTAATCCTGCTCAAGCGTATAAAACGCACGTACCCCACACCACTAATCCTACCCAAGTGTATAATATGCATGTACCCCACACTACTAATCCTACCCAAGGGGCTTACAGTTTGTATCATATGCACAAAAAAACTACTTTTCGCGTATAAATTGCACGATAAATACAATGCATGCTATAGAGATGTATTTCGTGAGATCGGGTTGCATCATGACATGTAATGTGCCTTTTGTCAAACTGATTACATAATCACCCTCTAGATACAGTAAATACAACTCCCCAAGGGATGACACTTCCCAATCAACTTCTGTACCAACCACAAACTTCCACCCCAATGAACCTCAGAGACATCGCACTCTGAGAGCACCATTAGAGGTTCTATACAAGAAGATCCTGGTCAATATGCTGCTTGAGAAAAGTACCTTGTGTATTTAGAGACATAGAGTAATTTGAAAACCAGCTGTTAAGGATTTTACTACATTATAGAGTGAATTTAAAACTATGAAATATTTTAACTCTAATACAAATTCAATTCTATTTATTTATTTATTTATTTTTCATGTAATTTGCATTTACTAGTGTGAAGTTTTGCCTTGTGTTCATTAAGCTTATTTGATTATATAGTGTAGTATCTTGATCCAAGTTATGTTGAGCAGTATTTACTGAACAGTTTTGTAACAACACATGTCTTTTTGTGACAGGCTCAATACCATAATAAGAAATATCATAGGTTAGAATGAACAGACATGTGTCTGGGTGGATTTGAAAGATAGATTTCGAATGTGACCCATACCAACAACAGAAAGAGACTGTATTTTTATTTACTTGTTCCCAGCAGAACAAAATATGTGACATGATTCCCATCGTTCCAGAGCAGGCTAGGATTTTCCATATCAGAGAATGGTGTATGTTAATATATTGATATCAGTAGGCTAAGGGTGTTTGAAATACTCAAATTTGTCTTCAAAGGTATCCTTGTTGATTACACATTCCCATGATTGTTTTGTTTTTTTTTGCAGGGGGGGGGGGGGGGGGGTAAAGGTGCTATACACACAGATGGTGACTTTGAAGATGCTGCATGAGTGTATGGTTCTTTACGCTCTGTTTATAATTATAAGTTTGCTGCTGAGAGATTTATGCTTTGGTCTGACTAGTAAAACATACAAGCAGTCTCTGTAAAATATGTGAAACATTTGGAATGGCATACTGTCTGTAAGTTCATGCAACAAACATACTATGAGAGATGCAAAGAAAAATCACAGAACAATCTTAATGGGGGTTAACTTAAAACAGGTTGCATCGTTTTCGGTTCAGGTCTTTTGTATGTGCTTCTTTAAAGTCCCTCTGTGGTGAAAATCAAGTTTTTAATGTTGTTTATATGTCTATGTGGTGTTTTTATGCTTTAACACTAGAACTGCCATGGCGGTCATTTTGACCGTTTTGAATTTTATATCTGCAATAACTTTGTTGAAAAAATAAATACAATCCTGCGGGTACCTGACTTTTCCTAAAAGTGTCTGTATTTTCATTTAAAATGTTTTTCATATAAATTACACATAAGGCAAAAAAAACAAATGAACATATTTACCTATTTCGGCCATAGACGGTCATATTGACCGCACTGAATTTCGCGGTATTATTATAGGCTATACCAATATACACAACAATAAAATGTGGTACAAAATACACTAAACATATTCAACAACAAATAATTTAAATGTAATGATATTCAGAACAGAACAAGAATGAAAAAATAACTATAAACAAGCCAAAATGAAATACTTTATAAGCGAAAGTGAAAGTAAGCGGCGTTAGGCTCACGTAACTCTCTAGGCTAATTAGAATCAAAATGTTTCAACATTTGCGATGTATTTGGATGGTAAACTATTCTTTATTATACTGTAGGCTTTGTACTTCCCTCATGTTCCAATATCAACGGAAAAAATCATCCTCTTCACATGCGCAAAATGGTACGAATTGTAGGCTACTGACAAACAAAGCAGTGGAATTTTTATATGTTAGGTTGACTATTTTATTATTATATTTTATTATGGCTATAATGAACAGGCTGCAATGTAAAGATTGCAATGCTGGAATATGGTGTGTGTGTGTGTGTGTGTGTGTGTGTGTGTGTGTGTGTGTGTGTGTGTGTGTGTGTGTCGGCGGGCGCGGACGCGATCGAACAGTGAACATGAAAACATAGGCTACTCCGTCATTTTGTTCAGGACATCTACGGATATTATTTATTTTTAAATGTATAATTAAACTCGTTTAAATGTACAGTTTGGTGTTGTTTTGTTTTTAAAAGACATCCTAATACAATAAATGCATTAATCTCTCAATTGGGTATTTATCATTAAAGATATAGAGTTTGGAATCTAGCGGTCAAAATGACCGCTTGCGGCAGTTCTAGTAGTTATGGAATTCTGGCACTTCTAGTGTTAAGACAAACCATGTGCAGATTCATAAGTCAGCACCATTGCTGGGTATTTTCTCCGCGAACCAAAGACAGTCTCGAAAACGTGGTTTGAAATCGCTGGTGTTTCTGACGTCACAAACTACCTTGTAACCAATCACATCAATGTGTGATTGTCAAGTCAAGTCAAGTCAAGTCATCTTCATTTATATAGCGCTTTTAACAATGTAGATTGTTTCAAAGCAGCTTTACAGAGATAAACGTATAATTTAGGGTAACAGAGATTGTTTTGGCTTTATAGCGGTTCTTTAATATAGTTATTTTCCAGCTAAAGTTAGTTTTGATTGATTCACTTCCGTCGCAACGATCATTTGTTATTAAATTAGGGGCCGCTAAGACGACACCATTCTCTCTACACAGACTTTAAACGCGAACCTGTGAGAAATGCTGATGGCGCTCACATGCGCATTAAGAATTGGTTCTATAGTTATGTGCGTTTGAATATATGTGCGCAGGTTTGGAATTCCCTACAAACCAAGCCTAAACAAAGTACTGGCGTTTCCTTATAATTTATACAGAATTTTATTTTATTTGATCAATTCGGGGTAGGTACGCGAATTGAGTTTCCCAACAATGCTTTATCTGTAGAGTGGTAAAGGGATCCTCCATAGGGAGAGACTAGTTGGCACTTCAGCACTGCGTTGGATCGGGTCCAGGCGATGGTCCTTCATCAGATCTGGATACGGCCTGGATCCGGCAGGCTGCGGGAAAACTTCGGGATAAACAAAGACACTAAAATTAGAGTAGATGCCATTCTTCTTATGATGTAACGAGTACATCAGGATTTATGGGAAGTGTTCCCGGTTCCAGCTGACCTAATCTATGCAGCCTAACATTGAATTATAGAAGTCTATAATGTATTATGTGAATGCTAGGTCAAAGAGATGTGTCTTTAATCTTGCTTTGAACTGACAGAGTGTGTCTGCTTCCCGGACAATGGTAGGAAGACTGTTCCAAAGTTTTGGTGCTAAATAGGAGAAGGATCTACCGCCCGCAGTCGATTTTGATATTCTAGGTATTATCAACTGGCCGTAATTTTGAGATCGCAATAGACGTGAAGGACTATAATGCGTTAAGAGCTCGCTCAAGTACTGCGGAGCTAAACCATTTAGTGCTTTGTAAGTGATCAGCAATATTTTAAAATTGATGCGATGTTTAATAGGCAGCCAGTGCAGTTTTGACAGAACCGGGCTAATATGGTCATACTTCCTGGTTCTGGTAAGAACTCGAGCTGCTGCGTTTTGGACCAGCTGTAGTTTGTTTATTAAGCGTGCAGGACAACCACCCAGTAGAGCATTACAATAATCTAGCCTTGAGGTCATGAACGCATGAACTAACTGTTCCGCATTTGTCAATTAGAGCATATGGCGTAATTTAGATATATTTTGAAGATGGAAAAATGCGGTTTTACAGATACTAGACACGTGACTTTCAAATGAAAGATTGGTATCAAAGAGCACACCCAGGTTCCTAACCGACGACGAAGACTTAACAGAGCAGCCATCAAGTGTTAGACAGTACTCTAGGTTATTACGTGTGGGAGTTTTTTGTCCAATAATTAGAATCTCTGTTTTTTCAGAATTAAGTAGTAGGAAATTACGAGTCATCCAATTTTTTATATCAGCTATGCATACTGTTAATTTTGTGAATTGGTAAGTTTCGTTAGGTTTTGAAGAAATATACAGCTGAGTATCGTCTGCATAACAGTGAAAGCTAATGCCATGTTTCCTAATGATATCTCCTAATGGTAGCATGTACAGAGTGAACAGCAGCGGTCCTAGTACTGAGCCTTGTGGTACGCCATACTGAACTTGTGATCGATGAGACATCTCTTCATTTACTGCTACAAACTGATAACGGTCAGATAAGTATGATTTAAACCATGCTAGTGCAATTCCACTAATGCCAACATAATTTTCTAGTCTATTTAAAAGAATGTTGTGGTCGATAGTGTCAAATGCAGCACTAAGATCGAGTAACACTAATAGAGAGACACAACCACGATCGGATGATAAGAGCAAATCATTTGTGACTCTAACAAGAGCAGTCGCAGTACTATGGTACGGTCTAAATCCTGACTGGAAATCCTCGCAGATATAATTTCTTTCAAGAAAGGAACACAGTTGTGAAGACACTGCTTTTTCTAATATCTTTGACAGAAAAGGTAGATTTGAGATCGGCCTGTAATTGACTAATTCTGTAGGATCAAGTTGCGGTTTTTTAACAAGCGGTTTAATCATGGTCAGCTTAAAGGTTTTTGGTACGTATCCTAGAGACAAGGATGAATTAATGATATTAAGAAGAGGATCTATGACCTCTGGAAGCATCTCTTTCAGTAGCTTAGTCGGTATAGGGTCTAACATACATGTTGTAGATTTAGATGATTTAACGAGTTTAGTAAATTCTTCCTCTTCTATAACAACGAACGAATCAAATTTTCCCTCAGGGAGACTACCCTGCCTGATGCGATACTGTAGTAGACGGTTGCATAGTTATAATTTTCTCCCTGATATTATCAATCTTATAAGTGAAGAACTTCATAAAGTCATTACTGCTGTGTTGCTTGGAAACTTCTGGGCTTGAAGCTTTCTTTTTCGTTAGTTTAGCCACCGTTTCAAATAAATACCTAGGATTATGTTTATTTTCTTCTAATAGGTTTGAAAAATAAGCAGATCTAGCAGCTTTTAAGGCCTCTCTGTAAGCAATCGAGCTCTCTTTCCATGAAATGCGAAATACCTCTAGTTCCCCTTCAGGGACTACCGCTGCGTGTAATCGCAGTGGGAACGCCTCCAGCGTAGTGCGTCTGAAGCATGAATGAAATCAGTCCAATGGCGAGACGGAACGTAGTAGGCGGGTGACGTCATCGACCAGGAAACTATAAAGCACCCCTGAATTACAAGCGAGACAGCTTCTGTTACTTCAGCAGCGCTCTGTGTGAATCTATGTCCCTGGTGTTTTTTTTTTTTTGTCTGTCTTAGAATTTGCTAGGCAGGAGTTTTCACCCATATATATATATATATATATATCAAAAAAAAAAAAAAACTTTGTAATGGCGAGCGAACAGCATTTCAATAGGGTGTTCATCCCTACCTATCTACAAATCACGGGTGGGGATACACATATTGTGTGCTGTTCGTTTGGGAGCGCAGCACGCTCAATCAGCCCTCGAGGGGACTGAATAAGCATTGTTGTGAGAACGCTGTGCTCCCGCCGGTCGTTCTTTGAGGAGGGCGCCTCGGCTCGCGTTCCTCGCGGCTCGCGTTCCGCTTCTGCCGAGGCAGAGCGGCGGCTCGAGTCACGAGGTTCGCAAATGGATCTGGCAGAGGGGTTTTAGAGACGGGCTTCGCCTTTTCTCTGCCTTCACCTGCCAGGTCCAGTGTCGCATCTTGGGGCGGAAGCACGCTTTGCGGTTACTTCCACCCCGAATGAGGCATCGGTACTGCAATTATCCAGTTCTGAGGAGCTGAATGTTGTAGTTATTGAAATAGACTCGCCACTTCAATGTGTAGAAAAACACACGCACAATAATGAAGTTTTAGAAAACAAACTGTTGAGTCTTAACTAGCTAAAAAGCAGATCTCGCGCTGGCTGAGGCAGCGCGTAGATGGTAGCATAAAGAATCAACGGCTTGGATCTCGCGTTGTCGAGGCAACGCGTAGATCCGCAATTTATTTATAATGTGGAGGAAACTGAGCTCAAGGAGTTTCCCTTTCTCTCTTATTCCTATTATCACAACTAAAATGTGTGTTTTCAAGCTATGATTCTTTCTGTATTCAAATATGAATATTCAGCCTGTAATTCAGACTATGAAATACTTTGTTACTGGCTGTATTTAAATTTGAGAAATAATAAAAAAAAAAAAGCTATATAAAATACTATGCACTTTCTAAAACCCATGTTTATGGTGAGGGCACACGCCGAGTGCTTCGTGCCCTTTCTAAAATCTATGTTTATGGTTTTATTTAATTTTGAGAAATTAAATGAAATATCTTTCTGGCCTTTTAACTGCATAAAATACTATGTAGTTTTTAAAATCCATGCTTATGGTAAGGGCACGCGCCGAGTGCTTCGTGTCCTTTCTAATATCAGTACTTATGATAAAACGGATCTGAGGACTGTTATTATCTCTAAGTAGGCCAAGGAGCCCTGACACTAGTAGTGTAGGGCTTCTGAGGGTACACCCCTCCTTGGGGAAGATGGTTTCCACCTTATTATATGGTGCCTGTCTCCCCTCGGTGCCCTCAGGGGGGTCGTTCTGCCAACCCCGCCTTCATGCCGGGGCACAGAAGGTCCCAGCGAGTTTTTACCCGAGGGTTGCTCGCTCCCTCCGAGGAGGGCTCTAGAGTATTCAGGCCAGTTGTTCCCTGCCGGTGCGCCGCTTCAGGGCACTGTGCCTGCTGTTCAAAATACACCCCACCGTGGGGAAGACGGTTTCCACCTCATTATACGGTGCCCGTCTCCACTTGGTGCCCTTAGGGGGCCGGTCTGCCAACCCCGCCTTCATGCCGGGGCGTAGATGGCCCCAGCGAGCGTTTCCCGAGGGGTGCTCGCTCCCTCTGAGGAGGAGTCTAGAGCAGTTAGACCAGTTGTTCCCTGCCGGTGCGCCGTTACAGGGCACTGTGTCTGCAGCTTGACATATTCCAGAGGCCAGCCTCGAAATCTACACCCTAGTAGATTTTCTAGTGGAGTGGAAAAATCTTCCCAATGTGTCTCAGTGGGTCCTGCATACAATCGAAAGAGGTTACGCTATACAGTTCAGGTCTCGTCCGCCTCGGTTCAGAGGGGTCCTTTCCACTGTGGTGGGCCCCGAGCAGGCTCTGGTGATGGAACAGGAGGTTATGACTCTTCTGCAAAAAGGAGCTATAGAACGGGTTCCTCCTCCCAGCAGGGAGTCAGGTTATTACAGCCGGTACTTCATTGTTCCAAAGAAAGACGGGGGGTTGCGTCCGATTTTAGATCTGCGTCTTTTAAATCGCACTGTAGGGAAGCTCAAGTTCAAGATGCTCACTCTCAAACAGATCGTGTCACAAATCAGGTCTGAGGACTGGTTCGTCACGATAGATCTGTAGGACGCCTACTTCCATGTGTCTATTCTTCCTCAACACAGGAAGTTCCTGAGGTTCGCTTTCGGGGGCGAAGCGTACCAATATCGGGTTCTTCCGTTCGGCCTAGCATTGTCACCCCGAACGTTCACGAAGTGTATGGATGCAGCTATAGCCCCTCTAAGGCTGCAGGGCATCTGCATTCTGAATTATATCGACGATTGGTTAATTCTAGCTCAATCGGAACAACAGGCAGTTCGGCATCGAGATGACGTTCTTGCTCACATCAAGAGATTGGCTCAATGCCAAAAAGAGTGTGCTTTCTCCATTACAGAGAACCACTTTTCTCGGTGTAGTGTGGGATTCGACGACGATGCAGGCACAATTGTCACCTGCGCGTATTGCTTCGATTCTCGCCGCAGTAGATCAGGTCAAGCTAGGCCAGTCATTCACTGTGAAACAGTTCCAGAAACTGTTAGGTCTCATGGCAGCTGCGTCCAACGTGATACCTTTTGGCCTCTTGCACATGAGACCGCTACAGTGGTGGCTCAGAACCAAGGGATTCTCCCCGAGGGGAAATCCGTTCCGCACAATCATGAGTTCGCGACGGTGTCATCGCGCCCTGATCATGTGGAAAGATCCTTGGTTTCTGTCCCAAGGTCCTGTGTTGGGAGCTCCTTGTCGTCGCGTAATGCTAACGACGGATGCCTCTCTCACGGGTTGGGGGGCGATCATGAGTGGTCGCCCAGCTCAGGGTCTGTGGCAGGACCATCATCGTCTATGGCACATACATTTTCTAGAGATGTTGGCAGTGTTTCTGGCTCTGAAACACTTCCTCCCAGACCTAAGGGCCCACCATGTTCTTGTCCGAACAGACAACACATCGGTGGTCTCTTATATCAACCATCAGGGGGATCTGCGTTCTCGCCCGCTTTACAAACTGGCACGTCAGATCCTTCTATGGTCCCAAGGGAAAACTCTTTCGCTGAGAGCTATTTATCTCCCGGGGTATTTAAATCAGGGGGCAGACATCCTGTCGAGGCAGGGGCCGAGGCCCGGGGAATAGAGACTTCACCCCGAGGTGGTGGAGCTCCTATGGGAACATTTCGGTCGTGCCGAGGTCGGCCTTTTTGCTTCCCGAGAGACATCACACTGTCCACTGTGGTTCTCTCTCAGCCATCCAGCCCCACTGGGGTTCGCTCTGCTCCCGGGAGTTCTGGAGAGGGTTCGCCGGGACGGGCTCAGTCTTCTGCTAATAGCCCCGTTCTGGCCGGCCCGAGTATGGTTTGCGGACCTAGTGTCCCTCCTCGACGGCTCTCCCCTGGAGATTCCGATCAGGAGGGACCTACTCTCTCAGGCGAGTGGGTCGATCCTTCACCCCCGCCCAGAGCTATGGAGACTATGGGCTTGGCCTCTGAGGGGGCTCAGCTCATAGAATCCGGTCTCTCGACTGAGGTCGTTGAGACCATTCTCCAATCCAGAGCTCCCGCTACGAGGAAGTTATATGCCGCGAGGTGGAAACTTTTCACCTCTTGGTGTGGAGAGCGCCAACAGGACCCAGTTAACTGCCCGGTTGGTACAGTGCTGGAGTTCCTGCAGGACCGTCTCTCCACGGGGTTATCCCACTCCACACTGAAGGTGTACGTGGCGGCCCTGGCTGCTTACCACGCTCCTTCGAGTGGAGTTTCTCTTGGGAGACACCCACTTATATCTCGCTTCCTTCGTGGCACTTTGAGGCTGAGGCCAGCAGTACGTACGAGGGTGCCATCATGGGACTTGGCCATCGTCCTAGAGGGTCTCTCCCTAGCTCCTTTCGAGCCCCTTGAAGAGGTTTCCGAGAAGTTCCTTACTCTCAAAACTATTTTTCTGCTTGCTATTTTGTCTCTCAAAAGGATTGGAGACATTCAAGCACTCTCGGTTGCTCCCTCGTGCCTGGAATTTTCACCTGGCATGGCTAAGGCCTTCCTCTATCCTAGGCCAGGTTATGTTCCAAAGGTTCCAACTTCTGTAGTTAGACCTGTAATACTGCAGGCTTTTTGTCCTCCTCCGTTTCTGACGTCGGACCAGGAGAAACTTAATTTGCTCTGCCCAGTGCGGGCTCTAGATGCTTATGTCCACAGAGCTGCTCTGTGGAGGAAGTCTGAACAGCTGTTCGTTTGTTTTGGGCTGCCCAACAAGGGGTGCCTTCTGTGCCCCGGCATGAAGGCGGGGTTGGCAGAACGACCCCCCTGAGGGCACCGAGGGGAGACAGGCACCATATAATAAGGTGGAAACCATCTTCCCCAAGGAGGGGTGTACCCTCAGAAGCCCTACACTACTAGTGTCAGGGCTCCTTGGCCTACTTAGAGATAATAACAGTCCTCAGATCCGTTTTATCATAACGTGGTCGAGGCCATCTCACTTGCTTACGAGTCGGCCAGTCAGCCTTCACCTTTGGCTGTACGGGCTCACTCCACCCGGAGTATGGCTGCTTCTAAAGCTCTCCTTTCAGGAGTTTCTCTTCAGGATGTTTGTGATGCGGCAGGCTGGTCCTCACCGCACACATTCGTCAGATTTTATTGTCTCGATTTTAGCTCCACTCCTGGGGCGCAAGTTCTTTCGTCAGCCTGTGCGCCTTGATTACACACGACGGAGACTTGCTCGCATGGGGACGTGGGTATTGCGTTCCCACTGCGATTACACGCAGCGGTAGTCCCTGAAGGGGAACGTCCCGGGTTACGTATGTAACCCTAGTTCCCCGAAGGGACGGACGCTGCGTGTCCTGCCATGCTCCCAGCATCCCCTTGGATCGCTTGCTTCAGTAACATCAGAAGCTGTCTCGCTTGTGATTCAGGGGTGCTTTATAGTTTCCTGGTCGATGACGTCACCCGCCTACTACGTTCCGTCTCGCCATTGGACTGATTTCATTCATGCTTCAGACGCACTACGCTGGAGGCGTTCCCACTGTGATTACACGCAGCGTCCGTCCCTTCGGGGAACTAGGGTTACATACGTAACCCGGGACGTTTTGTTTTCTTCCAGTTGCGCTCCATTTTTCTGGCTGCTCTCTTAAGGGCCCGAGTGTGCTCGTTGTACCACGGCGTTGGACTATTTTCTTTAATCTTCTTTAAGCGCAACGGAGCAACTGTGTCTAAAGTGCTGGATAAGAGAGAGTTAAAAGTTTCTGTTGCAATATCTAGTTCTTCTAAGCTGTCTGGGATGCTGAGATGATGAAACTGATTAGGAAGATTATTAATAAAGAAATCTTTAGTGGCAGAAGTGATAGGTCTAACATATTTGAAACACGGAGTCGGCTTTGCAGCCTTGGCTAAATTAAGTTTACACGAGACTAGATAATGATCTGAGATGTCATCGCTCTGCTGCAGAATTTCAACGGCATCAACATCCATTCCATGTGATAATATTAGATTTAGAGTATGATTACGACAATGAGTAGGTCCTGACATGTGTTGTCTAACTCCAACAGAGTTTACAATGTCTTTAAATGCCAATCCCAATGCATCTTTTTCATTATCGATGTGTATATTAAAATCACCAACAATTAGTACTTTATCTGCAGTCAATATTAATTCTGATAGAAAGTCCACAAATTCTTTGATAAAATATTTATGGTGCCCTGGTGGCCTGTATACAGTAGCCAACACAAATCTCAAACGTGATTTATCATTTATACTATATATTTTTACATTTAGTACTAACACTTCAAAAGAATTATATTTAAAACTTGATTTCTTAGTGGTTTTGAAAATATTACTATAAATTACAGCAACACCTCCCCCTTTGCATTTCAGACGAGGCTCATGTTTATAACAGTAATCTTGCGGGGTGGACTCATTTAAAGTAATGTAATCGTTTGGTTTTAGCCAGGTTTCTGTCAAACACAGCACATCTAGGTTATTATCTGAAATCATATCATTAACAATGAGTGCTTTTGAAGTAAACGATTGAATATTCAGCAACCCAAGCTTTAGCATTTGCTCTGTATTATAGCTGTTTTTTATTTGTTGAACATCAATTAAATTTTTCACCTTAGATGGGTTAAAACGTTTTTTGGATTTCCAAATTCGGGGAACAGACACAGTCTCTATATGATGATAGCTAGGTGAAAGAGGCTCTATGTGATGGGATTTATCTGACCTGGGTAACGCGAGGCTGCTAGCAGACAGTCGGTTTAGCCAGTCTGTCTGCTTCCTGACCTGAGCCCCAGATTGTCATGTTTGAGCTCTAAGACTATGTGCCATATTACTAGAGAGAAGAGCAGCACCATCCCAGGAGGGATGAATACCATCTCTTTTCAACAGGTCAGGTTTGCCCCAAAAACTTTTCCAATTGTCTATAAATTCTATATTATTTTGTGGACACCACTTAGACAGCCAACCGTTAAGCGAACACAATCTACTAACTATCTCATCACTCCTGCGAACAGGAAGGGGGCCAGAGCAAATTACAGTGCTTGACATCGTACTTGCGAGTTCACACACCTCTTTAATATTAATTTTTGTGATCTCCGACTGGCGGAGTCGAACATCATTAGTGCCGACGTGAATAATGATCTTAGAGAATTTACGATTAGCATTAGCCAGCACTTTTAAATTTGCTTTGATGTCAGGCGCTCTGGCTCCCGGCAAACATGTGACTATGGTGGTTGGTGTCTCTATTTTCACGTTCCGTGTAATAGAATCGTCAATTACTAGGGCACAATCAACAGAACTCTCAGTGGGTGTTTCACTGAGCGGGGCAAATCAATTTGTTATGGTAATCGGAACGGAAGAGTGGTTTTTTGATCCGCGACTAGAGCGAACCCTCACTGTCACCCATTTGCCCGGCTGCTCAGGCACTACTTCAGCTGGAACCGACTCATGTAAAGAGTTCACTATGCTAGGCGCATCCAAAATAGTATCTAAAGCTCTAGCACTCTTACTATCCTCAATTAAAGTTTGGATGCGTGTTTCTAGTTCTGAAATCTTCTCTGTCAGCCTAACTGTCTCCTTGCATTTATCACATATAAATCCTATATTGCCAACAGAGAAGGCTATGCTAAACATGTGACATGAAGTGCAGGTGACAATAACAGGACAAGACATTACTCACCGTGTTTGTTGAGTGATTCTTACTCACCTGAGCTTTTTATGAACTCAAAGGCGCGGGCGCGCGAGAGAAAAATAAATAAATAAAAATAGCTGAGCGCACGGGGGGGTATTCCAGAAAGCAGGTTATGTGACATACCCGGGTAAGTTTAAGGGTAAGTTAGTGGATAACCTCAACTTTCGGTTCCAAAAACGGAGGTAACTTTCTGGGTATGTATGTAACCATAGGAACTTACTCTCTGAAGATAACCTGCTCGGTAGCAGGTTATGTTCCAGGGTTAGTTTGTTTCAGAGAGGTGACGGAGCATGGCGTGCCCTTTTGAAGACGATCCAGTGGATGTGGAAGCACAGATAATACGAAATCTTTTCCGCCGTCAGGGTGATACGACCACGTATCGATGTGTTTTCGTATCCAAATGAATATTTACCGTTTTTCAAAAGAATCGTTAATTTATTAAACGAAGATAATGGAGTTAAATATTTAACTCCATTTATTTAACTTTTTTGCGACGGGGAGTTTTTTGTATACAATAGGCGATGCAGAGCATGTGGGAAAGGCAACTGTGTGTAGGGCTGTTCGTACAGTATGCATTGCACTCAAACGGTTCCTACACACTTTTGTGCAGTTCCCTGGCCATAAACCACTGAGGGTCATTAAAGAGGAATTCCACAGAGTGGTGGGTTTGTCCATTCTATGATATTCTATGAAAGACCATTTTAGTTACATAGCACTACTTAATCTATTCATACTGTACTGTATACAGTCACAATAATTTTAAATGTTTCTAATTATATAACTTTCAATTTCAGGGTTCCCAAATGTGATTGGGTGCATTGATGGAACCCACATTCCCATTAAAGCTCCTTCAGTCAATGAAGGAGACTATGTTAATAGGAAGTCAATCCATAGCATCAATGTGCAGGTGACAATAGATTTTTTGGGTGCTAAATGTTTGGGTGTTTAAACCATTAAATCACCCTCATTACTGGTCCCCACTAACTAGGTAATATGTGATGCAACCCCTAATGTTGAAGCCAAATGGCCAGGGTCTGTACATGATGCCAGAATGTTTAGGGAGTCATCATTGTGCCACAAATTTCAACAGGTATGTTTTGCCTTACACAATGTTTTATTTTATTTAATTTTTTTATGCAATTATACACTTTAACTACCTTTATATGACACTTCAATGGTTACTTGCTGGGGGACAGAGGGTACCCTTGTCTGCCCTATATGATGACACCCTACCCTGAACCTGAGCCTGGACCACAGGCACAATTCAACCTGGTCCACAGCAGAACACGGGTCAAGGTGGAAATGACCATAGGCATCCTGAAGGCAAGGTTTCAGTGCCTGCTCAGGGTCAGCCCAGAAAGGGCATGTGACATCACAGCTGCTTGTGTTGTTCTTCACAACATTGCCACACTGAGAGGTGAGAGGGCCCCCCCTTCTCTTGAAGATGGCCAAGAGGAACCCCCAGTGAACCCAGTAGACTAAACCCAATTCTCCTCAAAACTTTATAATATGCTAAATGGATCTCTATGAGCAGGCGGCTGAGAGACAAGTTCGAAGGGACCGTCTGCAAAGTGCAATATAACCACTGATCTATATTCGCCTTATTTTAGAACGTGGAAATAAATATGGGTCCAATTTCCGTTTTTTGTGCGGCACTTCCGTTTCCTCGCTTCCCTGGGCTAACTAACGATATCGATCGCGAAGGATTATGCAGAGTTGACAGAAAAATGTTACACATGCCGTAGCAGATGAATACAACAAAGAACTTCAGCCCCGCCCTAAACATGGTTGAGCAAATGCTGGACTAATATGGAGGTATTGTCATGTCAAATGCTTAATGCCATCAGAATGCAACCAAATCACAGGATAGCAATAAGTAGATGACTATAAATAATTGTAAATCATACAAAATAAATGCCATGATCACTAGATTTTATAGGTGTTACTATAATGCTTCCCAGCAAACATTTGGACGTTTAATGACCGTTGAAAAGACGTCCGTCCGACACGTCCCGTCAAAAATAGTTCCAAAATGAAAGTTGAACGGACGTCTTCGACGTCATCTGACCGTGAATTCCACGTCTCTTCTGCGCTTCCCTAGACGTCTAAATGCGTCGTCATTTGTGTGTTTAAATGTGTTGCTGTATAATTTAAGTGTATATATAAGCCTGCATATAAAATAATCACACACCTATTGTGTAACATCGTGAAAGACAATCAAAGTCTTGAGGTTTACACATCTTGACAAAGGTTCTAAAAAGGTCCAAAATTGGTCCAGTGAGACCTGAACGTCAATAAAACATTTGAATCACGTGTACATCACAAACAAGAACACATTATTTGTGGACATAAGCAAAAAAGAAGCATGTTCTGATTTAGCACAACATTGATCTTGAACAGCCAAAATTTCTCTTTATTTTTTTCAATGTTTAACATTTGTTAACCAAACTATTATTATATAACTGAATTATTATATAAAGGGATAGTTCACCCAAAAATGAAAATTCTGTCATTTACTCACCCTCATGTTCCAAACCTGTATGAGTTTCTGTCTTCTGCTGAACACAAAAGAAGATATTTTGAAGAATGTTTGTAACCAAGCAAATAGAGCAACCATTGACTACCATTATTGGGGAAAAATGATTATGGTAGTTAATGGGAAGCGACATCTGCTTGGTTACAAACATTCTTACAAACATCTTTGTGTTTAGCATAACATAGAAAGGTATACAGGTTTGAAACATGAGGTTGAGTAAATGATGACAATTTTCATTTTTGGGTGAACTATCCCTTAAATACATTGTTTGGCTCATTTTTTGTATCCACCACCCCCAGCTCTTCCTGGAGCGTGTTTCAGGTGTTCTGCCATTGCTGCATCAATTTCAGAGTCTGTAGCATTTGGGCTCCACCTCTTCACAGCATCTAAGGGAAGAGAATATATTTCTTTTTAAAATAAATAAAATTAAAAATTTGAGATAAATGACATGCACTTATTTTCAAAATATTTTTAAAGCAGTTACTGAAACCATACGTTCAAATCCAGCTAAACATTTCATTCTATTTCAGATAATTTACTTTCTGAAAGAAACTCTCAAAAGGCTTCATTAATAAGTTACAGTAATAACTTTGACTGTATCATTAAACATACTTTATACTATGGTATACCGTTGTATAAGTTCAAAGTAACTTTTAGCCTACTAGCTAATTTTAGCCAAACTCAGTAAATTTCAGTTGACAATGTGGGTATCATTTCTTTTGGTTCATTCATGTCAAACAAGTAACTCAAGCACGTTAATCTAATAATACAAAATGTACTTACCCAACAGTAGATTTTTACTAATATCGATACAACTCCCTCCTCAATTCCTCCTCTCCTCGTGGTTGTTCAATGGTTCAATGTTCCGGAGTCTATGGGGAGAACGCGTTAACATCTCGCGAGATAATCTATCCTATCGCGGGATTTTGTAATATCGCGAGATCTTTTGTTACTACATCTTGGCAGCACAGTTTTGGCAATTACATCCAACTCAGACATAAATGGTGAACGGATCATTTCTGTTTTACATGTATATGCATACATTCCATAAAAAAATAACAACGAATACATCAGGTACAACAGGTTGAAATAATGACTAAAATGCAGTGGCTTTGCAATCACTTAACCACACAGGGCACTTTGTGATTATAATTAATTTAAACAAGATAAAGTAAATATATTTACTTTGTATACAAATCGTGTATTTCATAAAGATAATTCCTGTTTTTTTTGTCATGCTTGACTAGACGTGTAAAAGACATCAGTGGACGTCTATTCACAGCCTTGACTAGACGTGTAAAGGACGTCAGTGGACGTCTTCACAACCTCTTAAAAACTACTTGGGCAATTAAATTAATTATTGCAGTATTAACCATGCAAGGATTAAGCACAGCTTTTGCATATTTCACAAGGATTTCATAGAGGGTCATGATGGGCTATAAATGCACGTATAAAAGACGTCGCCAGGTGACGTCCTCTCACCCGATACACTATATATTGAACTACACGTAGCTAAAAGTCTAAATAACAATTATACATGCAACCCCAGAGAACTGTAGACATGTACAAATGTATCTGAATGCATTTTTAGGAAATGTTCTGTGTTACATATTTTCACCGATTTATGCCGTCCTACCGCAACAATTTTTGCCTAGGGACACGATGTTGCCGTCGGACCAATGTTTGCTGGGTTTTGTTAATGGTGATCAGCAACCAAATATTGATAATGTGGAAGTTACTGCCTTTTGCCTGGGCATGACTTCTCACTTTTTGCTGACAATACAAAGGCAGAGTACAGTAACTTAAAAATAGTGGTCAAAAGTCAAGTTTGAGCTCAAGATTTTTTTATGTATATAATTTGCATTACTAAAACATCTATTTGCCAGATCAGGTCTTGTGTTCACGAAATTAAAAGAACAAACATACGGTCGCTTCGGTGGTTTCTTAAAATTTAAAGCTTTTAACCACAGGCGAAGGGATTCCTCATTCTTCGGTGGGGGTAACGTTAAAGGTCGTAGGGCGCCTCGCAATTACATTCAGCTCTCGTATGCGTTCGATGATTAAAACACTCCTGCTCAAGTAAATCTTTCTTTTGTACCAGTTATTATGACAACCTCTAACTGCACAAACAATCCCGGTCTTCCTCGAAGCCATAACGATGAGTTAGTTCAGGGATGGGCAACTTTGGTCCTGGAGGGCCACTGTCATACAGAGTTTAGCTTCAACCCTGAAAAAATCACCTGCCTGTAATTTTCTAGTAATCCTGAGGACCTTGATTAGCTTGTTCAGGTGTGTTTGATTAGGGTTGAAGCTAAACTCTGTAGGACAGTGGCCCTCCAGGACCGAAGTTGCCCATCCCTGAGTTAGTTGTTACGAAGTGTTGGAAACTCAGAATCGAAGACCAGGAGACTTGGTTCTTTCTTCAGCAAGGATTCTTTATTGAGAACACGAGCTGTCGGTAGCTGCAGTCACCAAGTCTAACTAAGGGAACGTTCTCTTACAGTTTATATACATTTAGGGGCAGGAACCAAAACTTTGTGATGAGACAGGTTTAGGAACCTGTTCTAGACTGAGAGTGTTGCCAATCCTAATCCACTCAGCATTTCTATTCAAATGCTGAGACTCGAGTACAGGACTGGCAGGACTCTCTTGCTAAAACACAAGCTCCAAGAGCCATTAAGAGTTTTCAGGAGAAAACAGGAATTGCAACTTTGCTGAGCCGAATCATTCGTGTGATATCATCATCTTAACCTTAAAAGCTAAATACAATATTATTTACCGTGATGTTATGTACGGAAGCATATTTGAAATAGATTCTTAAATTTGTTATTCCACAGAAGACTTGTTTGATTAACCGCTACGATGAAGAGTGAGTGACAGGAAGTGCTTGACCGGAAGTCTCGCACAAAAAAACGTCAACTGGCTGTGTCCGTATTTCCGTTAAAAATAGGGTGAATAGAATGACTGGATAGCTCATGACGTCATAAACAGTGAAGCCACCGCGCTGCCATATTGGTATTCTAAGCTCACGCGTTCTATTGAATCAATAGGAAATGTTATGATTTGACTGAAAAAACATTGCCTAACGAGACACAGTTTTTAAATCTAAAGTCTCCCCATACATTCTCACAACGCAAACATCCTAAGCATTTAAATGGGTATTTGTTTAAAGTCTTATTAAAAAACGGCAATTTCTTTGCAAAAGGAATGAAAAGCTGTACGAGAACACTAGTCGGCCTTCACTGAAGAGCTATCTTCACAGGTAAGAAAAACAGTTTGATACTATTAATTAAATAGTGAATGCTAAAGATATTTTTGTGAATTGGTTAATATTCAGGTGAATATTGTTTCGTGGCCACGAATTAATAATACCTCAGCATGTTATACTAACTTGTTCCCTCATTTTACTATATTGTGGCCACATTGTAATTCGTTTAATCAAAATGTGGGAGGGAATTAGTTCAACGTGTCCACGATTTATTAAAACGAGGGAACAAATAAGTCGTGGTAACAACAAATTATTTAGATCAGTGGACAGGGCGCATAAGAACAAGCAGAGAGAGAGAGAGAGAGAGCCCCGGCTGCGCGCGCACACTCTCACCGCCTTCAAATAACACGAGCGCTGTATTGCTCTCTCTCCCTCGCGCATATCAACATCAATTGACACAATAGTAAAAGGTCGGAAGACCGATTGTGTTTTATAGATTAGTAGTTTGTTCATATAAAGTGTTTGATTAGCAAGTACATGTTCAGGAAATGCATAATACAAATTGTATGGTTAATGTAACGGTAAACGGACTCTGCACGAAGCTCTTTTGAAGCTGTCAAATGGTGTCGCTATTGGACACTTAATTGTGATTATTGCTGCTCTGAGGTTTCTTATAGGCTACTGTTGACTGTTTTATCATTGTTTTTTGAAGAAGCAGCAGCATTACTCTTGCCTCGGAGAAAACAACACGGGCATAGCGACAATTTTGCATATAAATTACTACTTATACATGGGTATCAATGACGTCACCTTTTTGTTGTGGCAAACATGCGTCAAAAAAATGCGTCATCTTTAGGACCGTAGCGCCTGCACCACCAACCGTCGATTCCAGGTTTAGCTAATTTTACTGTCTATGATTCCAGGGGAAATGTCAAACGTTAACGTCAAAGAAACGGGCTCTGCTAACGTTACTCAGATGAAAATCGCTCATCTCTCTGATAAAGAAAAGTAATGCTATTACAAGAAAATTGATATTTTGGGTTTTGATCCGTATTTACTTCCAAATCAACTACTGACCCCGCTGAAATCTGCCGTTCAACTTGCCAAACATGTCTTTTGGCGACATCTACATCTACCTTGTCCACAATCCTTCTCCATACAGCGGGGAGTCCCTATACAAGAGCACTGAAGCCAACATGTATTTTAAATCAGGATGGGTGAATGATCCTCGAGTTTATCATCTAGAGATGAAGAAACTTTTCTTATTTACAGGAAAGGTAAGATATTTGTTTACTTAACTTTACTAGCTATGCTAATGTTACTAACTTGCTATGTGGTGCTAGCTAGGTGGCAAAGCTAGGTAGGTCAATACTAGGATAATAATTAACAATTGCCAATGAAATTTCGTTTTTTAAAGCTGACCTTACGTTTGTTAGCGAAAACATAATGTAGAAAATAGCTAGGAGTCTTAGATTATGTTATATATGTTGAACTTAAACATCATTGGTTAATCTGGCTATATTGCTAAATTTATAATTCTCAATTTGTGTTTCATACTTAAGGTTAAGCATTCACAAAACCTTTCTGTGACCCCAACACATCCCTGGATCACAGTCCAAGAGGACGGGACAGTACTTATGGCTCATTACACCTGTAAGGCAGGCCTAGGAGAGGTCTGCTCTCATGCAGCAGCTCTTCTGTACTCTGTGTTGGCTGCTGCTGATATTAAAAACGGGCAGGCTTGCACCGAGAAGCCTTGTGTATGAACTCTGTCAGAGGGGTCCCATATGAAGAGATCTGCAACATCAGTTTCTCTCATAAACAAGAGCCATGCTCAAGCCGTGAAGATCAAGGTCCTGGTTGTCCTGCTTTCAGACCATCAGATAAAGACTACCAAGCATTCTTTGAGGCGCTTCATAATAGTGAATTGCAGGAGTCCAAACCAAAGAAGAGTGCCATCCTCTCTGTCATTGAGGTCCACTCCCACAGGTAAGATGCTCTGCTCCACAGAGAGACTGAAAGGCTCTTTTGTGGCTTGCACATAATACTTTACAACTCATCTCAGTTATGACAGGGGAAAACAAAAACATGGGCTAATTATAATGAGTAATTACTACAGGACTAGAATAGTTAACTGTACATTTGTTCTTTTGTCACTTTAAATAGTCTGGACACTATATATTGTCACTTAAAACGTCTTGTTTCTGTTTCTCTCTCACAGGTACATCCCAAAGGTGATGCAACTGGACTTGCCAGCTCCTCTTTCCACATTGTACTCAAGCGCCTGGCTGGAGATGGACTTTCCCTTGCTGCTGATTGAGAGTACCAAGGTCTTTGATGATCTACATCTAACGAAGCAACAGGTAAACATTATAAACATTCTCCTTTTAGTTTGCCATAGGCCTACTTCAATTGTATTGGAGTGTAATATCCATAATGATCAGGCTGTTTTGGTACAACTCTTAATATTTCAGTGTATCAGTTCAGGTGAAATGAATGATAAGCCTTTCCATTTTGAAAGTATTCCAAAGGATAATTTTCTTGAATGTAATCAGTTTTAGTCAATCTATACACTTCAGTGGTAGTTAATCTCTAAATAGTCATGTGTCACTAACTTTTTCCCCAGTGTTTGATAGTTGAGGAGGAGACCAGGGAGCAAAGTAAATCTAGAGTATGGTTTGATCAGAGGGCAGGAAGAGTCACAGCGTCAGTTTTCAGTGAGGCAGCCAGAGCAGACACACCTGCATCCTTGATCAAAAGAATTTGCTATCCCCGTGCTTCTAGGTTCTCCACTGAGGCAACAAGGTACATCGATAACAGAACAGTTTTATAGGAGAGCTATTCATAGGCCTACTGTGCAAGACAACCATGCATAAAGCAAGATTAATTGGTCTAGTTTGTTCTAAAGCTTACAGCTTGTATACAATAGTGCTTGCAAGTTTGTGAAGCCGCTGTTTATAAGCCAGTAAATCAATGTTTTTTTTTTTTAAATTGTCATAATGCAACACCTGGTAAATGACAGACATGTTCACATTTTAATGTGAGAGCTTGTAGAATACAATGTGAAAACTTGCAGAACAAAAATCTGAACTTGTATGTTAAAATGTGCACTTGTAAAAAATATTCACACACGTGATCTGAATTTGAAGTCACACAAAGAAAAAAAAACACTGTCAAGAGAGCTTGCATCACAAAGTGGCAAATCTGTGCGCCTCGACTTTTGCATTACATGTTTGCAGCTGTCATGTTCATGTACATATCAATCTACACATTTGTGATTTTTTTTTTCTGTAACAGGTGTGTAAACATTTCTACAAGTGCAAATTTTCAAGTTACAAGTACAGATTTTTTGTTCTGCAATTTCTCACATCGTATTCTACAAGCTCTCACATTTTGCACCATATTTACCTGCATGCTTACATTCCAATCTTTGTCAGATGGGGTCAACAAAATGAGGACAGAGCAAGGGAAAGCTATGTTGCTATGATGCAAGACCACCATGAAGACTTCCAGGTGAGGGCATCAGGGTTCATCATCAACCCAGAACTCCCCTGGATTGGAGCATCACCTGATGGTGTGGTAGCCTGCACTTGCCATGGAGATGGCGTTTTAGAGATAAAATGCTCCTTCAAAACCAGGAACTGCTCCCTCACTGAAAGCTGCAAGGATTCCTCATTCTGTCTTGGCATAGGAGAGGATGGGGTCATAGCACTGAGACATTTCCACAAGTACATGTATCAAGTGCAGGCACAAATGCACATTGCAGAGGTGAGTTAATGTGACTTCATGGTGTGGACACCACAGGAAGTTTTCACCCAGCGAATTCCATATGATCCTGTCTTCTTCCACGATGCTTACGGCAAAGTGGTGAATTTCATCAAGACTGGAGTGCTCCCTGAGCTGCTGGGGAAATGGTATACAGCACCACGCCTTACTCCCATATACACCACAGCCACAAAACAGCCACCTGAAGTGGGATGCTACTGCGGTCAACCTGCAGGCACAGATGTCATCATTTGCACATCTGGAAATTGTAGGCGAAAGCACTTTCACAAGACCTGCCTTAAGCTGACCAGGGTGCCTAAGACATGGAAATGTGTGGAGTGCAGAAAACAAGTTTAGTATTACCAGTCTGTGACAGGGGAGCTGACTGACCTAATGACAGTCTTGTATAAAGTACTTGAAAGCGATTATTTTGCACTTTATGTAGCCTATTGTATTTTTGTACTCCTGTATTGTATTGAATGTGAAACTGTATGTTGTCTCGCACGCTCACGCTTTCTTAGCCAGGTCACCGTTGCAAATGAGAACCTGTTCTCAATGGCCTACGTGGTTAAATAAATGTTAAATTAAAAATTAAAAAAATATCTTACCAGAAAAGGACTTGGTAGAAGTTAAAGTTTCCTTTTAGAATATTACTTAAAGTAAGTCTTAAAGTGTCTGTTATTTACTGTACTTAAGTATCAAAAGTAATTTTCTGATATTAAATGTACTTAAATATTAGAAGTGTGTGTATATGTATTTAAGTACATTTAATATCAGAAAATTACTTTTGATACTTAAGTACAGTAAATAACAGACACTTTAAGACTTACTATATATACAGTCGTGCTCAGAATTAATCATACCCCTGGTAAATATGATCAAAAATGGCTGTAAAAAATAAATCTGCATCGTTTATTCTTTTGATCTTTCATTCAAAAAATTGGCAAAAATATAACCTTTCATTGAAGTAAAAGAATTGAAAGTGGGGGGGAAATCACATTATGAAATAAATTTTTCTCCAAAACACGTTGGCCACAATTATTCATACCCCTATAATTTTTTATGAATAAAATATCTCTGAAGTATATTCTCATTAATATTTACCTTTTTTAGCACACCATAGTGACTAGAAACATGAAATTGTCCAGCTATGACTTATTTCACAGGAGTTTAAATATGAGGAAGCACAAAGGCCAAATTCCCTTAACCATCCATCACAATGAATAAAACCAAAGAATATAGTTCTGATGCGCAGCAAAAAAATTGTTGAGCATCACAAAATAGAGAGTGGCTGTAAGAAAATAGCTAAAGAATTGAAAATCCCCATTTTGACCATCAGGGCAATAATTAAGAAGTTATAATCAACTAAAGATGTTACGAATCTGCCAGAAAGAGGACATGTCTATATTGTCTTAAAGGAGACATATCATGCTTTTAAATCGTTCCTTTTTACATATAAATCATACATTTGTAGTCTATATAAAGCGGAAATGCAATGCTTGGGTCTGAATTCCTCATTATTATAGCTCCACAGGCCCCTTTTCTACCCCTTTTCTGATGTGCGTCTGAGAGCAACTCGTTTTGGTGCGGTCTCTTTAAATACAATTGAGACACTTCATACCCCGCCCCCTCTCCAGGATGCAGAGGTGACACTCGGTTCAACTCCACCCCGTTCGGCCATTTTTGTAGTTTGATAGCAGAGATACGATTATCTAGCGGCACAGAAACTTTTTATTCACACGTTATTAACAAAATGTCAACAACGGAAGACTTGTCCAGCCAGCCTTACATGTTCGAGCCAGAGTCGGAGCCGGAGCGAGATGAAAATGAAGACGACGAACCTGCAGAACAACGTCTTCATATGGATGTATCGCAATGGTGTGTTACTGTATTTACACATGAAACTTTGGTCTTCCGACCTTTTACCACCGTGTCGATTTATTTTGATTAATATGTGCGAGGGAGAGAGAGCAAGACAGCGTCTAGTTTGGAGACGGTGTCTTGTTTACATTTTCGCCTGGCTCCGAAGAGAGAGAGAGAGCGCGCGCGCGCGACCGGGTCTCTCTCTCTCTGCTCGTTCTTTCAGTTAAACATACGCCCTGTCACAAGCGCGGCAGTTCATCTACATTAGACGGTGTAATGAAGCGTGTGGGTTACTACATCCAACAACCGAACATTTTGACTTACCCTCTCGTTGTCACATTCACTGTCTGTCATCGTCCTGTCTGCACTACAGTTCCCAGAATCCTCCTTGTTTCCACACCTGAACTCACTCCCTTCATTACCCACCGGTTCATCATCATCATCTGCATCACCTGTCTTGTGTTCATCTGTGTGTGTATTTAAGTTCCTGGTTTTCACTCTTCACTTGTCGGTCAATGTTTATGTTAGGTTTATCTATGTTCTGAGCACACGCTCCCTTTTTGTTTGTATTTGTTTATATTGAGGATTAAAATCTTGGAATTCATCATCTTCGTGTTCGTCTCCTACTTCATCCACCCAGAAGCCTGACATATGAAAGTAGCTGAGCTACTTCCTGCTCAGCTACTGTTCGGACGCTCTTGCTTACTGCTCCGCGCTTTGCTCTATCGCTTTTACATTTTATCTCCTATATTTTATATTTTATTTCCTTTTATCATCTAATTTTAACTTCAGCAAACAGCACAGTGCTCAGACAACAAAGTTTGGATTACTACAAAAATGCAGAATTCTTTTACCCGACCAGCTTACATTCCGGGAAAGGAAAACACAACTGCCTACATTCATACGGATAAGAGAGAAAATGCCTCTTCAGGTTCAAGAATCTACTTGCTGCACTAACTGCCACAGACTTTTACAAAGGATTGCAGTTCTCGAAACAAAGTTACTTACGGGACCACCAAACCAGACGGAGCACACAACAGAGCTTCGTCATGGACACCCTCAGCATACCGGTGAGTCCCATGAAACTAGTGCTCCTCGACAGGTAGAGAAACAAGCCGATCGACTTACTAATCGATGGCACAAACAGGGAGCTAGACCCAAAGGCACTCGAGGCATCAGATTGTCAGGAGCATCACATATTGCCGCAGTAGCATCCTCTACCCCAGATACAGCTCTGACAAGGATTGCAAACATTGGTCTTCTACCACCGCCTATACATCTTGAGAACAGATTTGAAGTACTAATGAATGTAAATGAGGAATCCCCAAATGTGATGAATATGATCGAACACAGACTGAATGGGCCAGTAGCTAACACTGATGCTAACTGGCGCTCAAGGTCGAGCAGACAGCGGCACTCAGCTCAGAGCGCAGCCGAGCCCAGGACTCTGATAGTGGGGGACTCGATAATCAGAAACATTAGCGGCAGTGATACAACTACATGCTGCCTTCCACAAGCAACAACTTCGGATGTAAACAGGGAACTTCAGAACATTCTGATGAAACATAAGACTGCAAATCGACTCCTCATACATGTGGGGAAGAATGATATTCATAAAGAGCAGTCAGAACTCCTTAAGAAGGATTTCAATGAACTTTTTGAAACACTTAAAAGACTGAAAGTTCAAACATTCATCAGTGGACCACTCCCAGCAAGAGGAACAAACAGGTTTTCACGGTTGCTTGGGCTAAATACATGGCTGCAAAAAACCTGCAATATAAAAGGAGTAAACTTCATTGACAATTTCAATCTTTTCTGGAGTCAGAGACAACTTTTTCATCGGGATGGCCATCACCCAAACAAACTTGGTTCAAGAGTGTTAAAGGACAATTTCTACTTCTCCCTCAATCATCCTTCTGCAGTGTGTGCCAATCAACTCAATCTGAACGGCACACACACACCTGGACACAGTATGAATGACCACGGGACTTCACTTCAGCAGCAAAATGGACATGCGGTTGACATATCACACAAGGACAATGATAACACCACTCCGCCACAACAACCTCTGCTCACGGACACAATCTCAGCTGAGCCCTGCCCACAGAGAGACATATCAGAACTGCTTGAAGATTCAGCACCCAAGGACGACTTCCTTGAAAACAGCCAGGGAAGCCAGGACAGCATATCACAACCTCATATAACACCAGAGCAACAGCCCCTTTCCCCAGATACGCTATCCCTCTCTCCAGCATCGCCACTACTGTGTTTCTCACAGAAAATGGAAGAACTGGTGTATGCTGGAACCAGACTATCCCACTCTTTTGCTGCAAGCCCCCAGATACCAACCAAAAAACGACAGGCACCATTACCACCCGCACCAAAGCCTGCGGGCCCAGCTCGCCCTCCCCCTCCTGTGAGAGCTCTTCGGCCTCTGCCACAACGCCAGGGCCCACACCCTCCTCCATCTGCTCGAGGTGAACTAAAAACAACTGATACCAGCTCTCAGTGATGTGTTTTGGGTCCCCGCTCTGATAACAGTAACTTTCTCAAATGTTTACAGAACAAGCGGGAACCCAGTGTGCCTGTATCTTTCTCTATTGCTGTTCTATTACAAGATAGAAAGTCTAAGGCCTTCAATAGCCGTGCAGCAAACCCAACTAATCTGGTGCCTATTACACGTCAAAGTAAGATTGATGTGGGGACAAAAAGTAAGACTGTTAAGTTAGCACTTTTAAACATTCGTTCACTTAAAAATAAATCACTTCTAGTCAACGATTTAATAACCACAAACAACCTGGATTTTATGCTTCTAAATGAAATCTGGCTAGAAGACAGCTGCAGTGCAACAGTCCTCAATGAAACAGCCCCTCCGAACTTTACTTTTATGAGTGTCTGCAGAGCTGTTAAGAGAGGTGGGGGTCTAGCTGCTCTTTTTAAAGATATCTATCAATGTAAGCAAATATCATTTGGGAATTACCCTTCTTTCGAATATCTGGGTATTGTGTTGAAAGGTGCTCCACGCATTTTACTTATCATTATTTACAGGCCTCCAAAATACTCTCCAGCCTTTGCTGAGGACTTTATAGAACTGTAATCAGCAATTACCTCAGAGTTTGACTGTTTTGCCATTGCAGGAGATTTTAACATTCACATAGATAATGCAGAAAACAATATGGCAAAAGAAATCAAAACTGTTTTAAAAACTTTTGATCTGACTCAGCATGTACATGGACCCACACACAATCGTGGACACACTCTAGATTTACTTATCAGTAAGGGTCTAAACATTTCATTGATTGTCATTAAGGATGTAGCACTGTCTGATCATTTCTGTATTTTCTTTGATATATTGATCTCTCCTGCCATTGAAGCTAAATCTGTGTCTGTCAAGAAGAGATGCTTAAATGAGAACACCAGTGTACTATTTATGAAGGCTATATCCTTAACACCAAGCATATCTGCTGACTCTGTTGATTTTCTCCTTGATTCTTTTAACTCAAAAGTTAAAGGTATAATTGATGATATTGCTCCTGTTAAAGTCAGGAAGAAGAGTGGCAGACAAAAAGCACTTTGGAGAAACTCAACAGCAGTGCAAAATATGAAAAGACAATGCAGAAAAGCAGAGCGCATGTGGCGGAAGACTAAACTTGTAGTCCATTATAACATCTACAAAGACAGCCTTCATGCTTTCAATATGGAACTAGGCAAAGCTAGACAGACTTTCTTCTCAAATATTATAAACAGCAATTTAAACAACACACGCACTCTTTTTGCTACTGTAGAGAGACTGACAAACCCTCCAAGCCAGATTCCCAGTGAAATGCTCTCAGTGAACAAGTGTAGTGAGTTTGCTTCGTTCTTCTCTGAGAAAATCAGTAATATCAGAAAGGTGATCAGCACATCCTTGAGTTGCCCTGGGGTCAGACAGATCAAACCACCTGAGAAAGTAGTTACTATGTCTGATTTCAAAGAAATTGATGGCAAAATTTTGGAAGAAACTGTACAGCACCTTAAAACATCAACATGCGCTCTTGACACACTTCCCACATCATTTTTCAAAAGTGTGTTAAACAGTTTAGAAGCAGATCTCCTAGAAGTGGTAAATGTCTCACTTCGCTCTGGGAGTTTTCCAAACTCCCTGAAAACTGCAGTTGTCAAGCCCCTCCTGAAAAAGAGCAATCTGGATAAGACCATATTAAGCAACTATAGACCGATCTCAAATCTTCCTTTCATAGGCAAGATCATTGAAAAAGTTGTCTTCAATCAGCTGAACAAATTCTTGAGCTTGAATGGATACTTTGACAATTTTCAATCTGGTTTCCGACCGCACCACAGCACAGAGACAGCGCTCATAAAGATAATAAACGATATTCGCTTAAATACTGATTCAGGCAAAATATCAGTGCTGGTACTACTCGACCTCAGTGCTGCATTTGACACTGTCGATCACAACATACTTCTTGACAGGCTGGAAAACTGGGTGGGGCTTTCTGGGATAGTCCTAAAATGGTTCAGGTCATACTTAGATGGGAGAGGTTATTATGTGAGTATAGGTGACCATAAGTCTGAGTGGACATCCATGACATGCGGAGTACCTCAAGGCTCAATTCTTGCACCACTCCTGTTCAACATGTATATGCTCCCAATGAGCCAAATAATGAGAAAGAACCAAATTGCTTACCACAGCTATGCAGACGACACACAGCTCTACTTAGCCCTATCGCCTAACGATTACAGCCCCATTGACTCCCTGTGCCAATGCATTGATGAAGTCAACAGTTGGATGTGTCAAAACTTTCTTCAGTTAAACAAAGACAAAACTGAAGTCATTGCGTTTGGAAACAAAGATGAAGTTCTCAAGGTGAACGCATACCTTCACTCTAGGGGTCAAACAACTAAAAATCAAGTCAGGAATCTCGGTGTGTCCCTAGAGTCAGACCTTAGTTTCAGTAGTCATGTCAAAGCAATAACTAAATCAGCATACTATCATCTGAAAAATATTGCAAGAATTAGATGCTTTGTTTCCAGACAAGACTTAGAGAAACTTGTTCATGCTTTCATCACCAGCAGGGTGGATTATTGTAATGGACTCCTCACTGGCCTTCCCAAAAAGACCATAAGACAGTTGCAGCTCATACAGAACGCTGCCGCCAGGATTCTGAGCAGAACCAGAAAATATGAACACATCACACCAGTCCTCAGGTCTTTACACTGGCTCCCAGTTAAATTTAGGATTGATTTTAAAGTATTATTACTGGTATATAAATCATTCAATGGCCTAGGACCTCAATACATTGCAGATATGCTTACTGAATATAAACCCAACAGAACACTCAGATCACTAGGATCATATCAACTAGAAATACCAAGGGTTCACTCTAAGCATGGCGAGTCCGCTTTTAGCTATTATGCCAGCCACAGCTGGAACCAGCTTCCAGAGGAGATCAGATGTGCTCCTACTGTAGTCACATTCAAATCCAGACTCAAAACACTTCTGTTTAGCTGTGCATTTACTGAATGAGCACTGTGCCAATGTTCGTCCGACTGTTTGTACTGTATTTTTTTTTTTTTTTTTTTTTTTTAAACTGTTTTAATTATTCCTATTTCTTTTATTATTTTAATTTCTTCTATGTAAAGCACTTTGAATTGCCATTGTGTATGAAATGTGCTATATAAATAAACTTGCCTTGCCTTGCCTTGCCTTGACAGATTGACCGACCAAAAAGATGAGCTGGGAGCTCGCTGGACAGATCGCGGCTTTGGCTCGGGATAGCCGCGATCTGTTCCAATTCACCTGGGGGTTTGTCCCTCTTGCAGCCTCCTGCGCGCTGGATGACGAAATAATCAAGGCGTGTTACCGACTTGGGGCGAAGGAAGTCGACCCGAGGGAGCTTCCAGATCTCTCCGATCAGGACTGGAGAGAGGCACTCTCCTGTTGTCTGGAGAGCTTCCTCCCGTGGCACGCCATGTCACCGTCTGCACTTCACGCTAGTCCAGCCGAGCCCGCACTTCACGCCAGTCCAGCCGAGCCTGCACTTCACGCCAGATCTGCCGAGACCAAGGCAGTAAGCGTCGTGCCCGCCGCGCCTGTGACTGACAGCGATCTTCCTCCTCTCATCGGCCCGCCAGAGCCCTCTTCGCCGCTGGTCCCGTCCAGCCCAGAGCCCTCTTCGCCGCTGGTCCCGTCGAGCCCAGAGCCCTCTTCACCGCTGGTCCCGTCCAGCCCAGAGCCCTCTTCACCGCTGGTCCCGTCCAGCTCAGAGCCCTCTTCACCGCTGGTCCCGTCCAGCACAGAGCCTTCTTCACCGCTGGTCCCGTCCAGCCCAGAGCCCTCTTCGCCGCTGGTCCCGTCCAGCCCAGAGCCCTCTTCGCCGCTGGTCCCGTCCAGCCCAGAGCCCTCTTCGCCGCTGGTCCCGTCCAGCCCAGAGCCCTCTTCGCCGCTGGTTTCGCCCAGCTCAGAGCCCTCTTCGCCGCTGGTTTCGCCCAGCTCAGAGCCCTCTTCGCCGCTGGTTCCGCCCAGCTCAGAGCCCTCTTCGCCGCTGGTCCTGCCCAGCTCAGAGCCCTCTTCGCCGCTGGTTCCGCCCAGCTCAGAGCCCTCTTCGCCGCTGGTCCTGCCCAGCTCAGAGCCTTCTTCGCCGCTGGTCCTGCCCAGCTCAGAGCCTTCTTCGCCGCTGGTCCTGCCCAGCTCAGAGCCTTCTTCGCCGCTGGTCCTGCCCAGCTCAGAGCCTTCTTCGCCGCTGGTCCTGCCCAGCTTAGAGCCCTCTTCGTCGCTGGATCTGCCCAGCACAAAGCCCTCATCGCTGGATCTACCCAGCACAAAGCCCTCATCACTGGATCTGCCCAGCACAAAGCCATCATCACTGGATCTGCCCAGCACCGAGCCCTCATCGCTGGATCTGCCCAGCACCGAGCCCTCATCGCTGGATCTGCCCAGCACCGAGCCCTCATCGCTGCCCAGCACCGAGCCCTCTCTGGTACTCGGGACTTTTCCCAAGTATTTTTTTGGGGGGGGCCATAGGGCTCCGTCCTGGCCACTCGAGGGGCCATGGCCACCTGAGGGGTCCTCACCACCATGGCCACCTGAAGGGTCTTCACCGCCATGGCCACCTGAAGGGTCTTCTCCGCCATGGCCACCTGAAGGGTCTTCACCGCCGTGGCCACCTGAAGGGTCTTCTCCGCCATGGCCACCTGAAGGGTCTTCTCCGCCATGGCCACCTGAAGGGTCTTCACCGCCGTGGCCACCTGAAGGGTCTTCTCCGCCGTGGCCACCTGAAGGGTCTTCACCGCCGTGGCCACCTGAAGGGTCTTCTCCGCCATGGCCACCCGAAGGGTCCGCACCGCCTTGGCCACCCGAAGGGTCCGCACCGCCTTGGCCACCCGAAGGGTCCGCACCGCCTTGGCCACCCGAAGGGTCCGGACCGCCATGGCCACCCGAAGGGTCCTCACTGCCGTGGTCGCTTGAGGGGACATCACCGCCCTGGCCACCCGAAGGGTCCTCTCCGCCCTGGCCATCCGAAGGGTCCTCTCCGCCCTGGCCACCCGAAGGGTCCTCTCCGCCGTGGCCACCCGAAGGGTCCTCACCGCCGTGGCCGCCCGAGGGGTCGTCTCCGTCCTGGCCACGCCCACAGCCTGCTCCACCGTGACCACACCCACAGTCTGCTCCGCCCTGGAGGCTTCCTGCCTTGTCTCCCTTGCCTTGTCTTCCCCGTCAGCCTCCAGGGCGCCCACCCTCCCACCCCTTTGGTCTTTCTACGGCGCGAGGACGCGCCTACCGGGAGGGGGGAGTAATGTCACATTCACTGTCTGTCATCGTCCTGTCTGCACTACAGTTCCCAGAATCCTCCTTGTTTCCACACCTGAACTCACTCCCTTCATTACCCACCGGTTCATCATCATCATCTGCATCACCTGTCTTGTGTTCATCTGTGTGTGTATTTAAGTTCCTGGTTTTCACTCTTCACTTGTCGGTCAATTTTTATGTTAGGTTTATCTATGTTCTGAGCACACGCTCCCTTTTTGTTTGTATTTGTTTATATTGAGGATTAAAATCTTGGAATTCATCATCTTCGTGTTCGTCTCCTACTTCATCCACCCAGAAGCCTGACACTCGTAACTTCTGCATCTTTTAGCTTGGACTACAAAATTGCAGCGAGAAATAAAAATGGCGGATTGCTCGAAGTGTTGGGCTGGAAGTCAATGTCCTTATTTGGCAGTTCCGCTGCAAATACTGTGACGTAATAGTTCACAAAACGTCATAGATAACAGAAAAATCGGAACAGGTTGAAAAATAAGGCCAAAACAGAATATAAAGATATCAACGAAGCACCTGAAGAGAATAATTTCAACTTTTCTGTACTTCTAAACACTCCAAATATACAACAAAATGCATTTAAGGGCTAAAAAAGTGGATTTAGCATGATATGTCCCCTTTAATGGACGGTGAGGATGAAAGTTTGAGTGGCCAAAGACTCTCCAATAATCACAGATGGAGAATTGCAGAGATTAGTTGAGTCTTGGGGTCAGAAAGCCTATTAAAAAAAATCAAACAACCCCTACATCCCCACATATTGTTTGGGAGGGTTTCAAGAAAAATGCTCCTCGCTCATCCAAAAACAAACTCCAGCATATTCAGTTGTCAGACACGACTGGAACTTCAAACGGCACAGGGTTCTGTGGTCAGATGAAACAAGAAAAAAGAGCTTTTTGGCAGCAAACACGCTAGATGAGTTTGGTGCACACAAGGATAAAAATAAAAAAAATCTTATAATGGGCCGTGGTTGGATCTTCCATCAGGACAACTATCCAAAACAAACATCAAAATCAACACAAAAATGTGTTAGGGAGCACAAAAAGAAGCTTCTGCCATGACCGTCCCAGTTCCCTGACCTGATGAGTGGAGTGAACTGAAGAGAAGAAGCACCAACATGGTTCTGGGAATCTGAAGGATCTGGAGAGATTCTGCATGGAGGAATGGTCTCTGATCTCTTGACAGTTGTTCCCCAAACTCATCAGGCATTATAGAAGAAGACTCAGAGCAGTTATCTTGGCAAAAGGAGATTGCAAAAAGGTATTTAATAAAAGGGTATGAATAATTGTGGCCAACGTGTTTTGGAGAAAAACATTTATTTTATAATGTGATTCCCCTCATTTACTTAAATGAAAGGTTAGGATTTTGCCAATTTTTTTAATGAAAGATCAAAAGGATAAACGATGCAGATTTATTTTTTGCAGCCATTTTTTGATCATATTTAACAGGGGTATTATTAATTCTGAGCACGACTGTATATATATATAACTGTATTTTGTTACATTACAACACTGCCTAATGGAATGTGATGGAAAATGTATAAATTGCACATGTATTGTTACTGCAATGTGACCATGTACAATAAACATCACTAAAGTGTTGTAATTGAATGAATAATTTATTTCAAAAGTAATTTCAACCAATATCAATATACACACACATTGGTGATAGTCTACTTGTTTTAAAGACAAGTAAACAAGACTAACAATAAACAATTTTACATGAAACAGCCTTGTATAAAAAACAAAGATCCAAATATATATTACATTTGTACACAATTGTTTAACATTGTGACACTTTGTGAAAACAATGTTACTGACACCCATGCTATTGCGAGGGCACAACAGATTGGCAAATGTTGCACAGAGCACAGCACACTCTGACCATCTTGTCAAGAGATGTAAGCTCTCCTGGAGTTGCAGTCAGGCAGAGAGAAATGGGTATTGTGCTTTGTAAAATTGTGTACTTATTCCTCACAAGACCAATCACTCATTCAACATGAATTCGAACAGCTGCTAGCCCCCTTGAATACTCAAGTTAGTGAAACGCTCCGTTCGCGACGCGCAAAAAATAGTTTTAGAAAACTAGTTGTTGTTTTTTTTTAACGTACGGTAGTAGTCAGTTCACTGATCATAGCAGAAGGTTACAGCAGACGCAACGCGAACGAACACTTAAAGGGCATATTGATACTTTGCACGTGACGTCACAAGTACTGGCTGGCGGGCAAGAACGTCGTTCTCCAGCAACGAAACCCAGTAAACTAATCAAGGGTCGCCAGTTTTACTATACAAAAGTTGGTGTTTTGAGGTGTAAACGACATGCCAGATAGTTGTTGTGCAATTGGATGCACTAACCGCAGATGAGGTAAGCAACCTTCACAGTATACACGTCTGTGCAAATTACCATCAAAGGTAATTTCAACATTTATTTGAATACAATGGGTGTATGATCATGTAATTAATCGTGTCTTTAAGTTATTGTAGTTTCGTCAATCAACACCACCAGTATTCACCAGCTGGTTCGGCGAGTCAGCTGTTTGTGTTATTAATCTAAGCTAGACTAACTGTAATGTTACGTTCACACCGCCGCCAGCGAGAGCGGCAAAATTAATTGAAAATTAATGATTTCCGGGCACTTTGACGCTCTCGCCGGTGGCGGTGTGAACGTATAGTAACAGCTGTCGTCTTTTGCTAACAATAACAGAAGTGTGTGATAGGTTGTTTTGAGGTTTGCGATATCTATGATTTTCAATGAGAACCAGAGATGACCCAACAGTAGAGCTAACGTTAGATTATTTACGGAGGAATTATTACTGCTCGATTGTCTTTAAAAAACTTGTCTGCTTTACACAATTTAGCTACCTTGGAGTTAATCCTAGTCCATATGCAGCTAGCTCGCTAACAGACTTGATAGCTACTAAAAAGACCTGGAACTACAGGACTCTATGTTGAAAATACCCGTTTGTTGACCGCCAGGTATCCGTGGTAGTCACGTGACTGCAAAGTATCAATTGCAGGTAAAAAAAAAATCAAAATGAATATATAACCGTGTATGAAAATATCATATGAAAAGATAATGCAGGATTTAAAATGTTTTAAAACGATATAAGGACACCAATTTAGTAGATAAAGTGAGCGTTTCTTTGACTGCTCGTAAAAACCTCTTTTTTTCAACATCGCGTCATTTTACGTCACATGAGGTAGATGTGTGCTGTGCTCTGCCGCAGCTCAGTGCAGAGTAGGTTGGTATTCAGTAAGAGCAGTCGTGAGTCAGTGTTTTCAGTAGTTTTTATATTTCAATTTATCATCGTCATGGTAAATTATTGTGTTTGTGGAGCTTGCAAAAACTCCAGCCTGTCAGGACATCAAGTCCACCGGTTTCCTAACAAGAAAAGGGACGGTGCTATCTTTCGTGCCTGGGCGCGGTTTGTGCAGGTGAAGAGACGGGATTTCTCTTCCGCGTCGGCTTCGGAAAAAGAAAACTGAGCTACTCGTTATTGTGTTTGTGTGGACCGTTTATCAGTTTGGACCAGTGCAGCGCGAGCCTGATCAAGCAACTGTTACTGCGAGATCCAGTAAATAAAGCATTTGAATTCGCCACTTAAGTAATAACATCACTGCGAGATCTAGTGAGAAATATTCACATTTCTCCGTTATTAACGGATCAAACAGCGCTGACGTGGAAACCAGGAATAAACTGTGCAATGAATGAACTGTCCAGTGTCCACAGATCAGCAACATTCACCATGGATTTACTGTAGTAACACTACTGTCTGCAACCATGGACGTTTGGCAGGAATAGTATGATAAAATGCTTTCAATTTACATTACGTCGGTTTTATTTTGACATGAATACAATTGCTGCCCTCAAATGTTAATCTAAACTAAAATAAACCTTTGTTTATACTACCAATATTACATTTCATTTTGTCCAAGGAGCTGTTTTCTTTTATTTGCTTCTAAGAAGAGTCAAGTATAGCTCCATCATTGCTCAAAGTAAAAAAAAATATCATATTTATGATGTTAGTTTTAATAAAATAAAATAAAATAATTCAAGGAAATTTCAAGGAAACGTATCTATAAGCTAACACTGGTCTCTCACCAAGACACCTGTTCTTCATCTCCTCACATCTTCATCACTCAATTTGTCTCCTCTGACCGTTGTTCTGTCTAACATTATTCCTGGCCTGTCCCTGCTTTCTTGGCTGCCTAGCAGGCTCATAATTGTATAGCTGTGCTCCGTCATACGAGTAAGTATGAACAATTTCCTCAGCGTCCGAAACGTCTTGCGATCCATTATTTCCCTGTTGTTTGAATCGACCGCTCTCCCTCATGCGACATCACGCCCGCCACGCCCATTTTCAGATGCGGAAGTAACATTTTCTCACAAAAACGACTCCAGAAGCTACTGTAGCACATTTAGAAGTTTTTTTTAAAGAAAATCTAGTTCCTACATTATTTTTCTATACATTGACTCATTGGGTCTTCTAACCTGCAATATGCCCTTTAAGTTACGTGCCTGGTGTAGCCTCCCTGTAACTTTAGCTCTACCAGAAATAAGTAGCGTTACTTGACCGAAAATCAAATAATGCTATATAGATGAGCAGAGATGAAATAATTGTGACTGATCTTGTGAATCACTGTCATCATCAACATTGTTATGTGGCATGTCATCTTATCTTATCGTAGGGTTGCTAACATAGCTAGCTAGCTAACGTAAGTTAAGGAGTTAACTTACCCGAAATAAAGTGTTGCACAGTCTGGAGTTCTGTGGGAGTCCACTCATCCCTTTTAATGGCAGCTAACCATTTATGTCTCCTTTCATTGTTTTTAGGAATATTATAAAACGTATGTCCCGTTTTTTTTTTACTTGTTGTTATCACAGCCCACGGCACATCAGATAGAAGGCATATTTATTGTTTACTTCCGGTCCCTGGGCGGTCCTAAAGATGGCGCCGTCTTTAATGTGTGACGTCACAGGATACCCGTGTATAGGGCTTGAATTACAACCTGTGGGCAGTTTTTCTAAATCCTTTTGAGAACGTCGTTTTACACTTGTATGATGCACAGCGGGTCATCTTAAAAGTGCCGTCGGAGCTACCAATCTCTGTATAACGGGCGTTGGAGCCCTCTGCTGGTAGGGAATCGTAAGATGGCCGCTCAAACACTTCCGGTGGCTTCACTGCCTACTGGCAGTTTAGAACGTCATGAGCAATCCAGTCATTGTATAGATCAGTCAATATAACTCAAAAAAACGACTACAGCATCAACTCACAGTCAAAAATACAAAAATAGTCATTAACTTCAATGTTACAAACTGTAGCGCCACCCAATTCAGGTTACACATCAATGGTGACCCACTGGTCATACTACACTGCTTTTGCACATTTTATATTATGAAAAATATTAAATAACTTCATTGTAACACACCAAATTTCGTTCACACATCACTGCTCTAATGTTGGTTATAAAACACATAGTTTGGGAAGTAATTGCACATAAAAAATAAGTAGGCCTATATTCTTTACACAAATTATATTTGGTACCGTACGCAGCTAACATAATAGTTACAACCATAGGTTTTGCATTATATTTGCTTGCTGAATTTGATGGCATTACACAAGTTATTGATTTTATTTCATAATAAATAATCATAAAAATTATGCATTTTATGCAAACTAAGTATTGTAGTACAACCAGCAGGAGAGCAGTGATGTGTGAACTGAATTTGGTGACAGTACAGTGTGTCACAGTGAAGCTATTGAATATGTTTAATAACATAAAATGTGCAGAAGGGTTTTGGGATTTGCACTTTGCAGACGGCCCCTTATTTGGACTTGTCTCTCATTCGGCTGGTTAGAAACAAATTTATATTATAAAGCTCGTTTTGAGGAGAATTGGGTTGTAGCTCGTTGTCTAGGTTACTGTGATTGTAAAGGTGTCGTTTGTGTTTTAAGAACGTTTAGCTCAAGAATAGGGAAGTTCGAATAGCCTATGTGAATATTGCCAACTTCACTGAACTCCTTGAGTTGCACTGACCGCATTTCTTTATATTTGAGTCCAAGTTCAAACACTATGAAACGCTCCATTAACGTACGGAGCTCTGAAACACTGTCAGCGGGACATTAAACAGGAAGTGTCTGTCCGAGCTTAAAACAGGCTTTGCGTGGGAACGCAAAAGTTTTGCGTGGGAACGCAAAAGTTTTGCGTGGGAATGCAAATATCTTTGCGAGGGAACGCAAAAGTTTTGTGTGGGAACGCAAATAACTTTGCGAGGGAACGCAAAAGTTTTGCGAGGGAACGCAAAGTTTCTCGGGGGAATGCAAAACTTTTGCGAGGGAACGCAAAAGATTTGGAAAAAAAATGTTTCTCCCATCCTAAATTTTTTTCCACCACCACGTCCCTTTAGGGGTTCCGTAGTTCGTAGCCTACTGCCGTTAACACTTTCTCCAACAAGCAGATGTAATGTTTTTCTATGTGAAATTAGACATAAAGCCTATTTCATATATGCAAGGTTTCTGAGATGTATGCATCTAAGGTAAAATATGGATATGATTAACTCATTTTTTTACAACTTGTATTGCATTGCCAATTTTATTTTATTCAACAGTCATCATTAAAAATCTTCTTTTCTGCTGAATCTTCAGTGTCACAGCAAATGAAAATAAACAACCCAAGAGCTGTGAATTCGCATTTACATGCTTGCTCGTTATAAAATAAAAAGACTGTTTTTAATAATTCAAATAATGACAAGAAACGTCTTTATTGGGTTTGTGTACTCTAATTTACCAACAAATGACTCAATGAACCAGTTCCCTTTCAGTCGCTCACGTTCGACGTAGTCCCTGAAACACGGAGACACTGGCATACAGCTGACCCCGGAGCCTACACAAAATGCGTTAAAATTCCACAGTGAGCCTTCTTGCACAACACTGTGCTAAGTCAGGAAGGAGCAGGTTTTCTTAGTTGCCCCTTAAATGGCCCAACTGGACCTTGTTCCCCTGAACTTATGCTTCTCTCGACAGGACCCATTCCTCTGAGATATCTCAGGGACGGGGCACCGTTGGCACTCGCACCAGACCTCTGGGAACTCCCAGGTCTCGATGCGGAGGTTCAGCTATCTACCTCAAAAGAATGTAGATACTATCACTTCTGCGAGAGCTCCCTCTAAAAGGTGAGGCTTGCTTACAACCTGAAGTGGAACCTGTTCGTTGTTGGTGTTCTTCTCACAGGAAGAACCCCGAAGGTGTTTCGATCACTTCTGTGCTTCTTTCCTGCAAGATGGGTTGGAGAGAGGGCTGTCTCCCTCCACCCTCAAAATGTATGTTGCCTTTTTTATTAACGCACATCATGATGCAGTGGTTCTAATCCTTAGGGAAGCACGACTTGATTGTCGGGTTCCTGAGGGGAGCAAGGAGACTGAATCCGCCTTGCATACTGAATCTTGCATACCTTCTTGGGACTGGTGCTACTGCACTCTGAGACCTCCCCTTGAGTCACTGTGGCAGCTGAGTTAAAAGTCCTGTTATTAAAGAAACAGTTCTCCTGCTTGCTTGCCTCTATAAAGAAGGTAGGGGACCTGCACACATTTTCGGTCAATGAATTGCAACTCTCACAATATCTGAGACCTTGGCCTGGATACGTGCCCAAGGTTCCTACCTCTCCCTTAAGACAGGACCAGGTGGTGAGCCTGCAAGCGCTGCCCTGGAGGAGGCAGACCCATCCCTGGCTTTTCTCTGTTCCTTCCATCCGTTATAGCATTACAGAATGCAAAGGCTCAGGACCTCATTCAGCTCTTGTCTGTTACGGAAACCAGCAGAAGGGAAGACTGTTTCCATGCAGAGTTCGGCCCACTGAATAGTGGTTGTTGTCATCATCTTGGTGTGTTTTCCCAAGGTGCACCGTGCCCACCTGGGTAGTGAGCTCCTCCACAGAGAGACTGTAGCTCCTTCCTGGGCGTTGACACAGAGTGCCTCACTGACAGATCTTTTAGCACTCATTATTTACTATCATTCCTTGTTGTTTATACTGCTAAATATAGCTTACTCAACATGACACATTAACCTGACATCGCTAGCTTCAATTTAAATCAATATTGCTAGCACAACACACTAGTAATTCGCTAGCCTGTTAGCGTGCCATCCGTGAGCTTGTAAGCTCACGCTTGATCGGCCCAAAGCCGGCATCCGACCAGCGTGGAAGGTCTTAACGTGTTACTGTCTTTTCTCGAGGCAAAGTATTTTTTGATTAAATGTAATACATTTGAATATGTATTCTCTCGTTATTTCATCTGACTCCATAAATGAAAAGGTTTTAATGATATCTGTGGATCATTAATTATGAGCGAATGTTTGACTATTCCGTTTAACTCTTTGAAAATAATGTCAAAGTCAGTTAGAATAATCAAATGTAACAATTTATTATGTCAGGTAAATGTATCATGCCAATTTCATAATCAATTCAAAGATAATCGATCCAAAACATCAAATTCTCTGGAATAAAGAAAAGAGATGCATACGCAACATTAAGAAATACCTGAGGCTAAGAGATCTCTCTCTCAGCCTCACGGACCAATCTGAAGTACAGAAACGGCCCCGAATTCCCTGCTGCATTTCATTAAATAGCCAGGACCTCTTTCACTTGGAAATATCTTTTAACAATGGAAATTTGCATTCAGAGGTTACACCTTTGGGTGTAGGGAGACCATTTGTCTAGAGGACAACCCCTCCTTGTGTGCTAGTTATCCATAAACTCTCAAAAACCTTATTACCTTTTGTTTTACTTATTTGGAAATGAGACATTTGTACCAGTCGCACTGTGACATTTTAAATGATGCCAAACATGAAAAATACTCTGTGATAATCATTCACATTAAACTATACATCAAAACATCACCAACTATACATTGGGTGAATTCAGGTGAGCATCTGAGCATGAGAGAGAGGGGGTGAGGAGAGAGGGAAAGAGATGTAGATTAGGATGACTCGGAGGTGAGACTTTAGTCTCGATGGTGAGTTCAAATGGTAATTTCCAGAGAGGTCCTTTTATCCTCTCAAGGTCTGGTCGCTCTTGAAACAGACTGTCCGGCATTTTGTAATTTCTCAATTCTTACAGCTCTTTATTTATGTTTTCTCGCGCGAGCTCGCGCCTTTTACAAGTTCATCAAACCTTAGGTGGGATCAGAGTGGGATCAGTCAACAAACATGGTGAGTCATATCATCTTCTCCTCTTATTGTCACTTGCACTTCATGTAACGTGTCACAGGCCGACTCATAGCCTGTGGCAAAAATGAGGGAACACAATCAACAGGTATAGGCCAATCAAAGAGGTTGTCTTTATTGTAAATCAAAAACTATTAACTTTAAACAAAGAAAAAGAAATGAGGTGTGAGGATGTCACAATGTAAGGTGTATGTAAAGTGCAGGGATGCGTGAATCTGTGTGTGTGAACATGACTGAGCGGAAACTAAGTAAAACTACAAAGGAACAAATAAAACAGGATAATACCTGGAGGAGCAGAGAGAGAGAGGGGAGAGTTGTAAGTGAGGCAGTTTAACCCTCTGGGGTCTAAGGGTTTTTTGGGGTCCTTGAGATGTTTTGACATGCCCTGACATTTGTGCTTTTTTCAGTTGCTTATAAACATATTAATGGCAAAGGTGTAATTACACTCTATTTAGCACAAACAGGGCTACCATAATATGTGAGCAACATGTATGTACATGTTTGTATTTTTGAGAGAATCATGTTCATGCATGTTTATTGAAAAAAACAAAAAATTCAAGTTTCTGAAATAAGGCCACAAAACACATACTAAATGTGTGTCCACAAGACTTTTGACTAATGGATGTTGTCGCCTAGAGTTTTTGCTTCAAAATGATCTGAAAATCATCCTGCCTAATCATTCACATAAAACAATACATTGATTTAAATTTTATAGGACACTTTTTGTTTGGAAAGGCAATATGCATGGAATGATCATGAATAATGCTCAGATTCACACATGAAAAGACAATGACCCGCATAATGAGCCTTTCATTCAGGTGTGTCACTGAGCCACAAGAAAGAATGCAAGAATATATATATATATATGTGTGTGTGTGTGTGTGTGTGTGTGTGTATGTATATTCTACAAAATTGGTTCACAGTTGGAAAAAAAATTTAATTTTCCACAAATTGTGTATGCTTGCAAATTGTATAATATCCAAGGTAAACATTTCTAGTAATTGTGCAGTTAATTCTCATACTGTATTTTCAGAAAGTATTGGAATATGTATCCTCTCCCCAAATTTGTCACTAATAAAACACAATAAAAATAATTTAAAGAGAAGGCTTATATTGATCTTTTAAGATTTTGTTTACATCTACATGGTAAATATAGTTTTTGCTATTTTATTAAAAAGGTTACAATTACAGCAACAATTAAAATTTTAACAATATTTCAAGTGTAATCTTTCTTTGTAAAAACTAAAGTATACATGTTATCATACATTTCAAAGTTAAGGATTCATTAGTTTGAATATAGCCCACATTGGAACAAACACTAAAATAACATTTTAGTTGATGACTATATTTTTGACAAAACATACTATATATATTTAACATATTAGCAGAAATTGGAGAACAAAGGCTTATTTGATGTGGAAGTAGTCTATTTTACAGTAAAAACTTGTTGTCTCAAAATGTTGTCCTTCATATTTCTTATGGCCTATATTAGGGCATATAAATGTTAATTTGCAGTTTAATACGTTGCTTATACAAAGACATTTTATTTCAACATATTTCAGTCAATTTTTACTCATCTCAGTATAGCAATATAGTTTGGTAAAAGCTGTTCATTCATTCACACACAGAAATGCGATTCATATTTAACCCCCTGGGGTCGACAATCACGCCGGCGTGATTTGCTCGCTTGTTTTCTTATCAGTTCAAACAAGACTCCAAATACTCTGTTGACTTTGATCTTACAAACCAGTTTCATACATCAATCGATCCTGTTAAGTGTGTATTATTTTTGTGTATACTCACAATAAAAACAAAGTGTTGTGCTTTTTGCCAAATAAAGAAAAATAAACATGATGCGAGTTCTGCTTTCTCTCTGTCAGTGAAGTCAATTCTGAAACGTGTCCGAAAATGAACAATAACTCAGCGAATACTCAGTCAAACAGGCATACAGACACACAGGCATGAAGCTTGAATTCTCTTCTTTATAATGAAGTAATTTATATAAAACACAAATATTCTCAGTTTATGTAATCTGTATGAAAAGAGAGAGATGTCACTAGTTCTCATCTCAGCTCATTAAGTTTTAATGTGACCCCGCCCACGGAGAGCGCGCGCTATTCAAACGCAAATGACTGAAGCAATCCATGCAAACTGTGAACGCCCCCATATCAGCTCGAGAAAACACATCAAGTTTATTCAGATCATTGTACTTGTTTACACCGTCTCGCTGCGCTGTGAGGAATAATACTATCGTAATAATAATAATGGAAAATGTACCTCAGAAGTGCGGGTATTTCGAGGAGCAATGAATGCAGCTGAGCTATGGAATACTGTAGTAAGTTTTTTTCATTCTCAAGTGAATCGTGTTTCTGTGTGTGAATGAATGAACGGCAGAGATGCGCGCTGTTTACCACAACTCGCAAAAAGACGGTTTAAATTTGAATCGCATTTCTGTGTGTGAATGAATGATCCGCTTTTAGCAAACTGTATTGCTATACTGAGATGAGTAAAAATCGACTGAAATATGTTGAAATAAAATGTATTTGTATAAGCAACGTATTAAACTGCAAATTTACATTTATATTTCTTATATAAACGAAAGACCGTTACAGACATATGAAAGACAACATTTCGTTGACTAGTTTTGGATAGAATATATACATTTTTACTGTAAAATATCTGCCACCTCAAATAAGCTTTTGTTTGCCAATTTTTGCTCATATAAATATAGTATGTTTTGTCAAAAATAATCAAATAATATGTTATTATGTGTTTGTTCCAATGTAGCCTTGGCTATATTCAAAGTAATGAATCCTTAACTTTGAAATATGTATGATAAAATGTATACTTTAGTTTTTACAAAGAAAGATTACACTTGAATTGTTGTTGTAATTGTAACCTTTTTAATAAAAAAAATATATTTACAAGGTAGATGTAAACAAACTATTTAAAGGTAAATATAAGCCTTTTCTTTAAATAATTTGTATTGTGTTTTATTAGTGACAAATTTGGGGAGAGGATACATATTCCAAAGCTGAAAATACAGTATGAGAATTAACTGCACAATTACTAGACATGTTTTCCTTGGATATTATACAATTTGCAAGCACAATTTGTGAAAAAAAAAAAAAATTAAGATGCTTCCAACTGTGAACCAATTTGGTAGAATATATATATATATATATATATATATTTATAAATATACAGTGCCCTCCACAATTATTGGCACCCCTGTTTAAGATGTGGTCGTGGACTTCTAAAAATTCTCCTTTTTTTTTAAACAACATAGAACCCAAATGCAAGAGAAAAATCCAACCTTTCATTTAAGTACATTACTTTGGTGGTAAAAAAAAAATCACACATTTAGAAAAAAATTGTGTCCCACAATTATTGGCACCCCTGATGTTAATACTTTGTACAACCCTCTTTTGCCAACAAGAAAGCACTTAATCTCCTCCTATAACATTTCACAAGATTGGAGAACACAGAGAGAGGGATCTTTGACCATTCTTCTTTGCATCTTTCTAGATCATCCAGTGTCCTGTGTAACCACACTGGGTAGCACATTAACATTAGCTCAAATGATCTATAGGGAATTTTAATAATTAATCATGAATATGATTAATATATTGCATATTACAGTTACATTAAATTGTCGAAGCTGAAAATAGATCATTGTATGTATGAATAATCAATCACAACAAATTATAATTCCTTATTCATATATCAATAGCCTTATTTCAGATCGATTTTACGAGATAACCCTTAATGGAAATTAACATAATTATCAAACAGTTGTTTGTCCAGCAAAACGGCCGTAAGATTAACTTATCAACTTCTCAATAAAGTTATCACTTCTTATAATTTCAGGAAGAATAGTTTCTGGTCATGAAACTATTATCCTGTCCTTATAAAATTTAGGTTACTGAAAAGTACCAAATCGTAAAGCTTCATATAGCTAGGATCAACAAATCATTGACTTCGTAATGTGAGCATTTTAAACAGAAGCAATCAAGGATATATTGGTTTTAATAATTGCAAACTAAGGAATACATCGAACTACAATTCACACAGAATATATGTATGTATATACAGAACACGTAAACAAATACAAGACTAAACGAATAACGAAAATGAGAGAGAGAGAGATCGGAAAATGAGAGAGATGGAGAGGATGAGCGAGCAAAAGTGAAAGCAACATGTGCGATCAGAGAAAGATCACAGTTAGGCAAAAATCACAGATAGTAACCTTTTGACAGACAACAAGGAATCAAATCACCTTGAAAAAGGGAATAGCCAACCTTAACCAGCATTTAGATTTCGATGCTTGCATGTGGTCTGTTGTGTCGAGGCAAGAAGGCGCGTGTGTTCTCCCGTGTCTTCTGGTGTGGGCAGACTCGCGCGAAGTTTTAAAGGTTCACCGAACGTGAAGTTACCAAAACATGATTCAGAGTTCATCTCCCTTTGTGGAGGGAGAGGCGAATATTAAAATAAAACTTAGTAAAGGAAAGAAAAGATAGGTCGGGAGCGACGCGGAGGTGCGCGTCCGAAGACGGTGGCCGAGGCCTGTCCGAAGCTGGTGTTTTCCCGAAGTTTGACCGAAGAGAAGAGAGTGAGAAACAGGCAAGTTCCGTCTTTTGAGGGAATCCCGTCCCCGCCCCTTTTTACGGGAAGGGCAAATCCTCTGTCGAGATTTTCGAGCGGGAAGATTCCTTTGTTTGTTTGGAACAGCCTCCTGGCTCGAGTTACAGTGGTGTTTGACTTAAGCCTTTCGGCTCCAGAAATATGAAATGTGTAAAACAATGTACATTACTGCATTCTGCTATCGGAATTCGACTCTGTTAGATTGAGAGAATTACAGAGATATCAAACACATCACATGAAAGTTATAGAAATGCAAAGTTACATAAGATATGCATATTATAGACATTTTAAGGTTCATTCCTTCAAATAAACGTCATAACGGAGTGAATATAACCTAGGAAACACACAGGAGTATATGAAAAATGACATGCTTATATCCTAAGTTTAATGTTCAAAGTTCGTGTATGTGTGTGTGTGTGTGTTGGAATGTTGCGCTCCCCGTTATCCCTCTTGCAGAGGCGCTGGATGAGCTGCTGAAACTTTATGACGTCCTAGTCCGAGGTCGGGTTACAGGAATGTGATCCTGTTAGGGATTCATTCTTTAGAAATACACTTAAGATTCGAAGTTACACACCAGAAAATCATAACCATCGCATAACAGGGCTAACCAGTCATGCAACGCACAAACCTATCAAATACATCTTAGTAATGACTTACATGATGAGTGTAAAGAAACGTTTGTGTGTGTGTGTATGGAATGCTCTGTGTCTGGAATGTCACATGCCTTGGAATTCTTCTGAAGCTTTGCAACGCTTCAGGAAGATGTAGATAATTGTCTCTGGAGAGGATCGCAGGGTCGTAAATGATGTCAAAAGGCAACCTAAACCCAGACCTGGTGACTCCATTACGGTAATTTAGATGCTCAAGAGTCAGGAGGTTAAAAGCTTTAGTAAGCTTTAGCAAAGAATGTGTTTAGAAGGAATGTGCTTAGAAAACACAGAGAGTCCGAATTTGTTAATTCAGACCAAACAAATGAATGATTCAATAGCCCAGTCGCTACACCTGGGTCCTCTCTTATGCACTCTCCTCTTTAGCTCGCCCCACAGGTTTTCGATTGGGTTGAGGTTTGGGGACTGAGATGGCCATGGGAGGACCCTTGAGTTTGTGACTGCTGAACCATTTTTGTGTAGATTTTGCCACATGTTTTGGATTATCCTGCTGAAAGACCCAATGACGACCCATCTTCAGCTTTCTGGCAGAGGCCATCAGGTTTTTATTTAAAATGTCCTGGTAGTTCAAAGCTTTCATAATGCCATGCACCCTAACAAAGTTCCCAGGGCCTTTGGAAGAGAAACAGGCCCACAGCATCACAGATCCTCCACCATACTTCACGGTGGGCATGAGGTGCTTTTTGGCATACTCATCTTTTGTTTTACGCCAGACCCACTTAGAGTGTTTGTTGCCAAAATGCTCAATCTTAGTCTCATCTGACCAAAGCACACGATCCCAGTTGAAGTCCCAGTGCCGCTTAGCAAACTCCAGACGTTTATGTTTGTGAGTGTTAGTGAGAAAAGGCTTTTTCCTTGCATGCCTCCCAAACAGCTTGTTGGCATGTCTGATGGTTGTTTTGGAGACTTTGTGACCCCAAGATGCCACTCTTTGATGCAATTCTGTGACAGTGAGCTTAGAACTTTTTTTTTACTTCTCTTACCATCCTCCTCTCTGTGCGTTGTGGCAAGATAAACTTGGGACCTCTTATAGCCTTGTTTGTCACTGTTCCAGTTGTTTTAAACTTCTTAATGATTCCTCTGACTGTAGATACGGGCAAGTTAAGGCGAGTGGCTATTTTCTTGTAGCCATTGCCTGACTTATGAAGGTCGACACACATCTGCCTTACTTGAATGGTGTGTTCTCTTGTCTTTGCCATGTTGACAAATGGGTAAGAGAATTAGGCCTCTGTGTCACGTCATATTTATACCCCAGGGAAACAGGAAGTCATGAATTACTAATTAAAAGTTCCTAGATACCCTGACCAACTTTAGCAACTACAGAAAAATATATATAAAAAAAAAAAATCAATTAAATTTTTCAGCGGAATTGTTAGGGGTACCAATAATTGTGGGACACATGATTTCAAGGGTTTTTTTTTTTTTTCTAAATGTGTGATTTTTTTTTTAACCACAAAAGTAATGTACTTAAATGAAAGGTTGGATTTTTCTCTTTTTTTGCATTTGGGTTTTAAAAAAAAGGAGAATTTTTAGAAGTCCACGACCACATCTTAAACAGGGGTGCCAATAATTGTGGAGGGCACTGTATATATATTAGTGGTGGGCCATTATCGGCGTTAACGCGAGACTCTTATCGCACAATAAAAAAAATATCGCCGTTAATCTATTCTCCAAGTTGGGTTGGGAGCTGGCTCAAGCTACACACGCTATGATGACGCAATCTACCCGCGGCCGCGAGGAACACCCGGCTGCAACGCATCATATTCGTCGTCATCTTAAGTAAACACGGCTGAAAGTGAAAGCTGGTGTAAAAGATCGGTGCAACATCCATTATTTGGACTTGGTTTGGATTTAAGCCGTCCGACGTAGACTGTGTGGTGTAACAGTTCGGTAAGTTAACACACGACTAATCCGTTCTACCACCTCAAATTCAAAACGAAACATATCACTGAATACCAGCGCGCACGTATTATTCCCAATATATCTTAGTGAGTGGTGTAGCACATAATCTCTTTTTATTAAAAGCGCCCGATTTTAAGAATCGTTGTTGTGTTTCTTTTTAACTGAAAATACATCAGTTAGACAATATTCTAATTTTAAATTTGGGGTTTCATAAGCTCCAAGCCATAATAAACATTAGACCTACTTAAGTCTCTGCAGCTAGTGTACTTAAATTTTATTTATCTGCAAAATTATGTTGTATACTTACAGTTTTGCACAATATATGTTCTCAAAACTACATACACCCTTTCAAAAAAAAAAATAAAAAAAATAAAAAAAACATTTAGCAGTTGTTTAGCAGGGTCTGTGTAACCTGTTCTGATATGGTTTTATTATAATATCGTTATCGCAAGAGGCTGCAATGTATATCACAATATGGATTTTAGGCCATATCGCCCATCCCTAATTGATAGCCTATAGTAGTTGATAATAACATAGGCCTACCTAATGTTGCCTACGTACGCTAACAGTACAGTAGTAACCTTTTACAGTCTATGAGTAGAACAGCTTTCTCAAGCAGTTTGTGATGCATTTTGGAAACAGGAGATGAGCCCCTGGTCTAATGCGCCACCTGGCTTGAGAAACCCGTTCTCAAAGACTTACTTTTATAGTCATTATTTGGGTAGCACGCATATTCTGAATGCCTTCGGCAGAATTCAAATGAGCCATTTTAATCTAGATTAATCTAGATTAATTTCAAAATTAATCTAGATTAATCTAGATTAAAAAAATTAATCTATGCCCACCTCTAATATATATATATATATATATATATATATATACACACACACATACATATTGCTCTTGCATTCTTTCTTGTGGCTCAGTGACACACCTGAATGAATGGCTCATTAAGTATGCGGGCCCCATTGTCTCCTCAGGTGCGAACCACTAAATATGCATGATGGTGTTGGATTGTTGACGCCCACTCGCATATTGCCTTTCCAAACAGAAAGTGTCTTGCAAAATTTAAATCAATGTATTGTTTTATGTGAATGATTAGGCAGGATGATTTTCAGATCATTTCGAAGAAAAAACTCTAGGCGACAACATCCATTAGTCAAAAGTCTTATTGACACATATTTAGTATGTGTTTTGTGGCCTTATTTCAGAAACTTTAGTTTTTAGTTTTTTCAATAACCATGCATAAACATTATTCTCTCAAAAATACAAACATGTACATACATGATAGTATTATTCCTCACAGCATCGCGAGATGGTGTAAACAAGTACATTAATCTGATTAAACTTGATGTGTTTTATCAAGCTGATGTGGGCGTTCACAGGTTTGCATGTATTGCCTCAGATCATTTGTGTTTGAATAGTGCGCGCTCTCCGTGGGAGTGTTCATATTAGCAGATAATGAGTTGTAATGAGCTGTAATGAGAACGACTGACATCTCTCTCTTTTCATACAGATTACATAAACAGAGAATATTTGTTTTAGTTTTGAATTAGATCATTTAAAAGCAGACAATTAAATGATTATAAAGATACACTCACCTAAAGGATTATTAGGAACACCTGTTTAATTTCTCATTAATGCAATTATCTAATCAACCAATCACATGGCAGTTGCTTCAATGCATTTAGGGGTGTGGTCCTGGTCAAGACAATCTCCTGAACTCCAAACTGAATGTCAGAATGGGAAAGAAAGGTGATTTAAGCAATTTTGAGCGTGGCATGGTTGTTGGTGTCAGACGGGCCGGTCTGAGTATTTCACAATCTGCTCAGTTACTGGGATTTTCACGCACAACCATTTCTAGGGTTTACAAAGAATGGTGTGAAAAGGGAAAAACATCCAGTATGCGGCAGTCCTGTGGGCGAAAATGCCTTGTTGATGCTAGAGGTCAGAGGAGAATGGGCCGACTGATTCAAGCTGATAGAAGAGCAACTTTGACTGAAATAACCACTCGTTACAATCGAGGTATGCAGCAAAGCATTTGTGAAGCCATAACACGCACAACCTTGAGGCGGATGGGCTACAACAGCAGAAGACCCTACCGGGTACCACTCATCTCCACTACAAATAGGAAAAAGAGGCTACAATTTGCACGAGCTCACCAAAATTGGACAGTTGAAGGCTGGAAAAATGTTGCCTGGTCTGATGAGTCTCGATTTCTGTTGAGACATTCAGATGGTAGAGTCAGAATTTGGCGTAAACAGAATGAGAACATGGATCCATCATGCCTTGTTACCACTGTGCAGGCTGGTGGTGGTGGTGTAATGGTGTGGGGGATGTTTTCTTGGCACACTTTAGGCCCCTTAGTGCCAATTGGGCATCGTTTAAATGCCACGGCCTACCTGAGCATTGTTTCTGACCATGTCCATCCCTTTATGACCACCATGTACCCATCCTCTGATGGCTACTTCCAGCAGGATAATGCACCATGTCACAAAGCTCGAATCATTTCAAATTGGTTTCTTGAACATGACAATGAGTTCACTGTACTAAAATGGCCCCCACAGTCACCAGATCTCAACCCAATAGAGCATCTTTGGGATGTGGTGGAACGGGAGCTTCGTGCCCTGGATGTGCATCCCACAAATCTCCATCAACTGCAAGATGCTATCCTATCAATATGGGCCAACATTTCTAAAGAATGCTTTCAGCACCTTGTTGAATCAATGCCACGTAGAATTAAGGCAGTTCTAAAGGCGAAAGGGGGTCAAACACAGTATTAGTATGGTGTTCCTAATAATCCTTTAGGTGAGTGTATATATCTCATGCCTGGGTGACTAGCATTCGCTGAGTTTTGTTTAAGTTTAGAGACCAAAAAAAAAAGTTCACGGTGACAAGAGGCAGAGACCTGAGCCCAGGTGGCTCCAATCACCAACCTCTGCCAGCAGGAGGAACCGCCACTGCACAGGATTTACATGTGATAAATGCAGGGAGATAGTCAGGCTAGCGTAGATTTAAGAACTAAAGACACGCATCCAAACTTTAATTGAGGTTAATTGTAAGAGTTAGGGGCGTAACGATATGCGTATTCGTATTGTACCGTTCGGTACGAGGCTTTCGGTTCGGTGTTCGGTACGCATTTTCAAACCGAACCGTTGGACCATTTTTCCTGCCGACCAAAATTTTGTTATTTCAAATGTAGGCACGCTCATAATGTAAGAGACGCCGGCGTGACCACAACATTGCCCAACATCAAATGGCAAACGTAATGCAAGCGGAACGAAACTGCTCGTTATTGTGTGGTTAACGGACTGTTTATCAGTTTGGACCAATGCAGCGCGAGCCGATCGTGATCATGCGACACTGTTACTACACAGCGCTAATAAGAGATCCAGTAAAGAAAGCATTTGAATTCGCCACTGAAATAATAACATTGCTGCGAGATCTAGTGAGAAACATTCACATTTCTCCGTTATTAACGGATCAAACAGCACGTGGAAGCCAGGACGAAGCATTGTGCCATGAATGAACTATCCAGTGTCCACAGATCTGCAACATTCACCATGGATTTACTGTAGTAACACTAACTGCAACCATGGAAGTTTGGCAGGAATAGTAGGCTATAATGCCTTCAAGTAACATTACGTCGGTTTTATTTTGACATTATGAATACAATTGCTGCCCTCAAATGTTAATCTGAACTAAAATAAACCTTTGTTTATAACTACTACAATATTACATTTCATTTTTTCCAAGGAGCTGTTTTGTTTTATATGCTCCTAAGAAGAGTCAATTATAGCTCTAGAATTGCTCAAAGTAAAAAAATATCATACTTTATGATGTTAGTTTTAATAAAAAAAATAAAATAAAAAAAATTAAATCAAGGCTATTTCTCTGGCATTTCTTTCTTTTTGCTGTATCAAAAACGTACCGAACCGTACCGAACCGAACCGTGACACAAGTGTATCGTATCGAACCGAACCATGAACTTTGTGACCCTAGTTTTTTTAACTTTTTACACCCCTAGTAAGAGTGCAAGGGCTTTAGATACTGCTTTGGATGCGACTAGCTTAGTGAATTCTGTACATTATCCGGTTCCGGCTGTAGTAGAGCCCGTGCAGCAGGGCAATTGGGTGACAGTGAGACGCTGTAGTCAAGGGACAAAACACCGCTCTTCCGTTCCGATTACAACATCAAACAGATTCTCACCCCTCGGTGAAACACCCACTGAGAATCCTGTTGAATGTGCTCTAGTTATTGGCAATTCTATTACACGGAACGTGAAAATAGAGACACCAGCCACCATAGTCACATGTTTGCCGGGAGCCAGAGCGCCTGACATCAAAGCAAATTTAAAAGTGCTGGCTAATGCTAATCGTAAATTCTCTAAGATTATTATTCACATTGGCACTAATGATGTTCGACTCCGCCAGTCGGAGATCACCAAAATTAACGTTAAAGAGGTGTGAACTCGCAAGTACGATGTCAGACACTGTAATTTGCTCTGGCCCCCTTCCTGTTCGTAGGAGTGATGAGATACTTAGTAGATTGTCCTCACTCAATGTCTGGCTGTCTAAGTGGTGTCTGCAAAATAATATAGAATTCATAGACAATTGTAAAAGTTTTTGGGGCAGACCTGACCTGTTGAAAAGAGATGGTATTCATCCCTCCTGGGATGGTGCTGCTTTTCTTTCTAGTAATATGGCACATAGTCTTAGAGCTCAAACATGAATTGGGGCTCAGGTCAGGAAGCAGACAAACTAGCTAAACCGACCGGTCTGCTAGCTATCTCACGTCACCAAGGTCAGATAAATCCCATCACATAGAGCATCTTTCACCTAGAAATCATCAAATAGAGACTGTGTCTGTTCCCCGAATTAGGAAAGTCAAGTCAAGTCAAGTCAAGTTTATTTATATAGCGCTTTTCACAACGTAGGTTGTATCAAAGCAGCTTCACAGTATTAAATTAAAACAATACATCAATGTTTGTTTCTAGTGGAATGTCCACGTTTGGTAATGCTGATCAATAGTATCGTTGATTGATTCATTAAATTAAATATCCCCAAATATCCCCAACTGAGCAAGCCAAAGGCAACAGTGGCAAGGAACCGAAAAACTCCATCAGGTGACCTAATGGAGAAAAAAAAAAACCTTGGGAGAACCCAGGCTCAGTCGGAGGCCAGTTCTCCTCTGGCGTTTATGAACTAGAGGTCGGATTTAACTGTAAGATTAAAAGTATTACAGATGGTGCCCAACCAGAATGAGACTTACCGCCGCCGTTCCCGCGGCGGCAAAATTGGGATGTGTATTTGCTGCCTTTTACCGCTGAGTGGCGCTGTAATCACAGACTTTGAAAAGTGACAGTTTATTCTCTTTATGACGTAATCTGCCGCGGCAGTAATCTGAGCTGAGGTCACAGATAAATTCAAGATAAATATTGTGGTTAAACGAATTCAAATTCATTAAATTTAAACAAAGTAGACACACGTTAACATTGTGTGCCCAGTTTTTCTATAATTTAGAAAGGCTATGTCAATAGGTTACTTGTCATTTACTTTGTGTTATTTTAATGTGTTTGTAGATTTATTAACTGAAACATAACAGTGAAATAAATTAAAATAATTTACCGTAAAATTAAAACATTTTCAGGACTTGCAGTTACTAACCGATGTTAGTCGGTTTAAGCATTCTTTGTTATATTCAGAATTAAATAGGCTTACATGTTGTATCAATTGAATTCTTTAATAAATAATCAACCACAATGCCTATTACTGCCGCAGCAAAAATAAACCAGTCGAATTTCAAAGTCGTTCGCGAAATGACTAGGCTATACCGGGTGCCGCAAGTGACAGGGCAAAACAGCAGCAACTGCGGCATTTTAAAAGGTAAGTTTCCTATCTGTTTATTTAAAAAAAAAAAAAAACGGCGCAAGATCTTGTAAAAAAAAAAACCGTTTTTCATTATTTGAACAAAAATGAGACTGATTGAATATGTAAAAATATAAACAAACAAAGCAGAGAATAAAACAAACTTTTAGGGAAAAAATATAGGCCTATTATGCTACAGCAGAATTGGTTAACATTAACGAAAGCAAAATATGTAAAAATACATTTCAAACAAACTAAAACAAAACAAATTCGTGGCCGAGTGGTAGGCTATAACTTACGTTTCAATAATTCAGATGACACGGGTTCTAATCCCGAACAAACATGGGCTACTTTTTTATTATTAATGCAGAGAGATTTGATAGTTCTAAAATATTGCTACACCATATTGTTTTTTTCTCCTATAGCCTATATTAAATATTTTATATTTATAAAATAAAATTACCATTAATTTCCATTTTACATTAGGGACAATTTTTATCCAACAGAATGGCTGAATTAACATAATAATAATAATAATAATAAATAAACAGCACAAGGTCTTGTAAAAACACTTTTTTAATATTTTTTTTCGAGACAGTAAATTGCCAATGTTAAAAAACATAAGCAAATAAAAAAAGAATATAACAAACTTTTAAAACAGAGAAAATAGTAGACCTAGGCTATTCTACTGGTTCTGATTTTATTGTTTGTCGTTTAAACGTCATATATATATATATATATATATATATTTTTTTTTTTTTTTTTTTTTTTTTAACAGAACTGCTTTTGAAATTACGATTGGAATCATTATAGGTTACAGAAGTAAAGTCATTGTATAATAGGCTATTTGTTCCTTAGTGTAAAATGGAAATGCATGGTGATTTTATTTTGTAAATAGGCTATAAGCAAAAAACTATGTTTTAGAACTAGACAAATCTCTCTGCATCAACAATAGACTATAAAATGCATTAATAGGCTAATATAAAAATATCAGTAATCCAAGTTAGTTCGGGATTCGAACCCGTGTCATTTAAATGATCGTAACGTAAGTTCAACCACTCGGCCACGATTCACTCGTTGCGACATGGTCTAACGTTCCAGTGTGTCTTCATTCAAATGAACGCGCCGCCGCGTTTGTCGAACACTAATTCAACATGCCAGAAAAAAACCTGGCTTTGGAACAATGCATAGCGCCACTCGTCGTCGTGTGCCAAAAAAATTACAATAATTTAGTTTAATTTATTTCAGTGTTAATGTTTGAGTTAAAAAAATCCTCTACAAATTAAATTAACACAAAGTCGGCTACAAGAGTCCTTTATAGGCTAAGTAAAAAGCAAAGGGCTTACAGTCTTAATATTTAGGCTACTTTGCTTAAATTCGATACATTTATTTTCAGTAGGGCCTAATAAATTTGTAGGGATGTAATTTCAGTATGCTTCACCAACGCTATGTATTCAATTAAAGTTCCAAGAGGTCTGGTATATACAGTGCCGTCGCTGGTGGGGTGCGAGGCCCTGTGCGAACTTGAAATGCGAGGCCCTGCTCACGGACGTAACTGTTCTAATTCTTTTGCACGCATAATCTCGCTGCAATACGTTTTTATCAAGTAGAATAATACAGCATAATCATGCACATAGTCTCAGCTATGACTTTTTGCTATTTATTTTAAAAAAAAAATCAACTGTGCGACCACAAATGGCTATACATCAAGTCAGCTCGAGAATTTTCATCAAGAATCCGCCTACTTAAATAGCGTGTATCTTAATGGTCCAGCGGTAAAACTTTCGCTTACCCGACACAGAGGTTGTAGGTTCGAATCCGGTCTCGTATGGTTTTATTTTTCTCGTATAGCGTTAGTTTTTTTTTTTTTCTCATCAAAACCGATTATGTTAATCAGTGGTTGTATATCAAACAGGGACACATTTGTGTGCATTATGTTAGAGTATCCACAACGGATTGAAGCGCGCGTCCAAATGAAGACAGTGCGGCGTGTGCGCAAGCCACACGAGAAAACACTGTATCCGCGCCACTGATCGCAGCGGCAACGAGCACTTTGATCACTTGATTTACAAAACAAATTTCAGCGCTAGATCTTCTCTTATTAAAAAAAAAACGAACAAAATGAATGCTCTGGATATGTTTTATTTATTTGTAGAATTGTTACATTCGTGCCGCGAGATGTTTTAAAAATGGTGAAAAAAAAAAAAAAAAAAAAAAAAACAGCAGGATTGCGAGGCCCCCTATTGGCGCGAGGCCCTGTGCGGTTGCACAGTTCGCACAGTCTATGCGACGGCTCTGGGTATATATTTCCTTCCCAGCTGACACAAAAAATCACAACTTGTGCTTGCTGCGAACGCAAGTTATTTAAGGTGTCTCAACTGTACACAGTCTACCATACAGTGTGAATTCGTTACAAGGTTTTATTTAATTAAATTAATGTGCAGCAATTTGTACAAATAGAGTCTATAGGCCTACTATACTGTTGTAGCCATTAAATAATCTCATTTAGTATCATATTTGTTTTACAAATACACATCTTGCTTGTTGCACGCACACATATTATGTCAAAAAAACGAAATATTATGTTGAAATAACATTATTATTAATAATACATCTTTTAGAATATTTGATTAAATGCTGATTGTTGCGCTTGTTCAATTTAATAAAATTAAAACTTTAATTGTGATAATTAAAATAATTGAAAATTAAATATTTAGTGGCCAAGTTTTGCTAATTTAGGCTATTATATAGGCTAGTATATGCCTATTGCCTATATTAAGTAGGTCATATTAAGACAAGGCATATATTAAGTTATTTTAGCTGTTATGAGAAAAATAAATCTAACGAAATCTAAAATCTAAATCTAATAAATCTAAAAAAAAATTCTAACGCCAATTCAACATGTCAGAATAAAACTTGATTTTTGAACGATGCGTAACGCCACTCGGCCTGGTGTGCCAAAACACTACATTTTAAACTTCAATGTTTAATTCAAAACAATCTCAAAACGCGTTGTGACATTTTTTTAAAGCAGTAGCCTAGCCTATACATTCCCAGCTAACACAGTACGTTGTGACGACGTCGTCAGTTAGTCGTCATTTGGTTAGCGTGACATTACTTTATGACAACGTTGTGAGGACGTCGTGGTAAAGTTCCATTTTTTAGAATCTTGGCTAACGTTCCAGAAACGTTGTGGGCACGTCCTCAAAAGACGTCGCTAGTTTATCCCATGGAGAACGTTGTAGAGACGTGGTCAACTGGTCACCAGATAACTTAATAAAATCTTTGATGAATTAAATAAATGTTCCATATAATATCCAAATGGCATAGTATCACTAGGATAATATTTGTAATGCATTTATTTATATAATTGAAATTATCTGGAAAGTTATCTGGAGACCAGTTGACCACGTCTCTACAACGTTCTCCATGGGATAAACCAGCGACGTCTTTTGAGGACGTGCCCACCACGTTTCTGGAACGTTAGCCAAGATTCTAAAAAATGGAACTTTACCACGACGTCCTCACAACGTTGTCATAACGTTGTATATAATCGTTATTATTGCTATTATTATTATTATTATTATTAAGGAGGTTGGGTGTTCGTAAAAACAACAATTAAAAAAAAATCTTCAAACTGAAACTTAATTAAGGGCATTGGAACCAGGATCTTAACTAAAACCCGTTCCGCGTAATCTCTGAAAAATTATACCACACTACTCCATGTATTTTTTTTTTAAGGACTGCTTTTGAAATCACTATAAATTACTATGCAATTGTATCGCTCACGAGAGCTCTTCATTTATCTAATTCCTCAATAGAATAGTAAAAATATTCAGCGTCATTGCTCCTAATATCGTCTCTATTTTTAACTTTTGATTCTATTTTTTTCAGTTCTAAAATTGATTCTATCTTTGGTTCTATTCTGTTGTAGCATAATAGGCCTATTTATATATATGAAAAATATGCCTATCAGGCTTAGGGTTTTATATTTAACCCACTTACATTTTAAAATACGGTAATAGGCATTCTGGTTGGGTACCATCTGTATATGAATGCCTGGCTGAAGAGGTGCGTCTTTATTCTAGTTTTAAACTGGGAGAGCGAGTCTGAGCAACGAACAGTATCAGGAAGACTATTCCAGAGTTTTGGAGCTAAATGTGAAAATGCTCTCCCTCCTTTGGTGGATCTGGATATCCTAGGTATGACCAAAAGCCTCGAATTTAGTGATCTTAAAGAGCGCAATGGATTATAGGGCGATAGAAGATCGGTTAAATAGACTGGAGCTAAGCCGTTTAGGGCTTTATAAGTCAGTAGCAATACCTTGTAATTAATACGGAACTTTATAGGTAACCAATGTAGTGATGATAAAATTGGTGTTATATGATCATATTTTCTTGATCTAGTTAGAACTCTAGCGGCGGCATTTTGGACTAACTGTAGCTTGTTTATTGAGGTTGCAGGACAACCAGCTAATAAAGCATTACAGTAATCTAGTCTCGAGGTCATGAATGCATGAACTAACTTTTCTGCGTCAGAAACTGATAGCATGTTACGTAGCTTAGCAATGTTTCTAAGGTGGAAAAAGGCTGTTCTTGTAACATATGAAATATGATTTTCAAAAGACAGGTTGCAGTCTAATATAACACCCAGGTCTTTTACTGTAGAGGATAAAGTAACAGGACATCCTACTATGTTAAAGTTGTATTGTGAGAGGTTTTGTGGGTGGTTTTTTGAACCGATGATTAGTACCTCTGTCTTGTCTGGATTTAATAAAAGAAAATTGCCGTCATCCAATCTTTTATATCTTTAACACACTCTGTCAATTTGGATAATTTAGCGTTTTCATCTGGCCGTGATGAAATATAGATTTGAGTGTCATCAGCATAACAATGGAAACTAATTCCATGTTTCCTTATAATATTTCCAAGTGGCAGCATATATATTGAAAATAACAGAGGGCCTAACACAGATCCCTGCGGCACTCCATAGTTTACTGGAGTTATGATCGATTTTTCTCCATTTAAATAGACAAAATGGTAGCGGTCAGATAAGTATGATCTGAACCAGCTTAATACTTGTCCTTGAACACCAGTATAATTTTGTAGTCGATCTAAGAGTATTGTGTGATCTATAGTATCGAACGCAGCACTAAGATCAAGTAAAACTAATATTGAGATACAGCCTTGGTCAGAAGCTAAAAGTAGATCATTTGTGATTTTAACGAGCGCAGTTTCAGTGCTATGATGTGGCCTGAATCCTGACTGAAACTTTTCATAGATGTCATTTTCATGCAAGAAAGAGCCCAGTTGGGCGGACACAACTTTTTCTAGTATTTTAGACATAAAAGGTAGATTTGAAATGGGTCTATAATTTGCTAGATTATGTGGATCTAATTGTGGTTTCTTAATGAGAGGTTTTATAACTGCCAGTTTAAATGTTCTTGGAACATGACCTAAAGATAAAGATGAGTTAATAATATTGAGGAGAGGCTCTTCCACTACAGGTAACACTTCTTTCAGTAGTTTAGTTGGTATAGGATCTAATAAACATGTTGTTTTAGATGAAGTGATACGTTTATTTAACCCTTTCACACGTAAGTTTAAAATATTCTGGCTGACCCCCCAGCGTGAGTTTCTCAAGGCGACCGTTATTTAGAATGTGTCACTTTATGGTTTCCATGGTGACGCGTCATTGCTTGTCACGTGACACACCGCAGCAACAACAGAGCTGAATGAATGATGATCTGCTTTTATGTCATTTTTCCTTTTTTTATTCAAAATATTCACAAATTTGTTAGATATGGCATGAAATATCTGATATTCCGATTGTCAAATACATGCAAGTGGAAGTGTTTTATTGTTTAAACACCTTTTCGCGTTAGTTCAGCTGTATTCGCGATGGGCGCCGCCATCTTAGTTTGTGCCGCAGAAGAGTTCAGACTCAGAGAATCGGATCTGTTGGATTTACAACACGTGAATTCATCCACTTCTCCCGACATACATAAAAGTAAGTGGCAGGTGAACTGGGAGAAGAATAGAGTAAACTTTAAAGTTACTTGCATGTGTATCTGATATGAATAAAACTAATTATAATGGAAAGGATTATTATTGCCTCTTCCTTTGACATCAGTGTGTATTTTACAAACTCTAAATGTATTGTTTTTTTAGTACTTATATGTCTGAAACCTAAAATAAACATTATGTGGTTGAAAACACTGAAAAGTTGTGATATAATATGACAGCTCTGAGCGCGCCTGTCTCTGGCTCAGCGCCAGCCAACGCGCGAAAGCACATTTGAATTTAGCAGTTGATCACGTGATGCACTGACCGTTCTAATCACACCGGTGTGATCGTACGCTCCAGGGAACCAGCCAAGACTGATCACACCGGTGTGATCATACAGTGTGCGAAAGGGTTAACTCTTTTTGTTCTATAGTTGTAAAGCACTGTAATTGTTCTTGCGGGGTGATAATTGAGGCTGAATTATAAGGCGCGATTGAGGATTGAACGTTTACAATTGTGGTTCTGATAATTTCTATTTTCTCAGTGAAGAACTTCATGAAATCATTACTACTAAACTGTAACGGAATATTTTGTTCAGGTGACATCTGTTTATTTGTTAGTCTAGCCACGGTGTTAAATAAGAACCTAGGATTGTTTTGGTTGTTTTCTATTAGTTTGCGGAGGTGCTCAGCCCTGGCCGCTTTTAGGGCCTTTTTATAACGTGACATACTGTCTTTCCATGCGATTCTAAAGACCTCTAAGTTAGTTTTTTTCCATTTACACTCTAAATTACGGGTTTCTCTCTTTAGAACATGTGTAGTATTGTTGTACCATGGTGCTTTACTTTTCTCTCTGACCTTTTTTAATCTAATGGGTGCAACAATATCCAATGTTCCAGAGAGAATGGTGATCATAGTGCTAGTTAATTCCTCAAGTTCATCTGTTTGTTTGGGTTCACTGAGCAGCTGAGACAGATAAGATAAGCAATTTGAAAAATTATCTATGGTGGATGGAAGGATTGTTCTGTCTAATCGATAACGCGGCGCAGCATGATATATTACAGGAGTACGTAATATGCAAGTTACCATGTAATGGTCAGTGACGTCGTCACTTTGTGGAATGATATCTATATCGGTTGGATCGGTTCCATGTGATATAATTAAATCGAGTGTATGATTAAAACGATGAGTTGGTCCGGTAACGTTTTGCTTGACCCCAAAGGAGTTTAATAAATCTGTAAACGCAGCCCCTAACGCATCATTTGAATTATCTACGTGGATATTAAAGTCTCCAACAATTAATGCTTTATCGACATTAACTAATAGGTCTGAGAGAAAATCTGCAAACTCTTGCAGGCCCAGGCGGTCTATATACGGTAGCCAAGGCTAGAGATAATAGGGATGTTTTTCGAACATCTAAGAGCGTAACATTTAGTACAAGTACTTCAAACGAAATAAACTTATAGCCCGTTTTCTGAGTAACATTGAGAATATCTCTATAGATTGTTGCAACACCGCCGCCATGACCAATCAGACGGGGCTCATGCTTATAACAGTATCCTGATGGAGTAGACTCATTTAGACTGAAATAATCATTTGGTTTAAGCCAGGTTTCAGTAAGGCAAAGTACATCGAAGCTATTATCTGTGACTATTTCATTTACAATAACTGCCTTAGGTGTGAGTGATCTAATGTTTAGAAGACCTAGCTTTAGAAATTGTTTTTGATTACTAATAGCAACATTTTCTGGTTTAATAACAATTAGATTTTTTCTAGATCCTGCAGTAGATTTATTATTTGATCTCACTAAACGAGGAATAGACAGTTTCTATGCAATGTTCAACACTAGTATTTATATCAGTTAAACTGGTGCAGCAGTGACTATGATTTGGACTTTTGGTTACTAGTCAAAAGGTATTTAACATTTTGGAGATGTTATCTGACAGAAGATCTGATCCGAATCTGCTTGGGTGTAAGCCATCAGCACGGTAAAGCCTAGGACGCTCCCAAAACAGATTCCAATTATTTACAAAGAGCAGTTTCTGCTCATTGCACCATGACATTAACCATTCATTTAGCGCGAATAATCTACTAAACTTTTCATGACCTAGTCGGTACGTGGGAAGCGGTCCTGACACAATGATCGTTATTTCAGGCGATGTGCTGCGTACCGTATCGATCAGATTCCTGAAGTCTTTCTTCAGAACCTCCGTCTGGCGCAGCCTGATGTCGTTCACTCCCGCGTGCAGGACCACAGTTCCGACGCGCTCGTTCAGAATCTCGGTAACGCGATCAGCGATTTCAGAAACACGAGCACCAGGAAAGCAGTGACTATGCACCTTACTTTTACTTAACGTAGCGTGTACGTGTCGAACGATGGAATCGCCGATGATCACAGCATCGCGTTCTGTTTCGCGAAGAGGTGAGAAGTGGTTTTGTGTGGATATCTCGAAAACCGGGAGGGTCGGAGAGAGTTTTCTTGGTCTAGACCTGACTCGCGTCTTCCGCTGCGGAATCATCCAGGCTTCGTGGTGGCGTGTTGGAGCCGGAGTAAACGAGACCATGGCTGATCGCGACCTCGACGCTTGGGACCGATGTTGAGAAACGCACGGAGGAGACGAGGTCGGAGTCAGCGGGTAAGTAACGTTAATCACTGATTTGTGTGCATCGGCGCGTGATGTTTCAAGAGCCAAACGCCAGTCTATCAGCTCGGCCTGTCTCACTAAAAGGTTGTGGATCTGTTTCTCAACAGCTTCCAGCTCAGACTGCAGTGCATGAAGTTCAAATGTGTCTTCACCTGCACCAAAAGGTAGACTACTTACATCTAATATATTCGCCATTTTAACAGATGGACAGTTACGTTAAGTTAGCAACGACGCTACCAGTGATGCTATCAATATTAATACTAATTTATGGCAGAAGTCTTGGATATAATCCGTCTTTTTAGTGGTATGGGTGTAGAGTAGACGCACGATAGGCGAAACAATTTTTGTTTGTAAGTGAGTGTGGAGAAGACGCGTTCAGCCGTAAAAAACAAATACAAAAAACAAACAAGGGTAAAAATTTTATTGATGTTCAACAAATAAAAAACAGATATAATACAAATGAGCAAATGATAAAGCTCGGGTTGCTGAATATTCAATCCCTTACTTCAAAAGCACTTATTGTTAATGATATGATTACAGACTATAACCTAGATGTGCGTGTTTGACAGACACCTGGCTAAAACCAAACAATTATATTACTAAATGAGTCCACCCCACAAGATTACGGTTTTAAACATGAACCTCGTCTGAAAGGCAAAGGGGGAGGTGTTGTTGTAATTTATTGTAATATTTTCAAAATTACTAAGAAGTCTAGTTTCAAATATAATTCTTTTGAAGTGTTGGTGCTTAAAGGGATACTTCACCTCTGGGAAGATGAATGTGTATTTAAAATAGGTCATTTAAGTAGAAGAAATGTGAAGAAATTTTTGAATTTGGAGCTTTCTAGACTGAGAAAAGCCAGAAAATGTATTTTTGGCTCATGTGGATGAAAGACAACAACTCCCAGAATGCACTTGCTTTGCTGCCTTAGGAGGCCACGCCTACCGGTAAGAGTGCGCACTAGTTGAAAACAACAAGGCTTAGCCTACGTGATGAGTTTGCCAGGGATCTCTAGAGATCGCCCAAAATGTCCGGGATTCGGCTTTTGCGTTCTACAGTTGCCATTCATTATGTTTACTGTGGCGAGCAGAACGAGGCTGACGGCCGCGGGAGAACGACGCGAGGCCAGTGTTACTGAGACGCGCCGGGTCTCGCATCTCTCACGGAGGAGCGGGAATTTTCTTAGCAATGGTAAAACGCACATCAACCGATCACTTGTTTAGCGTTCATGTAAACACTGCATTCAGATTCACCAATCGGAATGAATTCAGTTAGATTGAAACAAAAGGTGAGCTGCATGTAACGTTAAACAATGAATGGCGACCGCAGAACGCAAATGCTGAATCCCGGACATTTTGAACGATCTCGTCCGCCGGACAAGTCCGGGAAAAGGAGGATGGTTTTCCCTACTTACTCAGCTTTCTCCTAGTATTCAGCTTTCTCCACAGAACAAGAGCCTGCTAGCTTAGCTTCCAAAGAAAGACGGCTGACACTGTACATTCTGTGAGTGAGATCCCTCCCTGTATGGGCGGGCTGAAAACATGCGGAACAACGCCATCTACTGGCTGTAGTCTTTAGCCTCTGGCCAGAAAATCCTCCGATGACGCAAAATGACGATTTTTGCGTCATCGGAGGATTTTTTCCAGACAAAAAATACATAAATCTCTTGTCTCAGGGGGATATGAGGGTGGAAAGCACGGTAATTCGAAAATACTACAGGTTTTCTACTAATACAAAGCTTAATGCTAAATCCTGAAGTAACCCTTTAATGTAACAATATATATGTAATGTAAATAATAAATCACGTTTGAGATTTGTGCTGGCTACTGTATACAGGCCACCAGGGCACCATACAGACTTTATCAAAGAATTTGCTGACTTTCTATCAGAGTTAGTACTGGCTGCAGATAAAGTCCTAATTGTTGGTGATTTTAATATACATGTAGATAACGAAAAAGATGCATTGAGATTGGCATTTAAAGACATTCTTAACTCTATTGGAGTTAGACAACATGTTTCAGGACCTACTCATTGTCGTAATCATACTCTAGATCTAATATTATCACATGGAATCAATGTTGATACCATCAAAATTCTGCAGCAGAGCAATGACATCTCAGATCATTATCTAGTCTCGTGTAAACTTCATTTAGCCAAGGCTGCAAAGCCGACTCCGTGTTACAAATATGTTAGACCTATCACTTCTGCCACTAAAGATTGCTTTATTGATAATCTTCCTGATCAGTTTCATCATCTCAGCATCCCAGATAGCTTAGAAGAACTCTAAGAACGCTTAGAAGAAGAATATTGTGACCAACACTTTAGACACAGTTACTCCGTTGCGCTTAAAGAAGATTAAAGAAAATAGTCCAACGTCGTGGTACAATGAGCACACTCAGGCCCTGAAGAGAGCAGCCAGAAAAATGGGGCGCAACTGGAAGAAAACAAAACTAGAGGTATTTCGCATTTCATGGAAGGAGAGCTCGATTGCATACAGAGAGGCCTTAAAAGCTGCTAGATCTGCTTATTTTTCAACCCTATTAGAAGAAAATAAACAAAACCCTAGGTATTTATTTGAAACAGTGGCTAAACTAACGAAAAATAAAGCTTCAAGCCCAGAAGTTTCCAAGCAGCAAAGCAGTAATGACTTATGAATTTCTTCACTTAAAAGATTGACAATATCAGGGAGAAAATTATAACTACGCAACCGTCTACTACAGTATTGCATCAGGGAGTGCATTGTAGTCTCCCTAAGGAAACATTTGATTCATTCATTGCTATGGGAGAGGAAGAATTTTCTAAACTTGCTAAATTATCTAAATCGACAAGATGTATGTTAGACCCTATACCGACTAAGCTACTGAAAGAGATGCTTCTAGAGGTCATAGATCCTCTTCTTAATATCATTAATTCATCTTTGTCATTAGGATGTGTCGCGATCAGCCACGCACTACATTTCCCATAATTCACTGCCTGGACTCATCTTCACTGATTGCATTCACCTGTGTCTCGTCACCCTGTTAGTCTCCCTAGCCTATTTGTACCCTGTTCACTCATTCACTCTCTGCAAAGTTTTGTATGTTGTTACACTGCACTCCTGAGCGTTTCTTCATGGTTTCCCGTTTCCCGTTTCCCGATTCCTGGATCCCCGGATCCCCTGCCTGTTCCTCGGATTATTCTCCTGCCTCTGACCCCTGCCTGTGTTTCCTGGTTTGTTTGTTTGTTCGTTTGGACTGCTTACCTGTGTTTCGACCATTGCCTGTTTCTTGGATTACATGTCTGGATTAACCCTAATAAAGCTGCATTTGGATCTGAACGTCTTGTCTCTGAGCAGTTGCATAACAGGATGCGTACCAAAAACTTTTAAGCTGGTTATGATTAAACCGCTTGCTAAAAAAACGCAACTTGATCACACAGAATTAGTCAATTACAGGTCGATGCATTTGATACTATTGACCACAACATTCTTTTAAATAGATTCGAAAATTATGTTGTCATTAGTAGAATTGCATTAGCATGGTTTAAATCATACTTATCTGACCGTTATCAGTTTGTAGCAGTAAATGAAGAGATGTCTCATCGATCACAAGTTCAGTATGGCGTACCACAAGGCTCAGTACTAGGACCGTTGCTTTTCACTCTGTACATGTTACCCTTGGGAGATATCATTAGGAAGCATGGAATTAGTTTTCACTGTTATGCTGATGATACTCAGCTCTTTAGCTCTTATTTCTTCACGCCCTGACGAAATTTACCAATTCACAAAATTAACGGAATGCATAGCTGATATAAAAAAAAAAGACTAGTAATTTCCTACTACTTAATTCTGAAAAAACAGAGATTCTAATTATTGGACAAAAAAACGTCCTCACGTAATAACCTAGAATACTGTCTAACACTTGGTGGCTGCTCTGTCAAGTCTTCGTCGTCGGTTAGGAGCCTGGGTGTGCTCTTTGATACCAATCTTTCATTTGAAAGTCACGTGTCTAGTATCTGTAAAACCGCATTTTCCATCTTAAAAATATATCTAAATTACATCATATGCTTTTATTGACAAATGCGGAACAATTAGTTCATGCGTTCATGACATCAAGGCTAGATTATTGTAATGATATTATGGGTGGTTGCCCTGCACGCTTAATAAACAAATTACAGCTGGTCCAAAATGCAGCAGCTCGAGTTCTTACCAGAACCAGGAAGTATGACCAGATTAGCCCTGTTCTGTCAACACTGCATTGGCTCCCTATTAAACATCGTATACATTTAAAAATGTTAAAAGCACTAAATGGCTTAGCTCCACAGTACTTGAGCAAGCTCTTAACGCATTATAGTCCTTTACGTCTATTGCGATCTCAAAATTCCGGCCAGTTGATAATACCTAGAATATCAAAATCGACTGCTGGCTGTAGATCCTTTTCCTATTTAGCACCAAAACTTTGGAACAGTCTTCCTAACATTGTCCGGGAAGCAGACACACTCTGTCAGTTCAAAGTTAGACTAAAAACACATTTCTTTGACCTAGCATACACATAACACATTATAGACTTCTATAATTCAATGTTAGGCTGTATAGATTAGGTCAGCTGGAACCGGGAACACTTCCCATAAATCCTGATGTACAGTACTCGTTACATCATAAGAAGAATGGCGTCTACACTAATAGTAGTCTCTCTGTTTATCCGAGGTTTACTGCAGTCTGCCGGATCCAGGCCGTATCCAGATCTGATGAAGGCCCTCCGCCCGGACGCGACGACAACGCAGTCCTGAAGTGTCAACTAGTCTCTCCCCTGTGAAGGCCTCCCTCCGCTCCCTTTACCTCTCTACAGATAAAGTGTTGTCGGGATAATTCCGGTTCGCGTGGCTACACGGAAGCGATAAAAAATTCTGTATTATAAATTTTAAGGCCAGACAAGTAGTTTGTTGAGGGTTGGTTTGTAGGGAAGGACTACACGCCTGCGCACATATATTCAAATGCGCATACCTACTGTATAGACTGAACTCGTAATATGCATGTGCACGACATCAGCGTTCTCACAGGTTTGCGTTTTTGAAGTTTGCGCAGAAAGAACTTAAGAGTTTTTTGTTAAAACCAGGGTTCGAAATGAGGGGGGTCTGGGGGGGTCCCGGACCCTCCATAAGTCATTAGGGACCCCCCATAAGAATTTATTTTTGGATTTTGGGGGGTCCCCGACAAATGTATTTTAACATTAAAATGATTGTGAAAATTCTAGGTCTTTAGTGACGTTTTATATTTATAACAGTAATTCATTTATTTCCTAGCGCGAGGCAGCAATCAGGGCAGCTATTAGCCGAGTGAATTCAGCGTCAGATTGTTGTTGTGGTGCTCCCGCAGATACGTGCTGTAGCTGAACACGGCAAAACGAAACAAAGAGTGAAATCCTGAATGAAAATCCTGTAAGTGCTTCGATTATATTTATATCTCCATAATTGCTTATAGTAAAATATTAGGAGTTCGAGTTCCTATATCAAAAGTTGCATTAACTAGATACCCAGTAATGATTAGAAGAGTACGTTTGTCAACGTTTCTTGCTATAGCTGTAACGTTATGTGTATGAAGCCAAATGATCTGCCAGCTAACAGCAGACTATGGAAGCTTGTTTCCGCCACAGAGTTAAAAATAAAAAAGGTAATTGCGACTTTTTAATCTCACAATTCTGACTTTTTTTCTCACAATTGCGAGTTTACATTTACATCTTACAATTATGACTTTTTATCTCAGAATTACGTGATATAAAGTCACAATTGCAGGTTAGGCCTATAATGTCAGAATTGCGTGATATTAAGTTGCAATTGCGTGTTATTAAGTCAAAATTGCGTGATATAAAGTCGCAATTGCGTGTTATAAAGTCAGAATTATGAGATATAAACCCGCAATTGCGAGAAAAATACTTGAAATTCTGACTTTTTTTTCAGTTTATATCTCATTTCTGACTTTATAATACGCAATTGGGAGATATAAAGTCAGAATTGCATGATATAAAGTCGCAATTGCGTGTTATAAAGTCAGAATTGTGAGATATAAACTATTCTGAGGTAAAAAAAAAAAAAAAAAGTCTGTCTTTTTTTCCTTAGAATTGGACTTTATAGCCTATCACAATTGTTAGTTTATATCTCACAATCCTCCGGTTGTGCAGGAACATACTATTGCAATTCTGATAAGCGATGTCAGAATTGCGAGATATAAACTCGCAATTATGTGCTATAAAGTCAGAATTGCGTGATATAGCCTAAAGTCGCAATTGCGAGAAAAAAAGTCAGAATTCTTACTTTATAAGACGCAATTGCGACTTTATTTCACGCAATTGTGACTTTATATCTCGCAATTCTGACTTTATAACACGCAATTGCGACTTAATTTCACGCAATTCTGACTTTATATCTCGCAATTCTGACTTTATAACACACAATTGCGACTTTATTTCACGCAATTCTGACTATATCTCGCAATTCTGAGAAATAAAGTCAGAATTGCAAGATGTAAACTCGCAATTGTGAGATAAAAAGTCGCAATTATCTTTTAAAATGTTTTATTCTGTGGCGGAAACAAGCTTCCATAGCAGACCTAGCAGCTAGACTAGTTATTCAAAGCTAGCATAACAACCTACTTTTCCAGTCAGTGATTACGAAAGATAACCAGGTCTGTGAGTTGATTAAAGTGAATGTGATTTGAGCATGAATGAGTATACATGAGAGCTTGGTAAGCTATCTAGGAAGCTAATATTATTTTTCTTAATTTAGAATCCTGCATCATGGAGAGAAAAAGAACTTGTAACTTTGTTGCTCCAGAGTTAGAGGTTTACCTGTTAGATTATACCCACTTCTCCAGACACCACTACAATACTGGGCCTAGCCCAAACCATGAAAAACATCCCAAGACCATTATCCCACCTTCAACAGTGGTCCATATAATTTTATACTACAGTATATAGTGTAGCAAGGTAGTCTTCAGAATTTTTAATAATTTAATAATTAAATTTTAGGGGACCCCCCAAGAGTCCTAAGTCATTTCAAACCCTGGTTAAAACGGTGTTGTGTTAGCAACTAATGATTAAAACTAACCTAAGTTAAAAACTAATGATCGTTGCGACGGAAGTGAATCAATCAAAACTAACTTTAGCTGGACAATAACTTTATTCTAGAGCTGCTATAAAGCCAAAACAATCTCTGGTACTTTTATTTTCTATTATCACTGTAAAGCCACTTTGGAACAATCTACATTGTTAAATGCGCTATATAAATGAAGATGACTTGACTTGACTTGACATGACAGACTCCCTAAGCGTGATTCCAATCAGTCGACACGTCCACTACATCTCCGTTCCCTCCTTCAGGGAACGAGGGTTACATATGTAACCGAGATGTTATTTTTATTGAATCAAAAACCATTCCAAAACCATTCAGTCTGATTCCCAAATTAATTAACATGTTCATTTCTGTTAATTGTTCAAAAAGACGAGTTGCAATCTCTGACTTTGAATTCAAGATCGATTTGGCTTAAAATGACCATGACACTTATGTTTCTTGCCAACCCCCTTTTTTTATAAGGTTTTTTTTTTTTTTCATGGAGCCAAGATTCATTCATAATTCAGCATATGCACGTTGTATCTTCCTCGCATATCTGAATTGCTCTCCCTTAACAGAGCCCCTGGAATGAAGCCATTACTGTGATGACATTTACACCAGGGGTGGGGGTTTCCTTCAATCAGATCAATACACCATAGAGAATGTAGGTCTTCAAGGGTATTTTTAAAGGTAAATTAAACATTTTGATGAAGCTGGAGACGTTGATCAATTGATAACTGCATAAATGCATAAGATGCATAAAAACAATGTAATGCCTTATACCTGTACTCCTTTCTGAACCAACTGTTTTTAGACAGCTAAGGTAAATGAGTTTTCTCACCTTGTGTTTCGCTCTTGAGATCTCTGTTAGCTGCTTGTGGAAAGATATTGTCATGAGAATGAGTCATGATTTGATCCACTTCACACCCTCCTCTGGAGTTTTCACTCAAGTGTTCCCTTTGTGTATGCAGCCGCTTCCCTTTATTATTATATCAAAAGCCTGATTAATTGAAGGCCCTTTGGAAACTCAAACATAATTGACTGTCATTTATTTTATTAAAAACAAGCACCAGCCTCTGATTGTTGCCCAAATCCTACGCAAGTCCTTTAGCTGCCTGTCAGGTCAAACTTATTCAAGTTGGGGGGTAATTCATCATAATGACACCGTGATTGTGATTTGGGAATCAACTTATTCAGTGATGGTAATGGGATGCTGAAGGCATTAAAGGCAATGTAGTATCCTGAAACTGTACTATTACATGGAACCCCTATCTGAAACATCTATAGACTTTTAATGCTGTTATATGTCAACTGACAGGATTAGACACACATGAATGATTGTCTTCAGAGCCAGAAGCATTTTTATTAAATTGCTATTTTTCTTTGTGTGCAGTTATCCCCTAAATTCACAGCTATTTCTGGGTTCTGGGTGTCCATATTTTTTTTTCTTTGTATATTTTATGCTATTACGTTTGTGCAATATAGCAATAGAAGCAATCAAACCAACAAGGCAACAAGGGCAAGTGCTGTGACTAGTCCCAGTTATTGTAGCAAGGTCTTTTTTAATAGATATAGAATAGTAATTGTATATAACTGCATTGTATATACAGCACATTTTATTTTTTGCACATTTTGTATATACAACACACAAGAAAGACATAAATGAGGTTACATTAACATCAAATGGAGACTTTTGCTTGAGTCTCCTGCTTATCACACTTGTCTCCTGAGACAAAAACTCTAATACTCTCACAACGGTCTCCTTTACAGTTTCAGAATAGATCTCAACAACATCACACACTGTGCTCAGATATTTTTCCTTACCTAGAGACTCTGGTGGTCTCACATTCGTCTCCTCTAAAGATTCAAAGGTGATCTCTCCATCATCACACTGTGCTCAGATTTTTCTCCTTAGCTAGAGACACTGGAGCTATCACATTTGTCTCCTCTAAAGTCTTGAAGAGATATCAACAACTTTACAAATCAAATGTCTCAATATGAAAATTTCCACAATATGATATGTATTAATAATCAAGGATTGAGTCATAAGCCTTTATTGTGCCTTTCAGCAAAGAAAGCTCCAGGGTTACTATTCCTGTTTTTTTGTGTGTGTGTTTTTTTCCTGTTGTTGCTTAAGTCTCTGTATCTCATCACAAAAGGCTGATTGTTCAACCATTTTGATAATGGTGAGCTCTTCCTTCCTTCTCTATTCAATGCTGTTTGCTTCATTGACCCTTGGATGGAGACCTTTGACTTCCTTAGCACACCACCTGCTCTTGTCCAATAAGAAAACTTGAGTTGATCAAGTAATGTTCTTTCTTCATTTGTGTGGGTATTATGAACCTGTGCTTTTTTGAAGCTCTGAGTCATTGACCAAGAAACTCTCCCACCTTAACATCTCTGGACAGTTCATTTTGCCATAGAAACTGTGGTCCTTTAAACCAATTGGAAGATATGAGCTCTTCTGCTGTAAGGCCTCTGGATGCATAATCAGCTGGGTTCTCTTCAGAGGTCACGTCACATATTGCCATTGCTTAGCGTCTGTACTTTGTTTAATCCGGTGAATACGATTGGCCACAAATTAATGGAATCTTCTGGCATCATTATTAATATACCCAAAGACTACCTTTGAGTCTATCCAGAAGTACTCCTCTAGGTATATATATATATATATATATATTTATATATATATATACACACTCACCTAAAGGATTATTAGGAACACCTGTTCAATTTCTCATTAATGCAATTATCTAATCAACCAATCACATGTCAGTTGCTTCAATGCATTTAGGGGTGTGGTCCTGGTCAAGACAATCTCCTGAACTCCAAACTGAATGTCAGAATGGGAAAGAAAGGTGATTTAAGCCATTTTGAGCGTGGCATGGTTGTTGGTGCCAGACGGGCCGGTCTGAGTATTTCACAATCTGCTCAGTTATTGGGATTTTCATGCACAACCATTTCTAGGGTTTACAAAGAATGGTGTGAAAAGGGAAAAACATCCAGTATGCGGCAGTCCTGTGGGCGAAAATGCCTTGTTGATGCTAGAGGTCAGAGGAGAATGGGCCGACTGATTCAAGCTGATAGAAGAGCAACTTTGACTGAAATAACCACTCGTTACAACCGAGGTATGCAGCAAAGCATTTGTGAAGCCACAACACGCACAACCTTGAGGCGGATGGGCTACAACAGCAGAAGACCCCACCGGGTACCACTCATCTCCACTACAAATAGGAAAAAGAGGCTACAATTTGCACGAGCTCACCAAAATTGGACAGTTGAAGACTGGAAAAATGTTGCCTGGTCTGATGAGTCTCGATTTCTGTTGAGACATTCAGATGGTAGAGTCAGAATTTGGCGTAAACAGAATGAGAACATGGATCCATCATGCCTTGTTACCACTGTGCAGGCTGGTGGTGGTGGTGTAATGGTGTGGGGGATGTTTTCTTGGCACACTTTAGGCCCCCTAGTGCCAATTGGGCATCGTTTAAATGCCACGGCCTACCTGAGCATTGTTTCTGACCATGTCCATCCCTTTATGACCACCATGTACCCATCCTCTGATGGCTACTTCCAGCAGGATAATGCACCATGTCACAAAGCTCGAATCATTTCAAATTGGTTTCTTGAACATGACAATGAGTTCACTGTACTAAAATGGCCCCCACAGTCACCAAATCTCAACCCAATAGAGCATCTTTGGGATGTGGTGGAACGGGAGCTTCGTGCCCTGGATGTGCATCCCACAAATCTCCATCAACTGCAAGATGCTATCCTATCAATATGGGCCAACATTTCTAAAGAATGCTTTCAGCACCTTGTTGAATCAATGCCACATAGAATTAAGGCAGTTCTGAAGGCGAAAGGGGGTCAAACACAGTATTAGTATGGTGTTCCTAATAATCCTTTAGGTGAGTGTATATATATATATATATGTATTCGACTCACCTACATTCCTCTACAGTTTTCAGCATCCCTCCACCACCCCGACTCCTCACTCTTGGTTTGTTCATACCACAGCCAGGAATCTGACTTATTTGTAAATGTGAACTCATGAACTAAGGAACAGTGAACCTTTCCTGTCAATGCTTCTGAGATATGTGCATTCTCCATATCTTGATGCACTAGCTCATAACGCTGAAATTCCTTAAAGATTGACTGGAGATAACATCACTGAATCTTCACATCAGCCAAGTTTTGCAGATCTGTAAAGCCAAGCTTTCCACTTTGGCCGCAAATCATCTTTAATTGGTCCATCCCAACCAACCTTATCTTGACACATCTGCTGTAGTGTTTGCTTACCAACAAGGATGAAGGGTGCTGCAAAGCCGACTGGGTCATATATGGAAGCCACAGTGGACAGGACTTATCTTCTATTGAGTGGTTGTTTCTTTAACGAATACTCTGAACTGGAAACTGTCAGATTTGTCGCACCATTTCACACAGAGTGCCCTCTCCATGTGAAGCTCATCCAAAGCCAAGTCATGATCTATAGCCAGGGGTGCACATAACATTTTTGGTCTTGTTCTCAGGGGAGAACCTGGGGTTGTTGCTTGGTCCTCACATTTTCAAATGCATTTTTTCCTTAACCCACCTCACGGGAGGAACAAATTAGAGGGATGCATAATATATTGTTAAATATTGTTATCTGACTATACCTACATCCAAAAAAAAAAAAAAAAAAAAAATCGAGCACACTTTAAAATAGTCACATTTTTATCAGGCAGTAGGCTAATATGGCCTAGTCGAGTCTATGCAGACTGCTTGTTATTATCAGAGATGGGCGAAGGAGGTAACTTTACGTGACAAACGTAAAAAAAGGAGAATTAAAAACAAAGGCAATAGAAGGTCATCCATCCATTTTTTCCCCCAAAACGCTATAAATCCATCCTTTTTTTATATAATATATTTTTTTTAAATTGATGGTTTGTCTTTTTTTTTTTTAAGTATTTTGTCATTTATGAGGAAAAAACAATCTTACGTGAGTGACAGTTCTCCATTATGGACGCGACCACTCTGAAAGCGCCGCGGCACTAAAAGACTTTCAAACTTTCACAGAGACCTCAAACAGAAAGCACAAAGCCTTTCTTTAAAGCGAATTTCGTTTTGTATTAATTGTATCTTAATTTTAATCCATGTTTCATTGACCAATTTCCTGGTTTTAATAAATAAAAAAAGTAAATAGGCTATCTTGATTGTTTAGGCTATTTTTTTTAATTATAGCCTAGGTGTAAAATATTAGGCTGTGTATACTGACATGGATCAATTATTAATATTAAATTTCATCTGTCTTTTGTAGGCATAGGCTAGCTGATGGTGCACCAACGAAAAATCCTAAATGATGTGCCAAAATGCTTGTTCTATTAGGCTACAATGAAAATATTGTACGGTCAGGTTTGCCGAAGTTCGTTTAATTTAGGCTATTTATTTATTTAAATAATTTATTTATTTTTGTCCATGTGTGCCGATCGGAGACGGAGTTCACTGCTGATATTCTGAGGTAAGAGAGTTTTCTAGTCTCGCGGCTGTCATCAGCAGCGCCTTGCATTGCCCAATCAGCGGATGGCGGGCGGGTGCGGTTTTGAAAATTGGTCAAAAACGTTGGTGCGGATGGATGGCGGACGGATGATGAGTTTTGCGATGCGGTTGCGGATGAAATAGCCCATCCGCGCATCTCTAGTTCTGAGGCCTATCCAACACCACAGATTGCGCACCTATCTATCCCCAAATGTTAGGTACGCAAATGAGGGTTGCGGCAATTCATCTGGTACGCATTGTTTAATTGGGTAGCGCATGCGCACCTGCGCACCACTTATGTGCATCCCTGTCTATAGCACTCTAAGCACATTCTTCCTGAGGAATTGATGCTTTCACTTCATGGCTGTTTGACACAAATTTGTGCAAATGAAGCTTTCCTGTGCTACAAAGTTATCTTGATTCTTTTATCAGCTTGATAGCTTCATCTACAGTTGAGACACTTGTCAACCCATCATCGAAATAGAAATTTCTTTCTATGAATCAAATGAAGGTTTCGCTGAAGCAACCCTGACCTTGAGCAGCAATATGCTTGAGATTGGGACTGGGATTCTAGATTATATGAAATCTAGAATTATATAAATCTCATACATTTTTGACAGAGTTTTCAAGAAATTACTGTCGGTTTCTAGAAATAGGGAGAATTAAGACCTCTAGCCTTCAAATAAAAGTATATGCGTAACTTGTGGTACGCATGTGCATCTCACAGAGGTGGTAACAATGTATGTTATCAAAGATTTTATACAGTACATCTGATATAGATACAGACTCTTTTAAAATTGACATTGTAAATTGTTTACATTTTATGAAGTTTCATGTAACAAAGTTCGGGAGGAGCACGTTCAGGTAATCAACCAATCAGCACAAGAGGAAGCTGGTATAAATAAAGCCTTTCCTCACCTTCTGTCTCGCGACAAGTTTCTCAGCATCCCTCCACCACCCCACCACCTCACACTCGGCTGGGTCTACCCCAGTATAAGGGGGGAGTACTCTGGGTTCGGGCCAAATTCCGAGCTCGGAGCCCTCCCCTGGACAGCAAGCCAAATACGCATAAATACTACATCAGATTCCATGTACGTGTGAACTCGTGAATATCAGGTGTTGACAGAGAAGTGGAAATCACTTATCCATGACATATAGGGTGTACACAGTTGGGAAGAAAATGGACAGCATAGATGTATGTACCCATGATTACCTCACTCCTGACCATCAGCAAAGAAAACAATGGCTTTGAAAGGAGTCTCTTGCATTTTGGACACTATCATCCCTTGTGTTACATAAAGATCTCCTGAAGGACCTGAGGCAAATGGCCTTATTCAAGGTATAGTTACAACTACAACATAATTTATTACATTTCACATGGAAAGGGAAACACTGTATTAATTTGTTTTCTCAGGCAGTTTTGAGGTGTACCATTCTGTTCTTTTAAAATCCTGTTGGAAGAACCTGCACTTCAAATAAAAATGGAAAAAAAGGCTTTAAAAAAAATCAGTCTCTCCGATCAAAATCAGTATTTCACGTTTCTGTTCTGCGTTCTTTCTGTAACATCACAGTTTTCGAAAACGGTTTGATTAGAAAAAATACAGGGTAATTATCTTTTTTTTTTTTTCTTTTTTTTTTTGTTTGTTTTGCTTATCTTTATACCAGAACTTGAATAGAACTTTATACTAAATAGCTTTTATACTAGAGCTTGTGACTAAACTTCATAACTCCAGTTGATTCTCAGAATGTTGGAAAATCCTCATACAGTAGCTCCACATGCCTCAAACGTGAATGAAGTGCTTCACACATGTGCATAGCACTTCATCTTTTATAACACAAGATTTTGGCCAAATCACAGGAAAAACTGAGCACCCACATACAATAAACTTTGTAACCTATAAGTTGATGAAAACGTAATGCTGAACTGCCTCAGATGAGGCTATTAATGACTGATGAAACACAAATCTCCGACACTTGCTAGTGAAAAACCTCTTGAGTCCATTTGAGCTTGATTTTGGAAAAATGTTAACAATATAATAACACAAGCAAGTGCCACAATACCAACATATTAGCAAAAACGAGCTTGACCGTTCGACCGGGAGGGCTCTCGCAGCATCCGACGGGAGCTTGGATGCTCGCGGCATCGGACGGGTAACCCCCGCCAGCAGTTGAACTGTAATGCCGCCTTCACACTGGCAGTTGAAATCAGCTCCGATACGGCTACGAAACAACCGGAAGTCATTCATTTCCTATGGAGATTTGCAGACCGCATGCGAATGGGTCCGAACCGGGTCCGAACGAGTGCGGTGCGAAAAAAATCGTGTCCGTTGGTCATCCGGATGCGTTAAAAAAATTGAACTCTTGCGAAAGGCTACGGACGGTTGCTATAGGACAATTCCAGCGAAAGTTAGCATTGCTATGGTACTGATAAACAAACCTGAATTCTTAACTTTTAATAAAATAAATAATGATTTTATAACGATAAGTTGTCATGTCATTTTTTTTATTTTAATGATTTTCTAACGTTATTAGGGCAGTAAATACAATTAAAAGCCCTATATACCACTATATCACATTTAGCCGACCTGACATGTCAACGTCCTGGGGAACTTTCCTCCACGCAGCAGCCTGTCTCTATAACCCTCATCAGAGAGATCATACAGAATTGTACATTCTGACACTAACAAAATCAACCGTTCTAATCTCTCCGCCATTTTTGTTCTACTCGCTTCCGAAGCTTCCGACGCTTTTCAACGGTGTAGTACGACGTCCTCTGGGGGCGTATTGCGTATTACGGAGCTGATTTCAACTGCCAGTGTGAAGGCGGCTTAAGCTCTTGAGTACAGCGCGAGATTTATACGAGCGTGATTCAGGAATGAGTTTAGCCGTTCGACCGGGAGGGCCCTCGCAGCGTCCGACGGGAGCGTGGATGAAGAGCAGTCGAACAGAGGGAGCCCGCTGTAATCGGTCGGGAGGGTTCGACCAGCGTTTCGAAGGGCGCTGGGACACGGGAATAGACCCCTCGCTGCCCAACGAACGGGGAACCCAGCCGGCGACACACTGGCTGCGTGGCGTGTCCGTTTTTATTTCGGCTCCCATGTTAACAGGTTAGAGCTTGCACACTGCCTGCGTGACTCGAGCCGCGCGGAAAACGCGTGCATGCTAGTAAAATAGAACCGACACCTATTTTTCACGCGACACGCAAGCGTGTTGGAAGCGTTTCCAGGCAAAATAGAATAGGAAAAGATGTTTATATGTCATTTTGACACGAATACATAATGTCATTTTGATGTTTGAAAGTCTCTAGGTTTTGATATAAATGCAAATATAATTGTAATTTAAAAAAATATTATCAATTTTCAAATACTGCACCTGTCAATACAGAACGAAATATTATATAGCCTATTTTGCCGTCAACACTGCCGACGTTGTCTTTGCTGCTATATATTTATGTTTAACATGAAGTATAGGCCTTCCACAACTCTCTCCCCATATGTCAAATATATCATGAGGCTTATTATGTCACCTAGCAGCAGCAGTGCCGCGTCAGACACGTTTCTGGTGTGCAAAGACATGGAAAACTCCACGCAAACGCCACAGCTGACACGCAACAGAAACGCCACGCTCACGCCACGCAGCCAGTGTGTCGCCAGGACTAAGTCACGCAGGCTCTCACTGCTATTCGAACGGGAGGGCTCGACCGGAAGGGGCCCTGAGCCCAGCCCACGAACAGGGAGCCCTCACTGCATGCGAACGGGGGAGCCTGCAATTGTTTGAAATATATATATATCAGTGGCGATTTCTTTAAGACTGCAAGGGAAGCTCGGCTTCCCCTATAATGTCGAAAAATGAATGGTCAAATATGTATTATTGTATTAACATTTTATTGACTAAAAATGCGTTAGAAAACGTTCATCTCAAAGACGAGTTCGTTCAGAATCAGCTACATACAGCAGGTCGGCTGACTCGATCTCCTTCTCATACATTCCCGTAGCGTCACAGTGCATTTCCCCGTTGAAGCCCAGCTTCCATTGACTTCAATGGGGCTGCTTTGAACAGTTTTTTTCAGTGCTTCGAAACTAGACGGTCATTGGATAAATGCTGCGATTATGTCCTGCCCATGGAAGCTCAGCTTCTCTGGGGGTGAATGAGGAGTGGGCTGGCCTGGACACCGGGCTTCTGCGTGATAATTGGACGGTCTGTTAAACGGCTGCATCTCCTTTTGACTGACAGCGATTTTGTACTCTAAGGAATCACTGAAGCTATTCGCGCTCAGTCCCATCGCGGATTTCTCAAGTACAGTCGAAATAAAAACTGCTGCAACCTATTTCTTGATATTTGCTTGGCGAAATTGCTTGATTTTCATCATACATTTCACACAATTATACACCACACTCCTTGTTTCAGTTTTACAGAGTTTAATATATTTTTTTTAGATCGTTCATTCATTCATATAGTAGGCTAGGCTAGCGTCGTGGGTGAAACTGCACACGATGGCAGACAGTGCTAATATTGTCGACCTGATTTTGGCGAAGCCATTTGGAAGTGTTCCTTACGAGGAAAAACTTAGAATTAAACAGCAGGGCAGATCAACACCTAAGACTGATTTAGTGCAAAAGATAGGGAAAAATCACAGGTCTTTTCAGCTCTCCTGGTATGACAAAATTAGCTGGCTGACTGGAAGTGCTGTGACAAATAAAATGTACTGCTGGCCATGCCTCTTGATGAAACCATCTCACGGATGTGTTGTTTGGTCAAAGGTGGGGTTTGGAGATCTGAATAACTTTGACAGGGCATATAAAAGACATGAAAAGAGCAATGCACATGTGAATGCATGTGCAAGATTAAGTTGCATGGGCAGGATCAGGGTTGAGCATGCAATAAATGAAGGTGCTCGCATTCAAGTGGCTAAACATAATGAAATAGTCAAACAAAACAGGGCCTTCCTAAACCGCCTTATTGATGTGACATCCTTGCTTGGCCGGCAGGAGCTGTCATTTAGGGGACATGATGAGAGTAGTGAATCATCCAACAAGGGGAATTACAGGGAGTTCACAGAAACATTAGCTAAATATGACTCTGTCCTGTCCACACAATTCAAGTCCTCAACTGTGTTTTCTGGTATGTCTCATACTATTCAAAATGACATGATCTCTGCTCTTGCAGCCACCGTTTCTGATCAGATCAGAGATGAAATTCAGGATGCTCCCTTTTTTGGATGGCAGGTGGATGAAACAACTGATATATCCTGCCATTGTTCGCTATGTAGATAGTGCAGGTAAAATTCAGGAGCACTTTATTGGATTTTTTTATGTTTCTGGGGGCCGAGATGCCCAGTCCGTTTTTGATGTATTAAATGAGAACATGCAGGGCTACAATTTTAAGGATAAGCTTGTGGCACAGACCTATGATGGAGCTGCTGTCATGGCTTCAGATCTCAATGGTCTGCAGGCCAAAGTGAAAGCAATAGCCCCCAGTGCAATGTTTGTGCATTGCTATGCACACAGACTGAATCTGGTGCTGTCACAGGGGGCTAAATGCCTGCCTGAGTGCAGAATTTTTTTTGCATCACTCTCTGGGTTTGCCACATTTTTTTCAAAATCCACAAAGAGGACATCTTTTCTGGAGTCTGCAGGCTGTTCAAGGTTGCCGAGAAACGCTCCTACTCGATGGAATTTCACATCACGGATAGTGAGCACTGTGGCAAACAATTATGATGGCCTCCTGCAGACATTTGAGAACATCATTGCAGACACGACAATGGATGATGATACACCGGATTGTGCCAAAGGCTTTGTGAGGAAACTGGAGGATTTTGAGTTTGTGTTCATGTTGTACACATATGAACAAATCTTCTCTGAGACTGATGTGGTCTTTGATATTGTCCAGCAGAGGGCGATGGATGTTCTTTACTGCAAGAAAATAATTGAATCTCTTCTTGCATTTGTCAAAGAGAAGAGGTCAGAGGGGGCTTTCCAAGCTGTTTATGCCAAAACAGCAGATCTCACATCAGACCCACGAGATGAGCCCATGAGAAAGCGCCGTCTGACCCAATTGCAGGATCCCCAAGAGCAATACAGAAATCTGTACATGGCCATCCTTGATAACATCTTGGAGCAGATTCCTCGACGTTTTTCAAATTTGGAAAGTATGCTCTTCTTAGAATTAGTCAATCCAGGGAAATTTGATGACATGAGACAGGTATTTCCAGAGGAGGCCTTCCAAAGTGTCCTGAAAAGTTATGGCCATCACTTTGATTCAGGGAGACTGAGGTCAGAACTTCAAGTCCTGTATTCAGATCAGGACTTGCAGGGTAACAGGGGAAAGCTGTGTGATTATTTGGTGTTCCTTAAAGACATGGAGTTGGACAGTGCAATGCCTCAGCTTTACAAACTGTTCTCATTAGTGGCAACAATTGGAGCAACATCTGCAGGTGTAGAAAGGAGCTTCTCCTGTTTAAAGCGGCTCAAGTCCTACACCCGTAACACAATGGGCCAAGGCCGTTTAAGCAGCCTAGCTCTGCTGGCCATTGAGAGGACACTGGTCAAGTCACTGGAAAAGACGCCTAGTTGGTACGACAGGGTCACAGACCATTTTCTTGAAAAGGAACGTAGGGCAGAATTTACTTTTAAATAAATGGACAATTTTATGATGTAGGCCGAAAATGAGCTTCCCCTCTTTGACAGACCAGTAGCCGCCACTGATATATATATATATATATATATATATATATATATATATATATATATATATATATATATACAGTGAGGAAAATAAGTATTTGAACACCCTGATATTTTGCAAGTTCTCCCACTTAGAAATCATGGAGGGGTCTGAAATTGTCATTGTAGGTGCATGTCCACTGAGACATAAGACATAATCTAAAAAAAAATCCAGAAATCACAATGTATGATTTTTTAACTATTTATTTGTATGATACAGCTGCAAATAAGTATTTGAACACCTGAGAAAATCAATGTTAATATTTGGTACAGTAGCCTTTGTTTGCAATTACAGAGGTCAAACGTTTCCTGTAGTTTTTCACCAGGTTTGCACACACTGCAGGAGGGATTTTGGCCCACTCCTCCACACAGATCTTCTCTAGATCAGTCAGGTTTCTGGGCTGAGTTTGAGCTCCCTCCAAAGATTCTCTATTGGGTTTAGGTCTAGAGACTGGCTAGGCCACCCCAGAACCTTGATATGCTTCTTACAGAGCCACTCCTTGGTTATCCTGGCTGTGTGCTTCGGGTCATTGTCATGTTGGAAGACCCAGCCTCGACCCATCTTCAATGCTCTAACTGAGGGAAGGAGGTTGTTCCCCAAAATCTCGCAATACATGGCCCTGTCATCCTCTCCTTAATACAGTGCAGTCGCCCTGTCCCATGTGCAGAAAAACACCCCCAAAGCATGATGCTACCACCCCCATGCTTCACAGTAGGGATGGTGTTCTTGGGATGGTACTCATCATTCTTCTTCCTCCAAACACGTTTAGTGGAATTATGACCAAAAAGTTCTATTTTGGTCTCATCTGACCACATGACTTTCTCCCATGACTCCTCTGGATCATCCAAATGGTCATTGGCAAACTTAAGACAGGCCTTGATATGTGCTGGTTTAACACTAGAAGTGCCAGAATTCCATAACTACTAGAACTGCCGCAAGCGGTCATTTTGACCGCTATATTCCAAACTCTATATCTTTAATGATAAATACCCAATTGAGAGATTAATGCATTTATTGTATTAATATGTCTTTAAAAAACAAAACAACACCAAACTGTACATTTAAACAAGTTTAATTATACATTTATAAATAAATAATATCCGTAGATGTCCTGAACAAAATGACGGAGTAGCCCATATTTGTTTACACAGTTCGATCGCGTCGCGCCCGCCGACACACACACACACACACACACACACACACACACACACACACACACACACACACACACACCAACCATATTCCAGTATTGCAATCTTGACATTGCAGCCTGTTCATTATAGCCACAATAAAATATAATAATAAAATAGTCAACCTAACATATAAAAATTCCACTGCTCTGTTTGTAGCCTAGTAGGCTAGCCTACAATTCGTACCATTTTGCGCATGTGAAGAGGATGATTTTTTCCGTCGATATTGGAACGTGAGTGAAGTACAAAGCCTATAATAAAGAAATAGTTTACCATCCAAATACATCGCAAATGTTGAAACATTTTGATTCTAATTAGAAAGTTACGTGAGCCTAACGCCACTTACTTTCACTTTCGCTTATAACGCATTTCATTTTGGCTTGTTTATAGTTATTTTTTCATTCTTGTTCTGTTCTGAATATCATTACATTTAAATGATTTGTTGTTGAATATGTTTAGTGTATTTTTAACCACATTTTATTGTTGTGTATATTGGTATAGCCTATAATAATACCGCGAAATTCCGTGCGGTCAATATGACCGTCTATGGCCGAAATAGGTAAATATGTTCATTTGTTTTTTTGCCTTATGTGCAATTTATATGAAAAACATTTTAAATGAAAATACAGACACTTTTAGGAAAAGTCAGGTACCAGCAGGATTGTATTTATTTTTTCAACAAAGTTATTGCAGATATAAAATTCAAAACGGTCAAAATGACCGCCATGGCCGTTCTAGTGTTAAGCAGGGGAACCTTCCGTGCCATGCAGGATTTCAAACCATGACGTCTTAGTGTATTACCAACAGTAACCTTGGAAACGGTGGTCCCAGCTCTTTTCAGGTCATTGACCAGCTCCTCCCGTGTAGTTCTGGGCTGATTTCTCACCTTTCTTAGGATCATTGAGACCCCACGAGGTGAGATCTTGCATGGAGCCCCAGTCCGAGGGAGATTGACAGTCATGTTTAGCTTCTTCCATTTTCTAATGATTGCTCCAACAGTGGACCTTTTTTCACCAAGCTGCTTGGCAATTTCCCCGTAGCCCTTTCCAGCCTTGTGGAGGTGTACAATTTTGTCTCTAGTGTCTTTGGACAGCTCTTTGGTCTTGGCCATGTTAGTAGTTGGATTCTTACTGATTGTATGGGGTGGACAGGTGTCTTTATGCAGCTAACGACCTCAAACAGGTGCATCTAATTTAGGATAATAAATGGAGTGGAGGTGGACATTTTAAAGGCAGACTAACAGGTCTTTGAGGGTCAGAATTCTAGCTGATAGACAGGTGTTCAAATACTTATTTGCAGCTGTATCATACAAATAAATAGTTAAAAAATCATATATTGTGATTTCTGGATTTTTTTTTTTAGATTATGTCTCTCACAGTGGACATGCACCTACGATGACAATTTCAGACCCCTCCATGATTTCCAAGTGGGAGAACTTGCAAAATAGCAGGGTGTTCAAATACTTATTTTCCTCACTGTATATACTGAGAGATTTACAAATTTTAGTTATAGCAGGCGTGAATACGGCGAGCCAAAATGATTTTGGAAAGTGGGCTGGAGAGTGACAATGAATGGTGCGCAGGTGATGGGAATGAACAATTTAATTAGTTAGGGCTTGGTGTGCTTTTCTGTTGTGAAAGCGGCTGGATCTGATAGCTTCTGAAAGCTTCTGATGACCAACGACCAAGTGTTTGAATTTGTTGTTGGGAGAGACCTTTTTGGGCAGCTGTGGTTGCTACTCCGATACTAAAAGAATGACTTGAAAATTGATTTGCTGCGATACCTGACTGGATGAGAACTGCTTTAAGATGTTTTTGGAACCAGAATCTCATGGCTGGATGAATGGAGTCGTCTGCGAAGGGTGGATCGAGTGGGGATTTGAACATGGAACGTCTATACTGCAGGTCATTTATGAGAGAATGGTACGGTTGAATGGTAGTTGGCAGATTGAAAATGTAAATGAAGTGACCTTTTTTGGCTTGATCAGTTTTACTTTGTTTAATAAAGAAAGATATGGTTTTGTTATCTACGATCTGTAAATCTGAAATTGTAGGGTGGATATTCGTGTCGAAGGTAGATGTGATTGTTAATTCGGAGCAGCGAAGAAAACTGAAGAAAGCTAGTATGAACATTGCTTCCAGTGTGCAGGCAGTATTGGTGGAATGATATCCGAGACGGAGTGTTGAAATACATTTGGTGAGTATGTCGATTGTAATAGGTTGTCTGGTGTCTGGGTGGGTGGGACAAGTTCTTTGAATTCCTTTAATTAGTTATTTATGGCAGGAGCGGCTTACCGCAGACTTATTTATGGAAAAATTGAATACCGCTTAGATAGTTTTTATGGACCCGTCTTGGAGACCTTTTACTCTGTTAAGGTGAGATATGAATGACATAATGGATAAAAGAGAAATCGGGAAACCGCAGGTTGAGAGAGAGGTGAAATGTTTTGAAAGCTTTCCATGCTGTGTAATATGTTTGGAGGGTTCTAGGTGAAACTGCTTGGAGGATGGAATCGATAGAAGTGTCCAGAAGGGATTTTAGCGGATGATTTATGGGAAGATCAGCTGAGAATAATGAGGGACTGGGGTTGGAATTGGATCCGCTTCTGGTGCCAGCATCCTGAATTTCTGAAAAGAGAAATGGGAGAGAGAGTCAGCAATTTTTTTTTTTTAGAACCTGGGACTTGTTTGGCAATTATTATAAACTGATCACAAGCGGAGATCCAGATGAGGCGTCTGAGGAGTGGCATTAACGCAGGTTAGTGAGAGCGGCATTTGTTAATGCAGTGCACAGTTGTTTCATGGTCGCAATGGACCAGAATGCTTTTAGTTGACCACTCTTTCCCCCATAGGGAAGCTGCGACGTCGATCGGATAGAGCTCGAAAAAGGCAGAGGAGAATGAGGACTGAGGTGTGTCTAGGAGCTGGGAGGGCCAGGGAGTCACGAACCAGCATCCTTGGTAAAATCCCCCGAAACCAATCGAGGGGGCTGTGTCGGTGAACAGTTTAATATCGAGGGGGAGAGAGATGTAGTTGTCATAGAAAAAAAGTTAAGCCATTCTAATGGTTAAGGAAAGTTATCCATAAACTTAACTAATTTTTGCTCTCGCAAGATAAAATAATTTAGTCTTCCAGCGCATGAACGGATGATGCGAGGGCGAGGACATGCGCAATGAATGGACAGCCTTGTGGAATTATGCGCATAGCATAGTTTAGGTGGCCAAGCAGCGAGAGGAGTTCGCGTTTGGAACAATTTGGGAAGTCTATGAGATTGGACGCGATCAAAGTGATTAGATCTATCGGGATCCCTAGCTCTGCGAAAACTTTTTGCACCGTGAGGATGTGTGCTGCAGGGATGGCATCGTGTGGTGAAATGATTAAGAAATCATCGAGCAAATGGAGAAGGTAAGGAATTGCTTAATTATTGGATAGAATCCTACATATGGCTTCGGATAGAGTGTCTAAAATTTTGGGGCTGCTTTTGCAGCCAAAGGTTAAACGCACAGCGAAGTAAAACTTTTTTCGCCAGTTCACTCCAAATAAATGCCATGAATCCGGCTGGATTGGCATTGCTTTTGCCAACCATGCGTCGTGTCCAGCGATTTTGATCATTGTTATGGCTTGTTCGATATTGTGATAATGAAGAGAATATTCTTCGAGTTGGATACGACTATTGATGCTTGGAAAAGGGGAGTTGTGAGGGGCTGAGAGATCAATTATCATGTGCTTTTTTACTGAAAATTTTCTGGTAGCCATGCCTATGGGGCTAATACAAAAATGATCAAACAGGGGTGTTTCTAAGGGGCCGATCATAAAACCTGATTCAATTTCTTTATTGATCAATTCGTCTACTACTTCAGGCTCTGCCAGAGAGGATTGAAGATTATTGCAGATGATGTTTTGAGTGGGCTGACATTCTACGCCGGGTTTGAAACCTTGTTTGAGACCAGAGAGCAGATAATTTGTAAAGTTAACGTCGAGGTGCTGAGATAAATCGTCAGCTAGACGAAATATATTCACACGAGTCGAGAGAGTTTTTTGCACTTTTATTTACAGACTTCTGTACTGGACATACAGAGCAGGCATGGGCACTGCCACAGTAGTTACAGACATGGAGATAACGACAGTATTGTCTTGGGCATTTCCCTTCGTTGAAATTATTGCATACTTGCCGGTTAGCTGCAACATGTGTGGCCCTACTTGAAAAATCTCAACCGAAAGAGTGATCCTCTTTGGCGGGTCGCAAAACATAGCTGGTAGATTTAATCGGGTTCTGTTCTGGGCAGGGAGGAATTGAGGGATTCATTTGAGGGCATGCCGTAGTGGCATGGTTGACGGATCTGCAAATTGCACATGAAATGTTTCGGCATCCGAGAAAAACTCTGTTATGTAGATCAGTATCCAAAGCTCCCCAATAAGGACACTGATTCCATTGAAAGATACGTACGGCACATTTAGCAGAAAACAGTTTGTGGTACGTGTAGAAATGGCTACTGCCATAAGACAGCGTGAGCTCCGCTATGATGTAAAGATAATCATTCAGCTCACGCCGTCTATGGGGAAAAGCAGAACATATAGTTTCGGTATAGCGGTTGAAGGCAATACAAAATTCAGCCAACGACAATGTGTGTGATGAAACCTGCGTGTTGTTTTTTAAGGTAACGGATATATCGCTGCAGTCCACCTGGCGATTAGACTCTGATGGGGGAAACAAGGGGGAAACAAGGACAATAAAGAGCCCAAATCCATATCCGCACATGCAAGGATTTGTGCTCTGATATAGATCGTCACTGGAGGAGGTTTTGAGGCGACAAGGAGCAAGGAGACATATAGATTAAACAATTCTGCTTTATTTAATCTTCATTAGAAATTGACGTCGGAATTAATTTAGGGCTTGTCTCAGCCCTTTAAAAGTCCATTTCCCTATGTCAGGGATGGTTGGATGGAGCGGAGTGGAGGTAGATGAAGAGGAAGATGGTGGATTTCTCGCCAGTGCTGGTGACGGCAGTCCTCGGCGTCTTGGCGAGCATGGAGAGGATTGTGTGAGCCGGCGTCCCCGATTTAAGGACGGAGGCTCAATGATGTTGGTGGTTGGAGAAGAATTATTCCTTGGAGCAGCGGATTGCGACGGAGGTTCAGCTATGACGAAAGAATCATCATCAGAAGGGAAGAGCTCTAGCTCAGACATGACAGCAAAAGGGCAGGGGCCAAATGGTGTGAAACTGTCATGGGACAGAGGTGAGGGAAGGCTATATTTATACCGGCTTCCTCTTGTGCTGATTGGTTGATTACCTGAACTTGCTCCTCCTGAAATTTGTTACATAAAACTTAATTTAAATTCATTATTTTCCTCAATTCTACAAACAATACCCCATAATGACAACGTGAAAGAAGTTTGTTTGAAATCTTTGCTAATAAAAAAAAAAAAAAAAATAAATAAAATTATTTAAAAAAAAAAAAAAAAAAAAAAAAAAAAAAATCACATGTACATAAGTATTCACAGCTTTTACTCCATACTTTGTTGAAACACCCTTGGCACCAATTACAGCCTCTAGTCTATGAGTATGATGCTCCAAGCTTGGCACACCTATTTTTGGGCAGTTTCTCCCATTTTTCTTTGCAGAACCTCTCAAGCTCCATCAGGTTGGATGGGGAGCGTCGGTGCACAGCCATTTTCAGATCTCTCCAGAGATGTTCAATCGGGTTCAAGTCTGGGCCAGTCAAGGACATTCACTGTCCCGTTGCCACTCCTTTGTTATCTTGGCTGTGTGCTTATGTCATTGTCCTGTTGGAAGATAAACCGTCACCCCAGTCTGAGTTCCAGAGCGCTCTGGAGCAGGTTTTCATCAAAGATTTCTCTGTACATTGCTGCATCCATCTGCCCTTCTCCGCCGATCATTCGGTTTGGCCAGCCAGCTTTAGGAAAAGTCCTGGTGGTTACAAACTTCTTCCATTTACAGATGATGGAGGCCACTGTGCTCATTGGGACTTTCAATGCTGTAGACATGTTTCTGTACCCTTCCCTAGATCTGTGCCTCGATATAATCCTGTCTCAGAAGTCTACAGACAATTCCTTGGATTTCATGGCTTGGTTTGTGCTCTGACATGCACTGTTAAATATGGGACCTTATATAGACAGGTGTGTGCCTTTCCAAATCATATCCAATCAACTGAATTTACCACAGGTGGACTCCAATCAAGTTGTAAAAAACATCTCAAGGATGATCAGTGGAAACAGGATGCACCTGAGCTCAATTTTGAGTGTCATGGCAAAGGCTGTGAATACTTACATTATACTTAAAATACTTTTATTAAGTAATTATTAGTAATTAGTAATTATTATTAGTTTTTTCCCCTGTTTTTTATTTTTAATAAATTTACAAAGTTTTCAAACAAACTTCTTTCACATTGTCATTATGGGGTATTGTTTGTATAGAATTTTGAGGAAAATAATGAATTTAAACCGTTTTGGAATAAGGCTGTGACATAACAAAATGTGAAAAAAGTGAAGCGCTGTGAATACTTTCCGGATGCATTGTATGTATTATATTGATGTATGAGAGAGAGGGATGGGCAGATAGATTAAGGCATGATATGTTTTTATTATTTCTGGCAGTAAATATTACCTGTCTTCTATCTATTTATATTGTGCTTATAGGAGTTGCACAATACATTGCGATTTTTTCCCAAGCAAAACAAAGACTAGGTGGCAAGGAAAATATTTGAACAAACTTCCCAAAACTTCAAGGATGGACTACTTCAGAAAGACCTGGAAAGGCGCAATGACCCTACTTTCAAGTACCCAACCTCATAAGTTGCTCTTATCGATTTACCATGCAGTACGTAAGGAAGAAGCAATCGCTAAGAATTGTGTCAAGGTTTAAAAGTAGAGCACTGTCAATCATACAGTAATTATTTTCTTACTTCTTCCTTTTTTCTTGCCTATTTGTGGATTTTTCTTTTAATATGTAAAATTAGTTATAATTAGTCATTTTTGGTGTAAGAACAAATTAATAAGCTGTTACAGTGCTGAAAATACCAGATAAGTGCTTATATATTACAGTGATATAATAAAAACGAACTAAGAACGGAAGTTTTTCTCGGAATCTTCTCTTTCATTTATGAAACATTTGTTATGTTATGCAGAAGTAAATAGTGCAATCCCTTTTATTAGCTGGAGGCTTCAGTCAACATCATTGACTTCCTGCACCTTTAAAGACGACTCTTTAACTCTCTCAACAAATCATAGTTTAATCGTTTTAACAATACAAAATATATAGGTTAAAGGATAAAGAAAAAAATATATATATATTCAGACATCACAGAAAGTGGGAACCCTGTAATGTGTTTTGTTTGGGTGGTGGAGCTCAGCATTATTAAATATTCATAGATTGATAGATAGGGGTACTTTATGAATCCCCTAAGGCAAACTCATGCAGCCTCTCAGCTGCAAGTAAAAAAAAAAAAAAAAAGTATTTTTCATTGCAGAGATTTTGTCATTGCACTCAACACATAGAAACTAGCACAAATTAGGAACATAACCATGGGGAGTTCATATGAAAGTAAAATAAAAGTCTATAAAAGGCCAGTTAAGTTCAAACTGCTTTTAAAGCATTGAGAATTAAAGGCATAAGTGCTGTTTTTGACATTTTAATGGTTCTCTATAAGATGGTCCAAAATAGACAGTCATCTAAAGTATGTATGCTAGAATGATGTGAGAAAATGTATTTAATTCGTTGTTGCAGTTTGTCAATTAATATTAACTTCAATTAGTAAAGATCATGTGAGGGACCAAGCAGTCAAGGGCAAAGAATGCAGGATTTCCAAACAAAGAAAATTATTTATTAAATGCCAAACAAAGTTAAAAATTAAATTACTTGAAAACAGAACAAATTAAAGTCAGGTCAGGGCCCATAAAGAGGGTCAACTGAACAGAACCAAACTTAACAGTAATCAAACCAACAAAACGAAACAAAAAATACATGACCTCCCAAATGACACACATGGGGAACTTATATACACAAAGGACTAGTCCATTACACATACACAGGGAACACCACAAACATCACTTTACACAATAAAAATAAATAAAGTAACTTCCGAAATAAAGAAATGGGTCATAAACAAAATATAATTTACCCAAAGAATTATAGTCAACAAAATATACATACAATTAATCATGCACCCCCCAGCTAATTGGCAGCACGGATTAGCCCAACAGAACAAAATGGCGGCAACTGACGCCAACCGGTTCTTTAGTGGAACGGACCTCCACCGTAGCGCTGTGTCCCAGACAGCGCCAAACCTCCGCTCTTCCCACGTAAGCCACTTCAACTCAAAAGAAATAAGCATTAACAACATACAAATAATAGTCAAGTCATCTTCATTTATATAGCGCTTTTAACAATGTAGATTGTTTCAAAGCAGCTTTACAGAGATAAACGTATAATTTAAGGTAACAGAGATTGTTTTGGCTTTATAGCGGTTCTTTAATAAAGTTATTTTCCAGCTAAAGTTAGTTTTGATTGATTCGCTTCCATCGCAACGATCATTTGTTATTAAATTAGGGGCCGCTAAGACGACACCATTCTCTCTACACAGACTTTAAACGCGAACCTGTGAGAAATGCTGATGGCGTTCACATGCGCATTAAGAATTGGTTCTATAGTTACGTGCGTTTTAATATATGTGCGCAGGTTTGGAATTCCCTACAAACCAAGCCTAAACAAAGTACTGGTGTTTCCTTATAATTTTTGATACAGAATTTTATTTGAATTTATCAATTCGGGGTAGATACGCGAATTGAGTTTCCCGACGACGCTTTATCTGTAGAGTGGTAAAGGGATCCTCCATAGGGAGAGACTAGTTGGCACTTCAGCACTGCGTTGTCATCGGGTCCAGGCGCAGGTTCTTCATCAGATCTGGATACGGCCTGGATCCGGCAGGCTGCGGGAAAACATCGGAATAAACAAAATACACTAAAATTAGCGTAGATGCCATTCTTCTTATGATGTAACGAGTACATCAGGATTTATGGGAAGTGTTCCCGGTTCCAGCTGACCTAATCTATGCAGCCTAACACTGAATTATAGAAGTCTATAATGTATTATGTGAATGCTAGGTCAAAGAGATGTGTCTTTAGTCTAGCTTTGAACTGACAGAGTGTGTCTGCTTCCCGGACAATGTTAGGAAGACTGTTCCAAAGTTTTGGTGCTAAATAGGAGAAGGATCTACCGCCAGCAGTCGATTTTGATATTCTAGGTATTATCAGCTTGCCGGAATTTTGAGATCGCAATAGACGTGAAGGACTATAATGCGTTAAGAGCTCGCTCAAGTACTGCGGAGCTAAACCATTTAGTGCTTTGTAAGTGATCAATATTTTAAAATTGATGCGATGTTTAATAGGGAGCCAGTGCAGTTTTGACAGAACCGGGCTAATATGGTCATACTTCCTGGTTCTGGTAAGAACTCGAGCTGCTGCGTTTTGAACTAGCTGTAGTTTGTTTATTAAGCGTGCAGGACAACCACCCAGTAGAGCATTACAATAATCTAGCCTTGAGGTCATGAACGCATGAACTAACTGTTCCACATTTGTCACTGAGAGCATATGGCGTAATTTAGATATATTTTTAAGATGGAAAAATGCAGTTTTACAGATACTAGACACATGACTTTCAACTGAGAGATTGGTATCAAAGAGCACACCCAGGTTCCTAACCGACGACGAAGACTTAACAGAGCAGCCATCAAGTGTTAGACGGTATTCTAGGTTATTACCAAGCGGCAACATTCTCTTCTGAAAAATGAAGCCTACCCGGAAGTGCGAAAAACTGCAATACATCGAAAATCCGCTAGGGGAAGGTCCCAAAAGGGAGCAAATGTCCATAGCCCCCATGTTAAAATGTCCGTTTTCACAGCATAAATTCATGTTTTTACAGGTTGGTCCCATGGACTTTTATTGTATTTTTCGATAGGTTCCGAGTGCCTGACAACGGCGAGGGTAGTGAATTTTTTTCTAACTCGTTAGTTTAGATAGTATTTAGATATAAAATGTATGACAAATAAGGGCGTGGTTAACTTTGATTGACAGCTTGATTGACAGCTGATAACGAGCATAGGCTGTGCCGAGTGGAATTCCTGAAATTTGACGTCTCGGCCATGATCTGACACAACACATCATACCACCTCTGTATCCTTTCTGAACATTTGTATTGAAATATCGTACATAAAATGGGTTGCTCTGCTATAAACTGCACTAACCGACACTGTAGGAGGACTTCGCTCCATTTTTTCCGGTAAGTGACATTCCACTACTATTTCACGTAGTTAGCATCAATGTTTGTGGGCAGTGCATTAAATCGCCTCAGATAAGTTAGCGTCCGAGGTAACTTACTTTACCTACCGCTAACATACAGTAATCGCTGTATCGCCACACAATTGAAAACAGGTCTCAGGGAATTACCTTTCACAAGCAAAACTGAAAATTTGTTTCTGGTTGTATTTCATTTAAAAATACTACTGTTATTGTGTCACAAAATGTAGTTTTAAGAGTTTTTCAGTCGACAATGTAATTGTTTAAAGCTCAAATCTGTGGTTTATTTATAAAGATAGCACCTATTTAAAAATGTTATCTGGCGGTTTCGGAGTTGTGAGACCCAGCGATCACCGGGCGGCGGGCGCTCAGCGCTCATGTACCCCGCCGAGAACAGCCTTTCCTCGGCTAGTGCTTCTGTCGTTCTCTGATGTCTTTTAGTCTAGTGGTTAAACCGTTAAACATGAGAATAATTCGTCTTGTGTATCTCTAACGGGAGATCTTTGGTCTCAATAATCTATAATTTGTTCCTTGGCAAATTGTTTTGGCTGAGGGCAAAGTGAAGTTTCATAACTTTATATATTTAGGCTATTTAACTTTAACGTTGTAGCCTGCTGTATGTTTGACTGAATCCTACTTTATTTCTTGACTTGTATAGCTTCTTATACCTTTTAAAAACTGAAATTTAACAAAAAGAGACAGGGTTGCGTAATTTTATTTCATATAGCCTATGTAAGAATATTTTAAAATATATAAATTTACATTATTTATTATTGTTATTATAATAATATACCACTTGCGATTATCAATCTATTATAGTTATGCTGTTAAATTATTGTACTATTCATAGTAGCCTAACTATTTAACTTATTATTTTTTATTGTCTATATTCTGTAATTGATATTTCATATTCTATTGCTATTATTATAGTATTATACATAAACTATATGCTATTATGAGCATTTTTAATATACCATTTTGAGCATTAACATTTTTCTTGCCTGTGTCAATTTTCCCTGTAGGTGATCCAGACAGGATGAGACAATGGGTGCTGAACATGAGGAGAGGGAACTGGATTCCTAACTACAATTCTCGTCTGTGCAGTAGGCATTTCGAGAGGCATCACTTCAGCACTGATTCCAAGGTACTTTGACATTTTTTTGTGCACAGACATGGTTAACATATACTGTAACATTGTGTTGTGTGACAAAATTGTACATTTCAGACATTTTGGAGTGCCCTTTTATTGTGAGCAGTCCAGTAATTGTTTTTATCTGCATCATTTAATCATTTAATATGTCACACGTGTAAAGTAGTTGGATTATACCTTTAAAGTAATTTTGCCTGTAAAGTAGTTGGATTATGTTTTTGGTTGGATACATATTGCATAATTAAACAATATGGAATCAGTGACTATTGTTTGACTAGACATTGGCCTAACTATTGTATAATAGCTATCTCAATTGGGTGTGGATTGTTATGAGCTGTCATTATTTCATTGAAAACACAAAAATACAAGAAATGTTTTTTCTACAGAACTTTAAGTACACTGATATATACACTGCTAAATCACAGTCATTTACTCTGCAATAATGCCATGTTTTTATTTATTTTTATTTACATTTCTATCAGGGAAGGACCTGTCTGAAGGACACTGCTGTGCCTACCATTTTCTCGTTCTCCGCAGAAGAACAGCCAGAAGGAGACTGGGTAAGTGCTTACGAGGAGGTAAGTCTTGCTTGTGTTGAAAATAGCAGTGGCATAGTGGAAGTTGTAAGTAGCGATGAAGGGGTAGACAGTTGTTTTGCTGCCGATCAGAGCAATGTCATGATGGAAGATACATCTGAACAGGATTTTGCTGTTCAGGATGTCGTTCAGGATGCCATTGATCTGACAGCAAATGTGTGTGGCAGTGACAGGCAGGCAACAGACCACTCTTACTCCTCTCTCGGTGATCACCAGTACATGTCTCCTAGAACGCTAAAAAGAAAGGCCTCTGCTGCACAACAACACCTAGGTGCAGCTCGTAAGAAACTGAGGCTGAAAGCCCAGCAGACAAGGAGACTGAAGGCAAGAGTTTCTTCTTTGAAGAGCACACTAACTGTGCTTCAGAAGAAACTTCTTATTTCAACAGACTGTGCCTCCCTCCTTGGCAGTCTTGAAGATGTTCCTAGAGAGATCTTTGGAAGTTTACAGATGAAGAAAAAGTCAGTGTTTTCTGAAAGCATGAAGCAATTTGCCACAACACTGCACTTTTACTCTGCCAAGGCTTATGATTACGTCAGGGAGAAGTTGCACTTAGCTTTGCCGCATCCTCAAACCATCAGGAACTGGTACAGTAGCATCTCTGCAGATCCTGGATTCACTGTTGCTTCATTCACAGCTCTAAGAAGCCATGTTGTTGAGCAGAAGAAAGCAGGGAAAGACACAGTTTGCGCGTTGATGATGGATGAAATGTACATTCATAAGCAAACTGAGTTTGGGGGTGACCAAGTGCACGGCTATGTTGACATCGGTGCCGGGGAGATGGAGAATGTTGTGGCAACACAAGCATTGGTCCTCATGGTAGTTGCTATCAACGAGTCTTGGAAGATCCCTGTTGCTTACTTTCTCATCAACAGCATGACCGGTGCAGAGAGAGCAAACATCATCCAAGAGAGTCTCATTAGACTTCATGCGATCGGAGTTAGGGTGGTTTCATTGACCAGCGATGGACCCTCTCAAAACTTTACGATGATCAAGGAGCTTGGTGCCAGTCTTGACATCATGGACATGAGACCCTAATTTTTCCATCCAGAGGATAGCACACAAAAAATCCATGTGCTCTTGGATCCATGTCACATGCTCAAGCTTCTTCGGAATGTCTACTCCACAGCAGAGGTACTAGTAAGAGAAGATGGTCAGCAGATCAAATGGCAGTACATTGAGGAGCTTCACAAGCTTCAAGAGAAGGAGGGCTTGCGTCTTGGGAACAAGCTCAGAATGGCGCATATTGAGTGGCGGAATCAGAAGATGAAGGTCAATCTTGCAGCCCAGCTCATCAGCAGCAGTGTGGCTGATGCCCTTGAGTATTGTGAGCAGGAGCTGAAGTATCCCCAGTTCATCGGATGTGCAGCCACGGTTCACTTCCTGCGCACAATTGATGCAGCCTTTGATGTCCTAAACAGCCGCAATCCACTCGGCAAAGGATTCAAAGCACCAATTAAGCTTGCAACGAAACATCGAGCCAAGGGTATGTTAGAAGAAGCAGAATCACTTCTCCGTGGGCTTCAAGTGCAACAAAAAGGAACCCTTGTACATTTACATCGTACACAGAAAAAAACACCAGTCTATGGTTTCATTGCTTGTTGTAGAAGTGTGATGGGTGTATATGAAGACCTGGTTGAGCAGCCAGCTGCCCCATGCAGATACCTCCTGACATACAAACTCAGTCAGGACCACTTGGAGCTGTTCTTCTCAGCGATCAGATCGCGTGGTGGTCACAACAACAACCCCAATGTAAGACAGTTTCGTGGAGCATACAAGCGACTCCTTGTCAGGCATCAGGTGAAAAAGGGCACAGGCAACTGTCTCCTCCGTGACAACACCACCATCCTTGACTCAACACCTGCAGCCATGAATATCGCACGCAGAGTGGATGTGGAGCCTGTAGAAGTTCTTGTGCCAGAGGATGACACTCTCTCTCACCTTCCTGATGTTGACAGTCTGTCTGAGTACAAGGAAGCTGCAATTGCATACATTGCAGGCTTCATTGTGAAGAAGATGAAGCAGAAGGTCACTTGCATGCCATGCTCACAAGCATTAAACTCAGATGACGTGGTACATGGATTCATCACTCTAAAGAACAGAGGTGGCCTACAGAAACCATCACCAGGCATTATCGCAATTTGTCAAGCGACAGAAAAATGCTTCCAGCAGCTTCTCAATGCCAATGAAGGAAAGCCTCCACGGGGAAAAGGGACAACGGCAACTATAGGCACCCAGGTTCTGTCTGCTTGTTCCAGAAAGAATCTTTTCCCACAGCTACACAGCCACATGTTTGACATGTCTGTTGAAGCCAACCATGTACATGTTCTAGTGAAGATGGCTTCTTCATGGTATTGTAAAGTTAGATTAAACCATATTGCGAGGCGGGAGACAGAAAAAATAAAAAAAGGCAAGGTAGTTCGCAGAAAGCTCACAAAATTAATCCATTTCTGTGGAGATTAAACTAGTTGTTGTAAATATGGTTAGTATGTGTTTGTGTATATATGTACATATGTATGTATGAATGTGTGTGTGTGTGTGTGTGTGTGTGTGTGTATGTACATATGTGTATATATTTGTGTTTGTAAATAAATATTTTCATGTAGTTAATGTTCTTGTGTAGATATTTATGTGTGTGTTTGTAAAACATTTACTGACTGTGAGCTGTAGCTGAATACGCCTGTTCTGTCGTACTACTATCGAATTTGGCTTTGCTTAGAGCCCGCATAAACGGGGCATGAGCAATAGCTGAATACGCCTGTTCTGTCGTGCTGCCATCGAATTTGGCTTTGCTTAGAGCCCGCATAAACGGGGCATGAGCAATAGCTGAATACGCCTGTTCTGTCGTGCTGCCATCGAATTTAGCTTTGCTTAGAGCCCGTATAAACGGGGCATGAGCAATAGCTGAATACGCCTGTTCTGTCGTGTCCCCATTCAGTTAGGTGGTCTGTGAGTGTGTTGTTAAAAAAAATTCATATGTATCAGTTCTTTAATATGTGGCCATTTTATGTGTGTATGTAATATAAATATGTGTATATATTCTAAGTGTAATATAAATGTCATTTTCATGTTGTCTGCGTCTTGGTTTGTTAAGTACGTTTTGTCCAGTGTACCGGTACTCATTCTTGGCTTGCACTTGTTCACTTTGTATAAGCCATAAGTTCAAAAATGAAACATTACTGAAAAACTAAAAAATACCCAAAAACAGTTGTTGTTCATTTCACTTAATCCTGTTTGCAAGTTAATAGTAAAAATTGCATATTGGTTCTTTAAAGCTACACTGTGTGATTTTTACCCCCATCTAGCGGTGAAATTGTATATGACTACCCAGTGAATATTAGTTTCTGTTCCTCTCAATTCCGAGGGCGTTTTAACTCCTACGGTGGCCGTATTATTCCAAGATTAACATGGCTTCCAGTTATCACTTCGTCCATGACAATAATAAACAATACGTCTAAAATGAATAAAACTACAGGACAGATGTCAGGAGGTAAACGTCACCCTTGGAATCGGCTATCCCAGCATAATCAGATTAGGCTAACGTTACAATGTGTACAAAGTAAAAGCAATTAAAAATAACTAAAATTTACAGTGTCCTTTTTTTTATATAGCTTAAAAAATTGCGCCTTTAAAACTATTCATTACCTGTGATCCGTCGCAGCACAGATTTATGTTACAGGGTAAACAATACTTTTTCACCATTGACGCGAGGATGAAGTTATACTAGAGGTCGTTCTGGCGTTATGCACAACCATGCTATGGTTAGACAAGCAACTATAAAACTTTGAATTTACACAAATGAATTACAACAGGCTGAATTACCTGTAGAGAAGAAAGCAGGCAACCTCGGCGTCCGTTTTAAAATCTTTTCTCCTCATGAGCTCTTTCCATCTGGGAAAAGTTACTCCAATATTGACTGGTCTTGCTGTTTTGTCTGTAGCGTTGACGTTTTAATTCTCTCTTTCAAATGTGAGTACGCACGCACACACACACACACACACACACACACACACACACACACACCACACTACCTTTCAAATCTGCCGGCACTCGCGAGCTCGCGAGTAATCTCCCCCTCGCATTCGTCACGGTGTCACTGAGTGAAAAACGCAAAAGGCGAAGCTTGAATTTACAGGCATGTCCCTCTTTGGCTAATGTAGTTTCAAGATGGAGGGGCAACATGGCGACCGGCATTCGAACCCCTCACCTGTATGTACTTTCAATGGCAGATTATAAACTTAAGAGAATACTTTATTACTTGAAAGAAGTAAATATACATTAATGAGCACATATATTTTTGAAAGAACTAAGTGTTTTTTGCTAAGAATCAACTAAAAAAGTTATACAGTGTAGCTTTAATATGTGGCCGTTTTAATATAATATAATGTAAATGTGTGTATATATTCTAAGTGTAATATAAATGTGTGTGTATATTCTAACTGTAATATAAATGTCATTTTCATGTTGTCTGCATCTTGGTTTGTTAAGTACGTTTTGTCCAGTGTACCGGTACTCATTCTTGGCTTGCACTTGTTCACTTTGTATAAGCCATAAGTTCAAAAATGAAACGTTACTGAAAAAAATACCCAAAAACAGTTGTTGTTCATTTCACTTAATCCTGTTTGCAAGTTAATAGTAAAAATTGCATATTGGTTCTTTAATATGTGGCCGTTTTAATATAATATAATGTAAATGTGTGTATATATTCTAAGTGTAATATAAATGTGTGTGTATATTCTAACTGTAATATAAATGTCATTTTCATGTTGTCTGCGTCTTGGTTTGTTAAGTAAGTCTTGTCCCGTGTACTCACTCTTGGCCTACACCTTGACGTGGTGAGTGAGCTTTCTACTAAGCTAGGTCATAACATTTGCATTGTATTTACCAGTATTTCTGTTTTCAGATCAGCCTAAGGTGCGGAACAATTTGATGAAATCCTAACAGATGGCCACAGCAAAAGCCATGTTGACCAGTGGAAAGGTTTCAAAGACTTTTTATCAGATCAGTGCCATTCAGACACTCAGCAATGTTATGTAAAAAATAACTGGGACTGGGTAAACTCCATAAAGATGCCATTCCGCAATACTGACTATTTACTAGCTTAGAACATTTTGTGTTATTTACCTGTAATGCTCAAGACATAAATAAAAATGCAAATTTACTTCTGCATCTAGGTCTTTAATTCAACCTACTGATTGTTTTTGCTCCTACTGCAATTTAATTGTAAATGTTTGACAGCATAGACAAAACTGGTTTGATACAAGTTTTATTGAGTTAAATGTAGATCACAGTTGATCGAAAAGTTCCAGTAAGTGTTTTCATTTTCAAGTTCAGTGCCATCAACAGTAAGTTTGTAAATGAACAGACATTGGTTTGGTTTGGCATAAGTAAATGGAAGGGTGTATATATATATCATATATAATGGACAACATTTATGACATACCCTGCAGTATTGCAATAACGTTCCAGGGGTTTGAGGAGACTTGAGCAAGGCATTTAACCCCGAGTTAAATTAATAAAAAGGTGAGGTGGGGTGGGGTGGGGTGGGGTGGGGTGGGGGGGGGTGGGGGGGGGGGGGTCAGCTACATTCACTGTGGAATGGAGAGGAGGCCCTTGAGATGGAATGACCAGGGTGGATGAGGGGCTTTTCTTGTGGAAGGGGGAGTGGTGGGCAAATAAAAATAAATCTAATTGGTGAATGAGGTTTATTTTTTATTTTATTTTAAATAGGGAATGGGGCAAACAAAAAAGGTAGAGGAAGAACAGTAAAACAGTGTTAAACAGTGTTATGGTCAGCAATGCTATATGAATTTAAACTAGATAAAAGGTACACCACACCACATATAGTATTCAAAAGCCTGGCCATTTCAGATGTAAAAGGCATGTCTAAAAGATTAATCCAGAACCACCCCTACTGGATTAAGTCTTTCAGACATTCAGCGATGCTATTTAAAAAATATTCATTGCCCCTAGTAGACAGATGAACCTGGTCTCTAAGAAACAACGCAGGGTTGTCAAACACTATGTGTGGATGGCGTACGATTTCCCCCTTGAGACCCAACACAAAGCTGGCCATCACACTGTTTACCCATACCCGGGACTGGTTGATCTTCTTTGGGTCTGTGGATCCCCATCGACGACGCTGGGTGATTGCAGATATGATGATGGTCATCTGTGGGTGCCGCCGATGGAGATCACACAGGTCCTGCTTCATCTCTGCGGCGAGATCCACACTCTTCATCTTCCCCAGATCGTTCCCGCCGCAGTGGATGAGCAGGACCTCCGGGACTGTTCTTCCTCGCAGGGACTGGGCAAAAAAGGGGAGGACGCCACGCCACCTCAGTCCACCCCAGCCAAACCACTTCACCTGGGCATCTAGTCCCAGGTTAGAGCCCAGGGACCTTGTAATCACCAGTAGTCGCAATTGTGATTTTAACAGTAAAAATACATATTGTGCAAACCATTACTGTTACGTACGCCGCGCTACGTAATTTTTGTTTTGTGCGTATGTTGCTGCATATGCGTGTCGTGTATGTCTGTGTGCTCTATTTGTTTCAGGTGTGAAGTTCGATTGGAGAGTCCGCCTGTCAATCAGCTGACGTAGGATGCTGACGTCTGGGATCGCGCCACCAATCGCCTGTCGCCGGGTAGTTTATGAATGGCTCTGACTTCAATGGCGGCAGTCGAGACAGACTCTGGGTTTGCACACTCTGTGAGGACGGTTCTCTTGTCCGAGAGACCAGTCTGAGAGACTGATCATTATTTGGGGTTCGCTGCTTTTGTGATCTTGCAGTTAGATCAGTTCTCTTTGTATTTTGTGTTACTCTTGATAACTTGCGTGCTTATGTTTTGTGTTACTCTTGGTAACTTACGTGCTTGCAGTGCCTTCTAAGTGTTTGTTGCTGTTATGAAATCTTCATCTCAGTTCATCGTTCAACATGGTGTAGACTGGCGGGAGAGGTTGTGAGTCAGGTAAGCAGGTCGCGACCTACATTTGCACACGTAGTACTGAGATGTATTAGACACATTAGTGTTAGGAGTGGTGCTATTTATGTATTTTTTGTTTTAGTTAGTATAGTTTAGTTATAGCATCTCGTACGCTGAAGATGTTTATTTCTACCTCTTCTGTTGATAGTTAGTTTAACGTTAGTTCTTTAACTTTAGTTAATGGGGTTTTTTGTTATATTCAGTTTTTTGATTTAAGCACCACTCTCTTGCTCTTTCCTCTCCCTCAGTTTGTCTGTACTTTTGTTTGCTCTGGTTACGTTGTACGAATTGTAAATATTTATTACTTCATTACTTTTCATTACTTTATTCTTTCATTACTACCTCACTTTATTGCAGTTGAGGAATTAAAAATCTTTCAACTGAGTCATGGGTTGTTGTCTCTTCTTTTTCCATTGCAATTCCTGTTACTGCGGAAACACACACATGCAAAACTGTTGTTACGTCTAATAATTTTCCTAGACAAATAACATCTAATTAATGAGGGACGTAACAATTACTCTAAAATGTTATTTAGTTTTACTCATTGCATAATCCATAACAAAACATCACTTGTATATATATATAATATACATACCTCTTATGTTAACGGCATCCATAACGAAAACTGCAGAAAAACAAAATGAATATTAACATTAAACAATTGGAAATGGTGACCAAGTATATCAAGATACTGCCTGCCACTGACCACTCGAGCAAAATAGCTAGCCATTGACAACAATCTGTTTAATGTGATGTGCGTAAGCTTCGTGTGAAGTTATGATATGAACGAACGTTTTACCTTAAATGTGACAACCATAGACTGTATAAATTGACAACGAATTAAGTATTGCCACAGAGCTATTCACAAAAAAAAAAAAAAGGTTTATTGACGATAACTATGCTTCGTTGCCCTTAACGTTATACAGTGCTACGTTAACAGGACGTTATACAGTGCTATGTTAACTTATCTGAGGCGATTTAATGCTAACTGTTGCAGTGCACTAGGCTACGTGAAATAGCACATTTAAAAATACTACTGTTATTGTGTCACGAAATGTAGTTTTAAGAGTTTTTCAGTCGACAATGTAATTGTTTAAAGCTGTTTTAATCTCAAATATGTTGTTTGTTTATACAGATAGCGCCTATTTAAAATTTTGATCTGACGTTTGCGGAGTTGTGAGATCCAAGGGATCACCGGGCGCTCAGCGCTATGTAGCCCGCCTGGAACAGCCTTATCTCGGCTAGTGCATCTGACGTTTGCCGCTGGTTCATGTCTCTAGTCTAGTGGAGTGGTTAAACATGGGATATAATTCGTCTTGTGTAGGCTATATCTAACGGACGATCTTTAACGTTAACCATAACATTAACGCTAACAGTTAGCTGCTAACGTTAGATTATTTTACCAAGAAGTTGCAAACACAACTCCGTTCATTCGTTGTGGCACTAACTTGTTAACTGTTCACATGAGTTTACCCGGATAGTACCTTGCAGGATACATAACTATAAGGTGTCTGAACATGTCTTTAAGAGACATACATGAACTTCACGTTACAACTTACCAGCAAATTCAGATGGGTTGTCTATGGTTGTACTCAAAAATTAGGTTGTACTCTTCAGCTTCTGCCAGTCGATCTTTACAGATAGCTGAGGCTGCTTGGCTGAAGAGGCGGGTCCAACGGCCGGCTCAGTCTCACACAAAGCCCGCCCTTTTACCCATATATGGATTGGCCAGAAGGTGGGCGGGGTTAGGATTTCCTAAGAATTTCCAAGATGGCGCCGCCCATACCCCCCATAAACGGCTTCAAAACAGTTCTTCAGAAAGTCTATGGGTGACGTCACAGACGCTTTGTCCATATTTTTTACAGTCTATGGTTATTACGTGAGGAAGTTTTTTGTCCAATAATTAGAATCTCTGTTTTTTCAGAATTTAGAAGTAGGAAATTGCGAGTCATCCAATTTTTTATATCAGCTATGCATTCCGTTAATTTTGTGAATTGGTAGGTTTCGTTTGGTTTTGAAGAAATATACAGCTGAGTATCATCGGCATAACAGTGAAAACTAATGCCATGTTTCCTAATGATATCTCCTAATGGTAGCATGTACAGAGTGAACAGCAGCGGTCCTAGTACTGAGCCTTGTGGTACGCCATACTGAACTTGTGATCGATGAGACATCTCTTCATTTACTGCTACAAACTGATAACGGTCAGATAAGTATGATTTAAACCATGCTAGTGCAATTCCACTAATGCCAACATAATTTTCGAGTCTATTTAAAAGAATGTTGTGGTCGATAGTGTCAAATGCAGCACTAAGATCGAGTAACACTAATAGAGAGACACAACCACGATCGGATGATAAGAGCAAATCATTTGTGACTCTAATGAGAGCTGTATCGGTACTATGGTACGGTCTAAATCCTGACTGAAAGTCCTCGCAGATATCATTTCTTTCAAGAAAGGAACACAGTTGTGAAGACACTGCTTTTTCTAATATCTTTGACAGATAATTCGAGATCTGCTTGTAATTGACTAATTCTGTAGGATCAAGTTGCGGTTTTTTAACAAGCGGTTTAATCATAGCCAGCTTAAAGGTTTTTGGTACATATCCTAGAGACAAAGATATTAATGAAGATATTAAGAAGAGGATCTATGACCTCTGGAAGTATTTCTTTCAGTAGCTTACTCGGTATAGGGTCTAACATACATGTTGTAGATTTAGATGAGGATCTATGACATCTGGAAGTATTTCTTTCAGTAGCTTACTCGGTATAGGGTCTAACATACATGTTGTAGATTTAGATGATTTAACGAGTTTAGTAAATTCTTCCTCTCCTATAGCAACGAATGAATCAAATTTTTCCTCAGGGAGACTACAGTGCACTGCCTGATGCGATACTGTAGTAGACGGTTGCATAGTTATAATTTTTTCCCTGATATTATCAATCTTATAAGTGAAGAAGTTCATAAAGTCATTACTGCTGTGCTGCTTGGAAACTTCAGTGCTTGAAGCTTTCTTTTTCGTTAGTTTAGCCACCGTTTCAAATAAATACCTAGGATTATGTTTATTTTCTTCTAATAGGGTTGTAAAATAAGCAGATCTAGCAGCTTTTAAGGCCTCTCTGTAAGTAATCGAGCTCTCTTTCCATGAAATGCGAAATACCTCTAGTTTTGTTTTCTTCCAGTTGCGCTCCATTTTTCTGGCTGCTCTTTTAAGGGCCCGAGTGTGCTCGTTGTACCACGGCGTTGGACTATTTTCTTTAATCTTCTTTAAGCGCAACGGAGCAACTGTGTCTAAAGTGCTGGAAAAGAGAGAGTTAAAAGTTTCTGTTGCAATATCGAGTTCTTCTAAGCTATCCGGGATGCTGAGATGATGAAACTGATTAGGAAGATTATTAATAAAGCAATCTTTAGTGGCAGAAGTGATAGGTCTAAAATATTTGAAACACGGACTCGGCTTTGCAGCCTTGGCTAAATGAAGTTTACACGAGACTAGATAATGATCTGAGATGTCATCGCTCTGCTGCAGAATTTCAACGGCATCAACATCTATTCCATGTGATAATATTAGATCTAGAGTATGATTACGACAATGAGTAGGTCCTGACACGTGTTGTCTAACTCCAATAGAGTTTACAATGTCTTTAAATGCCAAACCCAATGCATCTTTTTCATTATCGATGTGTATATTAAAATCACCAACAATTAGTACTTTATCTGCAGTCAATATTAATTCTGATAGAAAGTCCGCAAATTCTTTGATAAAATCTTTATGGTGCCCTGGTGGCCTGTATACAGTAGCCAGCACAAAACTCAAACGTGATTTATCATTTATACTATATATTTTTACATTAAAGGGGGGGTGAAATGCTCATTTTCACTCAATCTCCTGTTAATCTTGAGTACCTATAGAGTAATATTGCATCCTTCATATCTCCAAAACGTCTTTAGTTTTATTATATTTATAAGTTAAAGATTGGCTGTACCGAGTCTTTCCGGAAAAAACCGAGCGGCTGGGGGCGGGCCGTGTCGGCGGTGTGCTATAGCTGTGCTAACTGATCTAACAACAACACAGAGAGACATTTGAAGTAGTTTACTCACCGTTACTGCTCGATCCTTAAGCATTAGACGATCTGCAAATAAGTCGATCTGGGCTTTGTTTATAAAACAATCATCGTCGAAATGCAGGGAACAAAGAGTCGTGCACAACCTCTGTTGATGCTTCGAAAAAACAAACTCCATCCACTGGTCCCTTAGCGCTGGGTTCTTTGGGAATCTGTGCAGGGTTGTCTTGCCCTGCCAACCAAAAACCCACTTCTTTGGTGACATTGACTTCCCTAAAAGCCGAGCATAGCGCTTTGAGGTAACGTACTGCTTTCGCTCTCTTCTCTCTCTGGTCTGCGAGTGCGCGCGCGGCCGCGGAGAAGTGCCCTTAGGACCCATATAAGGAAATTCCGCTCTATCTTACGTAAGACAGAGCCATACTCGAAAAAAACTTTCTGAAACTTGTGACAAACCGGAAGGAGTATTTTTGGAACAAAAATACTCCTTCAAACGTACAACTTAACTTTTGAAACTTTGTCCATGTTTAGCATGGGAATCCAACTCTTTAACAGTGTAAAAAACTCAGTATGCATGAAACAGCAATTCACCCCCCCTTTAAGTACTAACACTTCAAAAGAATTATATTTAAAACTTAATTTCTTAGTGGTTTTGAAAATATTACTATAAATTACAGCAACTCCTCCCCCTTTGCGTTTCAGACGAGGCTCATGTTTATAACAGTAATCTTGCGGGGTGGACTCATTTAAAGTAATGTAATCGTTTCGTTTTAGCCAGGTTTCTGTCAAACACAGCACATCTAGGTTATTATCTGAAATAATATCATTAACAATGAGTGCTTTTGAAGTAAGCGATCGAATATTCAGCAACCCAAGCTTTAGCATTTGCCCGTCTGTATTATAGCTGTTTTTTATTTGTTGAACATCAATTACATTTTTAACCTTAGATAGGTTTAAACGTTTTTTGAATTTCCAAATTCGGGGAACAGACACAGTCTCTATATGATGATAGCTAGGTGAAAGGGGCTCTATGTGATGGGATTTATCTGACCTGGGTGACGCGAGGCCGCTAGCAGACAGTCGGTTAAGCCAGTCTGTCTGCTTCCTGACCTGAGCCCCAGATTGTCATGTTTGAGCTCTAAGACTATGTGCCATATTACTAGAGAGAAGAGCAGCACCATCCCAGGAGGGATGGATACCATCTCTTTTCAACAGGTCAGGTTTGCCCCAAAAACTTTTCCAATTGTCTATAAATTCTATATTATTAAGCGGACACCACTTAGACAGCCAACCGTTAAGAGAACACAATCTACTAACTATCTCATCACTCCTGCGAAGGGGGCCAGAGCAAATTACAGTGCTTGACATCGTACTTGCGAGTTTACACACCTCTTTAATATTAATTTTGGTGATCGCCGACTGGCAGAGTCAAACATCATTTGTGCCGACGTGGATAATGATCTTAGAGAATTTACGATTAGCATTAGCCAGCACTTTTAAATTTGCTTTGATGTCAGGCGCTCTGGCTCCCGGCAAACATGTGACTATGGTGGTTGGTGTCTCTATTTTCACGTTCCGTGTAATAGAATCGCCAATAACTAGGGCACAATCAACAGAACTCTCAGTGGGTGTTTTTTGTTTGTTTATTTGTTATGGTAATCGGAACGGAAGAGTGGTTTTTTGATACGCGACTAGAGCGATCCCTCACTGTCACCCATTTGCCTGGCTGCGCAGGTACTAATTCAGCTGGAACCGCATCATGTAAAGAGTTCACTATGCTAGGCGCATCCAAAGCATCTGAAGCTCTAGCACTCTTACTATCCTCAATTAAAGTTTGGATGCGTGTCTTTAGTTCTGAAATCTTCTCCGTTAGCCTAACTGTCTCCTTGCATTTATCACATATAAATCCTACAGATCTGGCCTTTAAAAACGCGCGTTTTCTCCCGCGGCATTCGGCAATTCGTCTCGTAGAGTCTCGCAGAATTCTGCAAGTGCTTTCGGGGGGCGCTACTTACAAATTCCCTCAATGTGTTTCGCTTCACAGAATATCCACCAGGTGGCGCATAAAAAACAACTTTACATTAGATTTTTTCTTTACTTCACATTACGTCATGATTGTGAGAAAACATCCACAATAAAATATAAATTATAAATAGTAATAGACACAAATATTTACAGTAGGCTACTGTATTATACAGACATTTGAAAATATTTGTAAATGCAAAAGGTTCATTAAGACAAGAAGGGGTATTGGACAACGTTTACGAATTTTTATATGCTTTGTCATTGCTGTGGTTTCCAGGAGATGAGTGCATGCAGAATATTTAACATTGCTTTTATTAAAACAGCAAAGTGACGTTCTTGCCAGTAGCGCATAACTTTTTTGTACAACTATTAAGATGATTGTGCAATGCAATGCGCATTTATATAAGTGCAACAGAGAATTTAGTGTGAGCATAATACACGTGACTCTGCCTGTAAAAACCCAGCAGTATTTTTTATACACACAAAATCATCCTAACATAATGCAATTAAATAATGCGACTTACCCAGATTCTTAATTCGTGAAGATATTTCTTGTGTGATTGTTCTTGTGCAGATATTTCTTGTGAGGTAATGTTGCAGCTCAACGCGTAGCATTTATATTTTGGGCGCATCTGATTTGCATTATTAATAAATATTTTAATTGAACTGTCTTAATGCATTAAGCATAAATATTTTTCCACGTTAGTCTCAGAATGTCCGGGGTTGGTTTGAGGTCTTGCCGACAGTTTGTAAATCTTCTAAATATTCATATTCACAAATTCCATACAAAGGGTGATCAACAGTTATGACTTCTAAAATAAAATAAAAATGACCAGATAAGAGGTATCTGATTGACAGTTTGACAGATGTTGTTTTAAAAAAAATAATTACAACATTATGGGGAAGTGGTATTAAATATTCGGTAACACATAGCCTAATATTTTAAGTATGCATTTTGTTCAGTTTTGCTTTTACAAAATGTTCCCTGTTTTTTATATAATTAATTTAATCTGAGATGTGCGTTATATCGCTTTTTGATCATTATTTGTGTTGTCGAATTTTGACACAGTTTCATTACTTGTTCATAATAATTTGATTCATAATTATGTCGTTTTTTTCTAAAAGTAAAAGTAAAAAAACTAAAAGTTTTTCTAAAAGCAATATTCTAAAGAGATACAAAAAGACAGTGTACGTGTAGCCTACCCACCAGATTTCGCCATGAGTCATTTTGTACCCACCACTTTTAACTTCCGTTGACCGTTTTCAGTGGTTATGAGGAGCAATATGAGAGAAAATTTTTGTAATCATTGTCTGACACAACAAAAAAAAATTATAATATTCATTTTATTTTAATTTTCGTGTTCGCATTTATGAGGGAAAAAACAACGTGTCAGTTTACGGTTATGGACGTGAGCGCTCTAAAAGCGGCACTTAGAAGACTGCTTTAAAACTTTCACAGAGACCTTAAACAGAACAGCTGCCTTTCTTTAAATCGAATTTCGTTTTGTATTAATTATGTCTTAATTTTAATCAATGTTTCGTGAACCAATTGCCTGGATTTAAGAAGTAAATATAGCAGACAATCACGACACCGGCGCCGGCGATATCTCATAAATGAACCGAAACTCAGCGTGTAATGCACATTCACATTTACAGTGTATTTAGACACATTTAGACGCATTCATAATCATTACTTTTACCGGTTCTTTGTGGCAAGCTTTATGCGTGCGGTCGTGCGCTTGAGTGCGGCTATATTATAGTAAATGCTCATTACTTAAAACAAAGCATAAGCCTCTTCCTGGCATGCAATGGAATCTACAATGTCAGTTGGTTATATCAACATATGTCAAATTAAGTTACGCGATATCAACAAATTAAGCTATAAACATTAATTTGAAATAACTTAAAGCGTATGTATAGTATATTTGCTTAAATAGCATTTAAACAAAGGAACTGCAAGGGATTAAAACCCCGCCCACACGCTGGTGAAAACTGGAAAAACCGGTTTTCTTTTGATTCCCTGAGAGGAGATCGATTAGCATTGGGGGTTGAATCGGCAGACCTGGGGGGTGGGTGGTTGTAATTTCTTGACTCTGTGCAATTGGTAGCAGCTATACAAGCAGCTAAAACAAAGACTGTGCAATTAATTACATTTTGGAAATAACTTTCTTCATGTCGTTTTATTTATACACTGTAAAACATTTTTTTTTTTTTTTTTGAATTTGTAAATATTAAATATGTTTTACAAACAATTGGTTTACAAACTCTTGGAGGTTTGTGGTTACCATCATTCAGAAGAGTGGTGCTTGTGTTTACGTGTTTTACGTGATTAAATCAGGAAGATTACATTGGTTTCTGTCCACACGGAGACGCATTTAAGACGATTTAATCAGGAAATGGAGGCACCGGCGCGATATAACTTGCATTGCTCGTGAACTGAGCTCGTCTCATAAATGAACCGAAACTCAGAAATGTATCTAGAAAGCTTGAAATGTCCACTTTTAAACAAAACAATTCAAAACGAAAAGAAACAGACAACTCTCTTTTGTAAGTGTGCATTTCTCTCTATAGGCACGTTCACAATATCTGCGAAGATGACGAGTCAGCATTGTCAACATCTTTGACTGACACATAAAACACTAGTTGATTAGTAAACAATTAAAATGTCTCCTTGCTATATTTGACACATGATTACTTTTGCCAGTTCTTTGTGGCAAGCTTTATGCATCCGTTAACTATCGAATATCGTGACTCATATTTTGTACCAGACCATTTATGGTTGTTCATATTGTTCAACAAAGTTCTTGATAAAAAAAGAAAAGAAAAAAAAGAAGCTACTGTGCCTAATAGTATTGTTGTATAGCGCGCAAGGTTTATGCGCATGCTTTAAGTCTTCTCCGTTTTTAGTGTATGTCTGTGGCAGAATTACATGTGCCTGGTCTGGTATGTATACTAGGCTACATCGTTTTGAGTCGGTTTCAGTGGTTTAGTGTGTACGCAGATATTTCTTGAGACGACGCCATGTTTTTATGTTTTTATGCACTTTTACTCTTTTAGTTTTGTTGCAATTTCACCAAAAGCTTATAATTAGGAAATACACACAACACGCTAAACTTATATTCTCTATATGTTAAAAATGTTGTAAAAAATACGTATTATTCTTATATAATAAGAATAACAATATGATACATTTATATTGCACTCGAAATGATTTAGATATGGAAAGAGGAATTCTTCTCAACTACCACCAATAAAGTTTTAAAATTCTTCTTTAGAAAATATTATATTTTGATGATTCTGCAAGTTCAGCAGACAGTGAGGTTCGGGTTTGTTCCGATCAGAGCTCGTGAGTGGAGAGCGCATTTCTGAATATTCCGCTCCGCTCGTTCATTCCGCTCAGGGTCCACGGCCTCGCTCAACACAGATGTCCTGTTGCCTGGTTCGAAAATATGTGGAATACGGGCTGCTTTCGACTAAAAGTTTTTTTTTTTTGTAGTCGACTAGTATACTAGGCTAGTTGTTCATTTAAGTAATTCGTGGACAAATCGCCCCTTTATATTAATTTAATTAGCCTACTTATGGATCATGAGCGTTTACGTAATATAGCCGCACTCAAGCGCACGAGCGCACGCATAAAGCTTGCCACAAAGAACCGGTAAAAGTAATGATTATGAATGCGTCTAAATGTGTCTAAATACACTGTAAATGTGAATGTGCATTACACGCTGAGTTTCGGTTCATTTATGAGATATAGCCGGCGCCTCCAATGTCGTGATTGTCTGCTATATTTACTTCTTAAATCCAGGCAATTGGTTCACGAAACATTGATTAAAATTAAGATATAATTAATACAAAACGAAATTCAATTTAAAGAAAGGCAGCTGTTCTGTTTGAGGTCTCTGTGAAAGTTTTAAAGCAGACTTTTATTGCCGCTTTTAGAGCGCTCACGTCCATAACCGTAAACTGACACGTTGTTTTTTCCCTCATAAATGCGAACACGAAAATTAAAATAAAATGAATATTATATATATTTTTGTTGTGTCAGACAATGATTACAAAATTGTTCTCTCATATTGCTCCTCATAACCACTGAAAACGGTCAACGGAAGTTAAAAGTGGTGGGTACAAAATAACTCATGACGAAATCTGGTGGGTACACGTACAATGTCTTTGTATCTCTTTAGAATATTGCTTTTAGAAAAAACTTTGTTTTTTTTACTTTTAGAAAAAAATGACATAATTATGAATCAAATTATTATGAACAAATAATGAAACTGTGTCAAAATTCGACAACACAAAGAATGATCAAAAAGCGATATAACGCACATCTCAGGTTAAATTAATTAAGCTCCTCATAACCACTGAAAACGGTAAAAAAAAAAAATCGAACCAAAAGTCAAATTAATATGGACTGAAGTTAACAAAATGACTCATGACGAAATCTGGTGGGTGCGTACCCACCGTCCCCACCGAAATCGACGCCTATAAGGGAAACATGATAGTATAAAAAGTACTGTGTGTAATGCAGAAAAGCGCATTACAACCATGTTAAAACTATTTAAAACGTTAAGATGCAAAAATGAACTAAATGTAAAATTAGATAATGATATTGCGCAAATGATCTCGGTCTCTTTAAAGGTCTTCGCAAATTATTGTGTTATAAGACTCAGTTATCATAGCCTACTTCTACTGTAAGTACACAGGAAAAAAAAAAAAAAAGACAAATGATGCGCGTTTGAGTCGGATTTTTATGAAGAATATGCGACTGTTTATGTAACTGGCAAAAGAAAACATTGTATTCGTCATACTTCGTCAACTCAGTATGGCCACATGAAACACGATTGCCATCTACAGGTTTTAGTATTTCCTGCGTCCAACACCTAATCCCCCTTCTGCACGATCCCGCAGAATTTCGGAAGTGCTCGTGGCATTCTTTTCTCTGAGACGCGCATTTTTAAAGGCCACATCTGTATATTGCCAACAGAGAAGGCTATGCTAAACATGTGACATGAAGTGCAGGTGACAATAACAGGACAAGACATTACTCACCGTGTTTGTTGAGTGATTCTTACTCACCTGAGCTTTTTATGAACTCAAAGGCGCGGGCACACAAGAGAAAAATAAATAAATAAAAATAGCTGAGCGCACGGGTGGCGCGTTAACAGGCTAGCGAATTACTAGCGTGTTGTGCTAGTAGTAACGGAAGCTAGCGATGTCAGATTAATCTGAGATGTTGGGTAAGCTGTATCTAGTAGTAGTATAAACAACTAGAAATTGTAGTAAATGATGGTTCAAAACTAGGGATGGCTGACGCGAAACAGTCGTTCCGAAGCTTTGCGAGATCCCGAAGCGCAGATGTTTCGAAACACTGATCCGAAGCGTGATTCAAAACACCCATGCCACGTGACTATGGCCAAACGAAGCCTCGAAGTGTTTCACTTAAGTGTTTCATCAGGTGTGGTCCGCCGAATCAGCGTTTCATTGACACGGTCGGGAACAGACCACACAATCGCACATCTGAATAAAAGTTAAATCAACGCATATTGACCTCGTCGGTTTTTGTGAGAGGAGTTTGATTTTGAGATAGCAGATTTTTCATGATATAGTGACATGCGATTTGATTAGTTATAGGCTATTTAGGCTTACATTTAAATTTACACAACACATTGACTGATAGGCTAGAGACAGACAGAGTATACATAGTGACACATTAATAGATACATAGATATAAATATATATATACTTCTAGATTAATAGATAGATACATATATAGATATAGATACATATATAAATACATAGGTAGATTATAGATAGACACATATATAGATACATAGATTATATCTAGATACATATCTAGGTACATATCTAGATACATATCTAGATGCATAGATAGATTATAGATACATATCTAGATACATAGAAAGATTCATATAGATACATACAGTGCTATGCATAAGTTTAGACACCCATGCTAAAGTTGACTAAAAAGAGGAATAAAAAATCATCTTTTGGAAATTGAACTTAATGCCTTAATAAAAAAAAAATAGGAAAAATCCGACCTCTAAGGACACCAATTTTCTTTGTGAATGAATAATGTATCGTAAATAAATAAATGTTCTTCCTTAAAATACAGGGTGCATAAGTCTGGACACCCCTATGTTAAACTCCCATAGAGGCAGGCAGATTTTTATTTTTAAAGGCCAGTTACTTCATGGATCCAGGATCCTGATAAAGTTCCCTTGGCCTTTGGAATTAAAATAGCCCCACATCATCACACACCCTTCACCATACCTAGAGATTGGCATGGAGTACTTTCCATAAGATCATCTCTCAATGCAAATCAAACCAGCTATTAGGCTAATTTAAATAAAACCATGCCAATCTCTAGGTATGGTGAAGGGTATGTGATGATGTGGGGCTATTTTAATTCCAAAGGCCAAGGGAACTTTATCAGGATGCATAGTATCCTGGATCCATGAAGTAACTGGCCTTTAAAAATAAAAATCTGCCTGCCTCTATGGGAATTTAACATAGGAGTGTCCAGACTTATGCACCCTGTATTTTAAGGAAGAACATTTATTTATTTACGATACATTATTCATTCACAAAGAAAATTGGTGTCCTTAAAGGTTGGATTTTTCCTAATTTTGTTAATTAAGGCATTAAGTTCATGTAACCCAGGTCCCATGTAGTTAGAAAATAAAGCTGGAGTGGTTAATACAATGAGACTGGGCCTGGGCTCGTTGTAGGGAAATACAACTTGTTTTGTATGTTACTTAATAAATGTATATTTGTAATACTCTTTGCTGTTCTTATAATGACCACCACAACTGTATTTTAGATGCAAAAATATTCAGAAGTATTTATTTACAACATGAAATAAAAAAATAAAAAAAAATGTATCTTAGAATAAAATAAAACAAATCACAGGGGTATGGAAAAAGAAGTGAAAATAAAACTTACAAGCAAATAAAGCTTCACTTTCCCAAAAGGAAAACCTTTCTGTGGTTATATTGAAATTAAATAATTATTTATTCCCTCTGAAAATGTCCACACCCGTTGCAGGCCTGTTCGATGACACTTTGTGTGCGGTGGGGCCTAAAAACTAGAATGGCCGCTTCACTCAGAACTGAGCATAAACAAAAAGCACGTGCATGTGAATGTTAGTACTCACGAATCCAGGTTAAGTCAGTACAGCAAAGGCAATGGTAATGGCGATGGTAATGGCACAGGTAATGGCGATGGTAATGGCAAAGGAAGAAGCACAGCACCAAAAGTCACGGGCCGGCAACAGGGCACGCAGAACAGCAGGGCAGAAACAGCAGGGCCTTCGGTTGGAAACCCGTCTCTCTCTCTTTCTCTCTCTCACCAACGTCCGTCTCCTTAGAGCATATTATCTCTTGCAGGTCACACCAAAGTTTTTGTCAGGACCACGAGTAGTCGACCTTCATAACAAAACATTAATGCTTCCCACACCACGATGCCTCCTTCATTAGCTCTCTCATCATTAGCGTCTGTCCTCTCTCTTCATGCGTGCTCACTACTCCTCACACAAACCTGTCCCACTAGTCCCGCCCCTTACACGGTGATGTTACTCTGATTGGCTCAAGTATTTACACAACCAAAAGCAAAACAGGAATTAAATGATTGACATGTGACAGGTAACAGGTTAGGTTACACATATAAACACAGCTTCTTCTTCTCTACTTTTCTCGCAGATGAAACTTAAAGACTTTTATATGAATTTATCTTTAGCTGTAAATAGTCTTATTTATTAAACTCTACATATTATATTTATACTTTTAACCAGCACACCTTTTAACCAACTTTAACTAACATGAACTCTATTTATGAACTTTTCTTTTCTTTTATTTTTTTTGTGTTACACTGTTAATGATCTTTTATACTCTGTAACTTATAGGAATTTTGTACAGGGCTACACCCTCCCTCTTCTGAATGTGTAGATGTCCTCATCACACCTTTTGTCCCTCTTCAACTTGAAAGGGTGATTCCTTTTATCCTCCTCCATATACCTTTGGGATGTTTTGGACTTTTTCCTTGGTTTGTTGTCTTGGTCTGGAGGGTTTAACTTGAGTTGGATGACCATGCCATGGTGCATGATGGTAACTGGTTCAAAAGATGGATGACCAGGTTTCTCATAAGTAAATCTCATAGGTGGCTTTGGTTTTCTCAGGGATGTCCGGACTGTAGAAGACCTTTCACTTTTTGCACTTTCAGCAGCTATATTACGTCTGTTTCTTTGTAAGGGAGGTGAGCTTGCTCCCTCTTCTGAATCTTGAGAATCTTCTTCCACAGATTCAGTATTTGTCTCTTGGATATCGGAGTGTGACAGAGGAAGTGCAGCACCTTCAAGCGGTTCCTCATACTCTGTTTCTGTAAGTTGTTGAGTTTCTGTAACTTCACAGCTTTCCTCCTCAGAGTTTTCACTCTCATCATTCTCCACAGAGTGATTTATGTTTATCCGTCTCCGGACCTCATCCATATCAAAATCGGGAGGTTTGTGGACAGTTTCAAACTCTGAACCTGATGACTCTGTGTCACTTTCTTCAGACTTGGTTGGTTGACGTTTCTGAGCACGTTGAGTTCTTGTTACAGGTCTCCGAACAGAGCTTGCATCATCTGATGGGTTAAACATCCTGACCATGTAACCGATGGGCAACAGTTGATCTCGATGGAGAGTTTTCAGCACACCTGAACCATACTCCGGTTTGACCTTATAAACAGGCAGGTTAGGCAACTTCTCCATAACAACATATGGTATTGATTTCCATCGATCTTGGAGTTTATGTTTGCCTTTTAGACCCACATTCTGTATGAGAATTCTGTCTCCTTTCTCCAAAGGTTGGTCTCTCACACGTTGGTCATATCGGGCTTTATTTTTCAGGTGATTCTTTGTAGCAGCGTCAGATGCCAACTGATAAGCTTTTTGCAACTCTTTCCTCATCCTGGCAACGTACTGTTGGTAGGAGGTTTCACTTTCACCATTTGGTGAGATTCCAAAACAGATGACAATGGGTAACCTTGCTTCCCTTCCGAACATGAGATGATAAGGGGAGTATCCCGTGGAATCATTTTTTGTGCAATTGTATGCATGTACCAGGTAGGTGATATGTTGACTCCAATGTTGTTTCTGTACAGCATCCAGGGTACCAAGCATGGCTAAAAGTGTTCGATTGAATCGTTCTGGTTGGGCATCCCCTTGAGGGTGATAGGGAGATGTTCTTGACTTCCGAACCCCAAGCATGGACAAGAGTTCTTTTATCAGGCGACTTTCAAAATCTCGGCCCTGATCCGAGTGTATCCTTGCAGGTAGGCCATAGTGCACAAAATACTTGTCCCACAATACTCTTGCAACTGTGATAGCCTTTTGATCTTTTGTAGCGAATGCTTGTGTGTAACGTGTATAATGGTCTGTCACTGCCAACACATTAGCAACACCTTTAGAGTCAGGCTCTATTTGCAAAAAGTCAATACAAACTAAATCCAAGGGGCCATTACTTGTTATTTGGTTTAAGGGCGAGGCATGCTGAGGGAGCGTCTTTCTGGAGATACATCTACCACAGGTTCGAATGTACTGCTCGACCTCAGCTGTCATTCGCGGCCAATAAAATCTGTCCTTGATCAGTTCGGTGGTGCGTTCGACTCCCAAGTGTCCACATTCATCATGTAGAGACCTTAACACCATTGGGCGGTATCTTGTGGGCAAGACAAGTTGTTTGATCTGTTTCCCGCACATCTTTTCTTTTACTCTGTAGAGTAATCCATCTCTTAACTCCAATTTGCGGCTTTCACGAAGGAGCAGCACAGTTTCAGGTGAGTCGTTCTCTGAGCGTGTCAGGCCTTTATTCCTCTCCAGTGTTTTCTTTAATGGTCCAATTGTTGGGTCCATATCTTGTGATGCTTGAATGTCTTTTGAGCTCAATTGGTCAAGTGTATTCATGCTAAGGTTCACTGGAAACACATAAGCTTCAGGTACTGTGGTGGCAGGAGTTCCCAACTGATCAACTAATCTGTCTGGCACATCAGCCTCTTCACTGACACAGGCTCTTTTGCAGAGGGCTTTGATGCCAGCAGGTGGGACACTAGTCCACTCTTTTGTCTCCTCTGAAGAGTACTGTCGGGACAACAAGTCAGCATCAATATTGTGTCTCCCAGGTCGATACTGGATGGTGAAATCGTAGGTGGCGAGGGCGGCGAGCCAACGATGTCCGACTGCACTGAGTTTGGCGGAGGTCAATACATATGTTAATGGGTTATTGTCAGTTCTTACTATAAACTTTGCTCCATACACGTAATCGTGAAACTTGTCCACGACAGCCCATTTTAATGCCAGAAATTCCAATTGATGGACTGGATAGTTGTGTTCTGAGTCTTTAACCTGTTAAGCTGCAACCCCACTTTTGAAAAATCCCCAGAAATGACATACCCAAACTGAAACAGATACAGTTCATGAACCCTTTGTACTAAAAGCACAAGTATGGTCTCATTTGAAAGCTGACACCTGGCAGTTTATTGTAAATGTAGAATTAATTATTGTCATAATGACAAAAATTGTTATAAATAGCTTCAAAGTTTTGTAAAGTTATTAGAAATTAATTTTAATGAAACATCCTCATGAAAATAAAATTGAAGTTGGCACTGGAGCAATCTAGAAATGCACTACAGCTAAAGCCACATGTCTAAACATTTTATGTTTAAAATCTGAAGATAATAAGTCCAAAACTCTGTATTTAGTTACATGTTTTTCAAGACCATGTCAAATTACTTTATTTTGATTTGACACTAAAATGCTGCTGATGTTTAGTCATCTTCTAAGTCATCCATTCAGTCTTATTGTCTCTATTGTTTTGTGGTGCAAACGAGCCCCATTCAGTCTCAGTCTCCCCCTGCACACATTCACACCTCTCCAGCCTGGTTATGGCTCTAAATATGCATTTCTTTTGTCTGCATTATAGTTACTAACGACTGGCTATTCACATGCTATTCATAGGGTTTCAGTCCCTAATTTATTTTCTCAAAGTTCACCTCACATTTTAAATAAAGAATAAAGAATAAAGAACATTCTTGAATAAAGAAACTTTCAGTAAGCATTCAAAAAAACATAAAAGTATAACTTCTAGGTTGCAGGTGCACCTAGGGCTAGCTAGCATGTTAGCTTAGCACACCATCAATACACGACAATTTATGAGATTAAAACCATGTTTGTGCTCCAAACTTACTTTAAAACGCAAGATGAGTGTTTTAAATAATCTTCTGTGATCTAATTTGGCTTCAGATAAAAAAATCAGACAGAAAATATACTATTGTATACTGTTCTGCACAATGATAGTCTATATAGATTAGCATTACATTATAAATATAATCTATTATTATGAAAATACCTGGCATGTCTTGAAAAACACAGGTAACTCAAATATCATTGCAATCATGTTTATTATCTTCAAAACATCTGTATCTGCATTTTACAGCGCGAACTCTGTAGCTTTGTGTGTATCAGTGACGTCCTGGAATGTCACATGATCATGGCTCTTCTTCATGTTCTATATATGGACTATTATTGTGCATAATAGCGCCCTCAGGCTATTGGTATGAATTGAAAACACAGTATCAGAGTATGCAAGCGCTCATAATGATTACATCGACGCATTTGGTATAAATTCAATAAATATTATTCCTGTCTATAGAAATATGATGTGAATCTATGAGAATATATCAATATTTCTCCAAGTCTGCACATTTTTGAGCTAAAGCCCTGAGGGACGTTGTTTTGTGTATCGCTGTCATGACGACAGCACGGGAGTTTTTTATGAATGAAAGCGGCTGACGCGCATAATTCATATTAAAGGTATCGACTCATTTTTTCATTTCATAACTCCTGACACAAATTAAGAAATAACTGTCGCTATAAGTTTCTCAGAATACAATAGTGGTCAAATACTGAAACTTGAGTCTTATATCTTTTTAATGATGTATAGTTTGTCGAAGTATAACATTAAATCTGATAGTAACTTTGAGCTATATATAAAAAAAACCGCTTCAGTGCGCCGACGCACTGGTGAGGCTTAACAGGTTAAGCTTACGACTGGCAAAAGCTACTGGCCTGAGGCCCTCAGGATATTCCTGGTTCAGGACAGCGCCTAAACCATCCATACTGGCGTCCACATGTAAGATGTACGGTTTTGTGGGGTCAGCGAAAGCTAGCACTGGGGCATTGATCAAACAGTCACGAATACGCTCAAAAGCGTCCTGGCAGGTCTTAGTCCACCGTTCTCCGAACGGCTCTGATGGCTTGAAATAGACTTTGCTTGGGTCAACACTTTTTTTAGTCTTGGGGTCTTTCCAAGTGGGGGCGTAACCCTTGGTGAGCTCGGAGAGGGGACGGACAATGGCAGAGTAGTTTGCAATGAACCTCCGATAATAACTGCAAAATCCGAGGAAGGACTTCAGCGGTTTCAGGTGAGTGGGCTCTTTCCAATGCTTTACTACCTCCACTTTGTCTGGATCCGTAGCTATTCTGTTAGCAGAAACAATGTGACCCACATACTTGACCTCGGGCTGACAGAATTGGCATTTGTCAATAGAAACTTTCAATCCGACCTCCTCTAGTCTGCCCAACACTTTGAGAAGACGTTGCTCGTGCTCCTCAAGTGTCTTGCCGAAAATAATGATATCATCCAAGTACACGAGAGCTTCCAGAAGATGCATATCGCCTACAGCCTTTTCCATTAAGCGCTGAAATGTTGCTGGCGCTCCGGTGATTCCTTGTGGCATGCGCTCAAATTGATAGAAACCGAGAGGGCAAATGAACGCTGTCTTCTCTTTGTCCTCCGGAGCCATCTCTATCTGGTAGTAACCACTGCGCAAATCCAGAACTGAGAACCATTGGCTGCCTGATAGAGAATCCAAGGCGTTGTCAATGCGTGGCATTGTGTACTGGTCTGGTGTGGTGCGGTTGTTCAGTGTTCTGTAATCAATACAGATTCTTATCTTCCCATTCTTTTTTGCGGACTACAACGATTGGTGAGGCGTACGGGCTACGGGACTCAGTGATAATGCCAGTGACCAGTAGTTGTTGTATGTGTCGCCGCACGTCGTCTATGTCTGCAGGGGCTAGTCTCCTTGACCTCTCCCTGAAGGGTCTGGGGTCATGCAGGCGTATGTGGTGTTCAACACCCTTGGCAAAACCAACATCCCACTCATGCAGTGAGAAAACATTCCGCCTCTCAGCCAACTTCTGCTGAAACCGACTTTTCCACTCTTCGGGAATGGGAGAGTCCCCGAAATTGAAGAGACTTGGGTCTAGGGTTTCAGCTGGGAGGTCGGAGAGCCGAACTGGGGTAACTGTGTCCACAGCATACATCTCAGCAACGATGGTCCCAACTGGGATGAAAGTTGTCCTTTTGGACTCATTCTGAATGAGGACAGTGAAACTGTTATTGTCTATGTTGGCGTCTGAGAGTCAAGTCAAGTCATCTTCATTTATATAGCGCTTTTAACAACGTAGATTGTTTCAAAGCAGCTTCACAGAGATAAGCGTATAATTTAAGGTAACAGAGATTGTTTTGGCTTTATAGCAGAGTTAAGTTATTTTCCATCTAAAGTTAGTTTTGATTGATTTGCTTCCGTCGCAACGATCATTTGTTATTAAATTAGGGGCCGCTAAGACGACACCATTCCCTCTACACAGACTTTAAACGCGAACCTGTGAGAAACGCTGATGGCGTTCACATGCGCATTTAGAGTGGGTTCTATAGTTATGTCCGTTTGAAAATACGCAGGTTTGGAATTCCCTACAAGCCAAGCCTAAACAAAGTACTTGTCTTTCCTTATAAATTTTGATAAAGAATTTTATTTTATTTTGTTGCTTTGGGGTAGGAACGCGAAACGAATTTCCCGACAACGCCTTATCTGTAGAGTGGTAGAGGGATCCTCCATAGGGAGAGACTAGTTGGCACTTCAGCACTGCGTTGTCATCAGTACCAGCAGACCGGCGGGGAGCAACTGTTCAGTGGGTGCATCAATCAGTACAAGGTCTTTGGACGGGGCACTCTGTCTTTCCACTTTGCACGTTGCATAGTACTTTACACCTGGAGCAATGGAGAGTAAACCGGGTCCATTCCACTTTATCTGTCCCAAGACTTCATCTTTTGCAAACTGCTCTTGTGCTTTGACAGGGGCGTAAACAGACTGAATCCTCATTGAGTGCACAGTGTTCTCATCACCTTTTGTCTTCACCAGCTCCCATAAGCGGCGAAACAGAGATGTATTGGTGCCAACCAATACAGGGACTTGTTGCTGGTTTCTTGGCTCAGGGCAGATTAAAGCAAGCACTTCTACTCGTCCCGATACACCAGTGATCTCTTCAGTGAACTCCATCTCAACCACAACATATCCTTTGTAAGGAAACTCAGTGTCTGAAAGGCCCCAGAGTCCAAGACCAGAGAGGGGTTTTATTGGGACATCAGGTAAGTGTTTGTTATACCAGCTTTCAAAAATAATAGTCACGTTAGACCCACTGTCGATGAGAGCATCGCAGGCCACATCATTAACTTTGATGGTGTGAATAAATGATGGGCCTACGAAACCTTCAGGTAAGTCAGTGTTAGGTTCTGGGACTTCAACCTTATTGGTTCTAGCTACATGCTGCTCTTCAGCTGCAGGATTTGGGTTCTCTTTGTTTGGCAAAGGGGAAACTCGCACCAAGCGTATGAGCTTTCTAATAACTTTCTGGAGATTCTCAGGGGCAGTACATCTGGTGGCTATGTGGCCATTTTCCCCACACCGATAACAGAAAAACTCATCCTTGTCTTGTCGGGGAGGAAAAACTTTGGAATGAGCGGGCTTGTGAACTGGAGCTGCTTTGTATCGGTGAGGCTGGGGTGTGTGTTCTCGTGGGGGGCCTGATGTGTATTTCACTGCCATTACACTCATTTTATTTTCTAGGGCTTTCACTTGTTTCCTTAGCGATTGCAATTCACTCTGTGACTCATTTTTCTGTTTTTGTTTCTCTTTCAGACCTGTAAAGGATTCATCAGAGGTTGGCTGAGGTGGTAGGTTGCTGCTCTGCTCTAGCTGCGCTCTCAATTCTCGAATCTAAGCTTGCAGTTCACTCCTAGAGACTGATTCAGGTTCTTTCTCCTTTTCAGCTTGGACAGTGCGTACACGCTGAGGACGCATGTGTGACACATGGCTTTGTCTGGCTGACTGGCGAACCTCCTCTTCCATCACTTCTCTTAACAGGTTCAAGAATGTAGGGGGATTACTACTCCGCTCCCTAATTTTCAACTGAAGCAACATGAGTTCAGAGGTAGACCCTCTAAGAAGCTGCTCTAAACGAGCGCTATTGGCAGCGCTAACAGGTAAACCACCTCCCTGTACTACTTTGACAAGGGATTTTTCTACTCTTCGTAGGAACTCAGACAGACGCTCACCAGGCTGTTGGTGGAGGGCTCTAAACGACAAGTATAGTTCTTCTGGGGACTCTACTGTACCAAAAATGCTCTCTATAGCCTTTATGTACTCACGTGGGCTAGCATCAGGTTGAGTCAGGCGCACAGCTTGAATGATTTCAAAGGCGGGCCCTTTGAGACTTTCCAGTATCCGATGTCGTTTTTCTTTGTCGGAGCACTCACCTTCCTCTACTAAGAGTGTTGCTTGTTCCAGCCAGTTATCTAAGGTCTCTTCTCCAGTTGGGGTGGGACTGACCCCGGAGAATGTCCGCAGACGTCTGTATGGGTGACTGTCATGTTGTTTGTTTGTTCTGCTCATAACATCACCGACCGCACGGATGATGTCTTCAGGGTTGCTGTTACCCTCTTTGGTGGGGGAACATAGACCTTGTATGTCCTCTAAGGTTCTCCCTTCGCTCTGCAAAAAGGTAAGTAGCTTCTCTTCAAAGTTATCAAGCTGAGGCTCTGTGTAATAGACAGTTTTCCAACCACTTCCTTCACTTATAGGCATTATCTCAGGTGGGATTTTAGAGGGGTCAATCTCTTCACGACACTCACATAGCGCCATCACTGATTGTTGTTGAGGGTGAAACATTTTGCCTCTCACTTTAACTTTTCCCAATGCTTTGATGGTCCCTGCTGTTTCTTCAATATCTTCTCTTGAAACACCTTCTGGCACTCCGTGTAAAAGGAGGGCATGCTTTAAATCTAATGATTCTCCTTTGCACCAGTTAATTAGCTCACGTTGTGATGAACTACTTGTTTGGCTTTCCATTGCTGTACTTTACTTAAATTGCTTTTAGTTACTGTTAGCACGTTATTTTTATATGAATGCTCTATACTACTGCTCTAAAGTTGTGGGGTCTGGTGGCTTGTACTCTATTATAAATTCCCGTTTATATTAAATAATCCCAGCGGTGCCTCCATTTTATGTAACCCAGGTCCCATGTAGTTAGAAAATAAAGCTGGAGTGGTTAATACAATGAGACTGGGCCTGGGCTCGTTGTAGGGAAATACAACTTGTTTTGTATGTTACTTAATAAATGTATATTTGTAATACTCTTTGCTGTTCTTATAATGACCACCACAACTGTATTTTAGATGCAAAAATATTCAGAAGTATTTATTTACAACATGAAATAAAATAAAATAAAAAAATGTATCTTAGAATAAAATAAAACAAATCACAGGGGTATGGAAAAAGAAGTGAAAATAAAACTTACAAGCAAATAAAGCTTCACTTTCCCAAAAGGAAAACCTTTCTGTGGTTATATTGAAATTAAATAATTATTTATTCCCTCTGAAAATGTCCACACCCGTTGCAGGCCTGTTCGATGACACTTTGTGTGTGGTGGGGCCTAAAAACTGGAATGGCCGCTTCACTCAGAACTGAGCATAAACAAAAAGCACGTGCATGTGAATGTTAGTACTCACGAATCCAGGTTAAGTCAGTACAGCAAAGGCAATGGTAATGGCACAGGTAATGGCACAGGTAATGGCGATGGTAATGGCAAAGGAAGAAGCACAGCACCAAAAGTCACGGGCCGGCAACAGGGCACGCAGAACAGCAGGGCAGAAACAGCAGGGCCTTCAGTTGGAAACCCGTCTCTCTCTCTTTCTCTCTCTCACCAACGTCCGTCTCCTTAGAGCATGCTTCCCACACCACGATGCCTCCTTCATTAGCTCTCTCATCATTAGCGTCTGTCCTCTCTCTTCATGCGTGCTCACTACTCCTCACACAAACCTGTCCCACTAGTCCCGCCCCTTACACGGTGATGTTACTCTGATTGGCTCAAGTATTAACACAACCAAAAGCAAAACAGGAATTAAATGATTGACATGTGACAGGTAACAGGTTAGGTTACACAGATAAACACAGCTTCTTCTTCTCTACTTTTCTCGCAGATGAAACAGATGAAAGACTTTTATATGAATTTATCTTTAGCTGTAAATAGTCTTATTTATTAAACTCTACATATTATATTTATACTTTTAACCAGCACACCTTTTAACCAACTTTAACTAACATGAACTCTATTTATTAACTTTTATTTTATTTTATTTTATTTTTTTGTGTTACACTGTTAATGATCTTTTATATTCTTTAACTTATAGGAATTTTGTACAGGGCTACATTCAATTTCCAAAAGATGATTTTTTATTCCTCTTTTTAGTCAACTTTAGCATGGGTGTCTAAACTTATGCATAACACTGTAGATGGATAGATTTGGATAGATATATAAAATGGAGGCTCCCCACCCAGAAGAGATGACATCTGTGGTGTGGGAGCATTTCCGTTTAGAAACCCCAAATAAAGTGAGATGTGTGTATTGTGATCGGCAGCTAGCCTACTGCAACAATACATCATCCATGATGCGCCATTTGAGGAGCACTCATCCTGCCATTTTGCAGGGTCCAGAGGATGGCATTCCCCATGTACCTAGGCCTGCTACTGACACTGCTGGGCCATCTAAGCAAGGTATGCATTGTTTGAAATATAATTATAATTGAAATATAATTACAAACTTTTGGGACACTGTTTAGAAAGTCCATAGCCCTATGCCCTACAACCTAATGTCCCAATCACAACTGCCAATCATATTAAAAATAGCTTCAATGTAAATATAATATAATATAATATAATATTGTGTGAATGTACATTTTATAGGTCTACATATGAGACACGCAATGCTACAGCTGATGCCACAGTGGAAGTGAAAAAATACATCAACGATGCGTATTTGCCCAGAACTCATGATCCACTAACTTACTGGAAAGAGAGAGCAGTAATCTTTCCTCATTCGCATGTCCTAGCTAAAAAATATATTTGCATGCCAGCAACAAGTGTCCCTTGTGAGAGGATTTTTTCAAAGGCTGGAGAAATTATCTGTAAAAAAAGAAGTATGCTAAGTCCTTCCACAGCAGAGAAATTAATATTTTTGAATAAAAATCTCTAAAAAACATTGTGGCTTGATTTCTTTTAATAATATTCATTTTGCAGGACCAAAATAACATTATGCACAGTGAGGAGCCTATAGGTTACAAGCTTCACATATTAGAAAAATACAATAATAAAAAAACAACACATTTTTTTAATGGCTCATTGTCAAGGTTGTTTCAGATCAACACCTGCAAATGACCACTAGGTGTCACCGTTGAGACGGGTGTCAGATTGTTTCGAAGCCTCGAAACATAATGGCACATTTGGTTCAACTGTTTCATTGCTTCACGAAGCCTCAATCTGCCCACCACTATTCAAAACAAGGAAATACGAGGCTAAGACGGAGCTTACAGCACCGAAGCAAACACACTCACAGCAGGCAGCGAGGCAGACAGGAGCAATCGATCAGCGATCAGCAGACAGTAGCAACTAGAAATGATAATTATGATTATCTGTCATTATTATGAAACGTATATATAGTGTGATCTGTAAGTAGTGATGGCCAAATGAAGCGTTTCGAAGCATTATTGCCTTCTGATACAATTGTGTCAAAAATGGTTCATTACTCGAAGCTTCATTCAGATAGAAATTGCAGCACCATCTCCTGGTGAAGTAAATGTAATGCAACAAAGTTGACAACCATAAAATGCAAGTAGGCTTATATGTTAACGCCCCGTTTATTACGTGTTTACCGAGGGGATCAAAGCTGAAACAGTGTTAGTGCTGTGAAACTCATTTATGTAGGTGAATTTTACAGATACTGATGAATTTCATGTGTTCACCTTGATAATAAAACATTAAGCATGATGTGTGTGTGTAATTATTTCTTTAGACAAGGACAGAAGATCAGACCAGCTTTAAAAAAGTTGGAAACCATCACAGAAATGCTAATGGTTTCTATTAAAATACCAATAGGAACTGTTGGAAACTTTTTCCTTCATCAAAGCAAGAAACCAGGAGACATTGGGATCACGTTCAAGAAGTTATTCTTTATTGAGGACTTCGCGTTGACGTGGCTGCAGTACTTCCCAAGTCTAACTAATGTAACTTTACAAGTAATCTTATAGGCATTTCAGTGGGCTGTCCTTAAAGGTGCTGACCTTACACACAGCCTTAGAGGTAACCACTAAATCTAATCATCTAAAGACAATAGAGGTAATTACCCCCAACTGAGATAATGGTACCCCCCAAATTGTTTACACAACACATGGTCACGAGAACTAAGAACATTCACACATAGTTCAACTCTCAGTAGGAAGATCAAAGACTAACAAAACCCCTGACTATTACAATGTTTAGACAGCTGACTTACAGTTGACTTCTAATCAGTAAATTGATGCCATCATGTTCACCTTGAATGCCCAATGCAGTGTAGTTCACCTTAGTTTTTCATGTGATGTTATGTAAGGAAGCAGGATCAGCAGATCTAAAACATATTCTTAAATTTGAATCCTTCAGGAGTCACGTGATGGCAAGCTGGGAAATGGCAGCAGGCTAGAGCTGCGCTCCTGATGCCCACCATCAATTAGATCATTTAGTATACACTTCGTTCGCAAAATTAATAAAATTTCGATAGACAACTTACTTTTTACTTGAAGCATCCGACAAACGACAAAATGACATCTTCCAAGCAACCAATTCGAGGGGTGCAAACACGTCTGAAAACAACGACCCCAGAAGCTAACGATTCCCCGTCACCAGAGTCAAGTAATCAAAACCCGAACTGGAAAGATCTTTTTGCTGAAATTAGTCAAATGAACGTGACTTTGCAGGGGGTTGCAAATGATGTGATAACTATCAAAGCAACTACTACGGAACTTAAAGATGCGATTAGCTCCGTACAGGCCAGACTCGACGAAGCCGAGAATCGCATCTCGCACGTGGAGGACGCATCGAATCGCTTGACTGGTGATACTGAGAGGATGGCGAAACTTGTAGACGAACTCTGGAATAAAGCTGAGGATTTGGAAAATCGCAGCAGACGGAATAACATCAAAATAATCGGCCTCAAAGAGGGGAAAGAAGCAGGCTGCAAAATTAACGAGTACGTACAAAAGATCCTATCAGAGGGGCTCGGGCTGACGGGTTCGGAGTTCGAGATTGAGCGGAGTCATCGGAGCCTCGGGCCTAAGCCTAATGATGATCAACGTCCCCGGGCCGTGTTGGTGAAATTTCTACGTTATACCGCGAGAGAGAAAGTCCTGGCTGCAGCGAAAAAGAGCAGGGGTTTTGAATGGGAGGAATGCAAGCTGTCCATCTTCGAGGATATGTCGAGGGAGAGAGCCATAATGAGGATGAAATTCTCCGCAGCAAAGAAGTTACTCTGGGACCGTGAGGTTCGACACACCCTGGCGCACCCAGCGACACTGAGGTTTACGTGGAGGGGGAAAAAGCAGAGTTTTACTAACCACATGGATGCGGAAAGATATATAAAGGAGCACATCCAACTACTAGGAGGTGACAATTAAAGTGCTGTGACTGGATGATATGTAAGTCGAAGTATTACGAAACGTGGTTGTAATGGTGGGCGGGGGAAAGCTTTGGGGTCTGTCTTCCCGAGTCAGTGAGTGTTTGCTGACCGCGAGTGTTTGCTGACCGCGAGCATCACGGACCAAAGGTGTGACCCAGAAATGGGCTCGCTGCCCCTTATGGGCAGTGTTTTGAGTTTATTTTTTTCTCCCTTATTTGTTTTGTTTTTTGTATGTTCTTCAAGGATTCGTTGTTCACAAAAATGTTGGAAGTTAAATTGTTGGTTTTCTATCAGAAATGATTGTGGGTATAATACCAGTTTATATGTTAAAGGTTTATTTTTTCTTTCGTTTTGGAACTTAACAAGGAAGTTGCATCAGGGCACAACAGGTGGGAAGTGTTACATTGTATTAGTGCGTGATGGATAGTCAATGTGTAAATTTCATATCTTGGAATATAAATGGCTGTGCGTCACCTGTTAAAAGGAAAAAAATACTTGCGTATCTTAAGATTAGAAAAGCTGACATTGTCTTTTTACAAGAAACGCATTTCAAAGATGAAAAGGAAGCCTTGAAACTTAGATGTGGCTGGGTTGGACACGTTTTTCATAATTCTGTATCAAGCAAGAGGAGTGGAGTAGCCATTCTTGTGAGGAAGAAAATACATTTTGTAATGATGAATCAACATAAAGACAAGGAAGGTCGTTTACTCTGCATAGAAGCAAAGCTCAATGATGTTAAAGTAGTGCTGTGTAATGTATATGCACCAAATAAGGAGGAACCTGAATTCTTTCATGAGGTTAACAAAATATTAACCAACCTCGAGGGATATGTTATACTTGGAGGTGACTTTAATCAGACTATGGATGGCATCCTGGACAGAAGCCAAAACAACATCAGATCAATCCCTAGAGATAGGGCTGCTATTTACACTCTCAAAGATGACAATGGATTAACAGATATTTGGAGATTGGTTAATCCACGAGAAAGGGAATACACCTTCTTCTCAAGTTGTCACAAGACCTTTTCAAGAATTGATTATTTTTTGATCTCCAACTCTTTAATTGACTCTGTTGCTGAATGTATAATTGGAGTAATAGGATTGACAGATCATGCACATGTGGAGTTAAAATTAGAAATTAAGGTAGATTATAAGAAAAGGGGGAGATGGAGGCTAAATACTTTTATGCTGGAGGATAAGGTCTTTGTAGATTCACTGCAGGACGACATAAAAATGTTTTTTGAACTTAATATTGGGTCAACTCAGAGATTAGCAACAGTTTGGGATGCCTCTAAGGCATTTATCAGGGGAAAATGTATTGCTTATGCCAGTAGGAAGAAAAAAGAAAGTGTCAAAAAAGTGAAACTTTTAGAAAAACAAATCAGTGATTTGGAAAAAAGAATTGGTGATAGGTTTTACAGATTTGAAGTTTAAACAGCTTTGTCAATTAAAATTTGATCTTCACGAATTCTTTAATAAGAAAGCAGAATATGCATTATTTAGATTGAAGACAAAGTATTATGAGAACGGGGAAAAAGCCGGAAAACTCCTTGCTAGGCAGATTAAGCAACATGATGCATCTCACGTCATACCTGCAATTAAGGAGGGAAATAATGTGTTCACCTCCAACAAAGAAATTAATCGGGTTTTTAACCAGTTCTATTCAAAATTGTACACATCAGAATCCGATTACAGTCCAAAGGAGTTAAAAGACTTTTTAGCCAATGTTTCATTGCCCACTTTAACCCCTGATGAACGAGATTCAATAGATGCACCTATAACACAAGAAGAGGATAGAACTATTATAATGTCTTTGAAATCTGGAAAATCACCAGGCTCTGACGGATTTACAGTAGAATATTACAAGAAGTTTGTCGATGAGTTGACCCCAATATTAACTGAGGTATATTCAGAAGTACTTGTGAATGATATGTTACCTGACAGTTTTAATGAAGCCTTAATATCACTCATACCAAAACCCGAAAGAGATACGATGGATCCTGCTAATTACCGTCCAATAAGTTTATTAAATGTAGATTGTAAAGTGTTAACAAAATTATTAGCTTCACGATTAGAAGGTATTTTACCTAAAATTATACACAGAGATCAGGTAGGCTTTATTAAAAATAGATCCTCGTCTGACAATATGAGAAGATTATTACATCTTATGTGGATGAATCATTCTAGTCTAGATCCCATTGCTGCAATATCGCTTGATGCGGAAAAGGCCTTCGATAGGCCTTAGAAAAATATGGTTTTGGTTCAGGTTTTGTGAAGTGGGTTAAAATTCTTTACTCCAATCCTAAAGCAGCTGTAATAACTAATGGAACAACTTCATCCTTTTTTAATCTATCTAGGTCTACCCGCCAAGGCTGTCCTCTTAGTCCACTACTTTTTACTTTAGTTTTGGAACCGCTTGCTTCAATGATTAGAGAGGAACATAGAATTAAAGGTGTATTTGCAGGGGAAAGAGAACATAAATTACTGTTATATGCCGATGACATACTGTTAGTAGTTAAAGATCCTGCATGTTCCTTACCAGTACTTCTTAATATGATTGAATCTTATTCTAAATTTTCAGGATATAAAATCAACTGGCACAAGTCAGAGGCTATGCCAGTATCAGCAGTGTGTTTTGCTTCCTCAGTCAGTGCATTTAAGTTTAAATGGATGCATAAAGGTATTAGATATTTAGGTATCCACTTGAGCCCTAATTTAGAGAAGATATTGAATTTGAATATGGAACCTTTGCTACAGAAAATACAGGCAAAATTAGATGGTTGGAAAAAATTGTTGTTAACTTTATGGGGAAAGATTAATATAATAAAGATGGTGATAGCTCCACAGTTTAATTACATATCAGGGATGGTCCCTATTATTATGCCTCACCAGATCTATAAACGATACAATGCTATGATTAAGAATTTTTTGTGGGAAGGTAAAAGACCCAGGATTGGCTTTAATAAATTATGTTTGCCTAGAGATAGGGGAGGTTTAGCATTACCGAATGTAGAGCTCTATAAAATAGCATTTGAAATGTCTAAGATCGCTAGACACTGGGGGGAAGATGATTTAGATTTAGATTGGGTATTAATAGAACGACAACTTACTTCCCCCTTCCGGCCAATAGAGGCCTTTTCACAAAACCCAGAAGGGGACTTTCAACATCATATGGCCAACCCAATACTGCTTCATTCCAAAGAGGTTTGGAAAATCGTTCACAAAAAGTGTAAGATTTCTCACATGTGTCAACATTACTCATCAATATGGAATAACCCTTATGTTAAGGTAGGGAAAAAGCCCTTGTTTTGGGGACAATGGTTTAGAAGTGGAATACGTACCCTAAATTATTTATTTAGTAATGATAAGCTTTTATCTTATAACAGTTTAAAAGAAAAATATAATTTGGCAGGCCGGGATCATTTCTGGAAATATTTGCAGATTAGAAATTGTTTGGTGGCAAAGGTTTCCATGGGACAAGAAAAGAATGTTTTAGAAAAAATTTATGAATTACCAAGACCCCTTCAAAAATCATCTAAATTTTATCAACTCATTTTAAGGATTGGTGATAAGAACTGTGAAAACTTGAGATTGATTTGGCAAAGAGACATTAATAGTGATATAGACAAGGACATCTGGGACAGAGTTTTGTCCTACAGCGGAAGGTACATAAGGGAAGCAAGAGGTAAATTTATCCAGTATAAGGTATTACATAGGTATTATTATACGCCAGTTCGACTTTTTAGAATGGGTTGTTTGAATGATAATAAATGCTGGAAATGTAAACAAGAAACTGGCACATATATTCATGTTCTTTGGCAATGTTCTAAGATTCAACCTTTTTGGGAAATTGTGTTGAAATATCTTGGAGAATGTTTGGGATTTGACCTTCCATTTTCATCAAGGATTTGCCTTTTAGGAGATAAATCTGAGATTCCTCAGATTAAAAATAATGAGTTTTCCCTTGTTACTGTAGGTGTAATTACGGCAATACGATTGATACTTCGATTTTGGAAAGATATTCAATGTCCTTCATTAAAAATGTGGATTGAATTTATGATTGAGAATGTATCATATGAAAGAATGTTAGCTAAGGTGAACGGAAATCAAATAGATGTTGAGATGTGGGAGAACTTTATTCAGATGGTTGCCTCGAAGGATGACTGATACTGGACACACGATGGAGTTGAGACTTGCCTACACTGTTGTGCATTGAAATGTAAATTCTATAATTAGTATTATTATTTATTATTATTTTGTCTGTTTTTTTTTATTTTTATATATAAACTACATGATTACACAGAAAACCATGTAGCATAAGAGTGGAAGTCTTGAAAGTCCATGGCGCCTGAATAGCTGTGAAGTCTGTTTCCTGTAGAGTCCATTTCCCACATAGAGTCGCTCTGATGACTCGTCCCTCATGAGGCTTGTTCATGGAAATCTGAGGTGATGCTTTATACCAGGATGCCGCTTGTGAAGACATCATGGCATACACACATACCTGTAACACAATAAAACAAAGAAACGGCAGACCAGCAGTATTCATGCATGGACTTCATTCTTCCATAAGTCGCACATGTTCTGTGTTGATTTTCTGTAATTGCATGTTGACACAGAAACGAACATGCGATTAGGGTCCGTGAAGTCTCTGCGTTGTGTATTTTTTCTTTTATGGTTGGAACTCATTTTCTCGTGAACAAGTTTCTGAACCATGAAGAATTATCTTCAGTCATCTGGTGTGTCATTTTGTTGAAAGATCAAGATTGCTTGTTGGTTTAACCCGACATTAACCCGGTGCAGCACTCATGTAATGGTGCAGGCTTGTAGTCTTGATCATGTCGATGGATGACTGAAGGTTTCGTATGTAAGTCTCTGCGTTGTGTATTTTTCTTCTGTGTTGGTTGGCTCGGCAGTGGGTCTAGTTGTTTTCTTGAGGTTGTGGCTTCATATGCAGGTGAGGAGGTCTTTGCATATGGATATTGGGAGAGCCATCAAGTGGTATCTGCACAGAGGAAGAAAGAAAACAAAAGACGACAGAGCAGTATTTGTCCAAACACTAGGGTTGTAGCAGTATTTGTTTAAACACTAGGGTTGTAGCGTTTTCAGAGTCTGCTGTTGTTGTTTCATTCTTTCCCTATTTCTTAATTGATTTGACACCTATGGACCAGTGAGGTAAGGATGGACTAAATGGGGAAAGGCCTATGAGGTAGTGTCTTCACCCTGGGTTCACCCCCGAACGCCTGTTGCGTTCAGTTCTTCCCAGGGCACCTCACTTGTCCGTGTGTCCTATCCTGTCCCTGTAGATGGGGGAAACAACTGTACAGTGTGTGAGAAAATTGGCACATTTCCATTCTCCAGTGAAACATCAGTCCTAATAGACTTCATACAGTGAATGGGTGTCTGACTGGAATATTCTGTGGTATAACATTTAACGCTATGAGTCTTACTTAATGTCTCCCAAAGAAAGGCTGAGACAGTCACTTTCCTTTTGTTCTATTAAACAAAAATCAGTCTTTCATCTTTGTTGTTGTTACTGGGGAAATTAAGCACTCACAGCCTAAATGGTTAACATCTTATCAAGTTGCCCCACGAGTTTAATGACGAGGGGAGGGGCTGCTTCAGAGTATCAAGCAGGCTAAGCAGAAGCTGCGTAACCTTATTAACTTCTTTAAAGTTATTTTTGTTTTTCCTACACTCTCTCATCCAATGCCCAGATTTACCACAGTAATTACAGCTGCCCTCTCTCTTAGGACATTTGCGTTTCTGTTTCTCTGAACTGACCTTAAAGGATGCTGCTGCAATTTTTACTCTTGCCTTGACATCAGAGTCTCTTTCCCAAGTAGCTAACCTGTCCAAGTTGTTTTGCAGGGTTATACTGGACCATGTTAATTCTAAGTAAGGCAATGCATTTTTATGTTCTGAAGAAAGCCCATAAAACCATGCTCGAACTAGGGGACCATTATCATCTAACACCTTCTCTGAAGTGTCAGCAATCCCGCTGTAAGCTGCAGCGGTCTGGCAAAATCTTTCTGTGTATTCACAAACAGTTTCACCCTTCTTCTGTACACAACTCATGATCTTTGACCAGTCCACTTTTGGTCCAACAATGTTCGTTAACACTCTCAAAACTTCCTCTTTCAATTCATCTTTACTGGCCTGTTGCAGTTCAGAATTGTTTACAGCACTTTCAAAATAATTGAATTCTGACTCAGTCAAGATCTGTGATATTAGCTGGGTGACTTCAGCTAGAGACATTTCATAGAGACGCATCTTTTTGGACAACTCTCTCCTAAACTCAGAAAAATTTCTTTGCACTGATGGCAAACTTTCAGCAAGTCTCTCTATGTATTTAGGACCTAAAGATGTTTTGACTGCTTGTATGGGGGTTGCAGATGGAACTGGATCAACCCCTTTTCTCCTATTCTGAGCCTTTTGTCTTGCTCCACACACTTCAACTGTATTTACATTGACATTGTCCTCTATTCTATAGAAAGACTGTAAATCAGGATAGCTTTCATCTGACTGTTGGTCTTCTAAATCACATTTGGTTGAGGCTTTGTTATGGCCCACCTTTGTCTTGAGACAGGACACGTGAGTCTGCAATTGTTTGATCTGTTCTTTTAATTTAGCAATACACTGAGCTTGTTCTTGTACAATGGATAAGCTAAATTCTCTGTGACAACAGATAATGACTTTCACATTTTTCTTCCTGATACATGCACCCAACACTTTCTTGCAATCTTCAATTGACCATACTTTGTCTGCATCAATGCCAAATTTCTTTGTCATATTCAATCTGACTGGCTTCGTCACTATCGCGTCCATGTGCTCTCCCAACAATGTTTTAAATTCGCTATCTGACAACAATGGAGCCGCAAGACCACCTTTTTCAGTTGTGGGAATCAGTCTAGCATTTTTTTTAAACATTTTTGTGAGTTTTCTTTGTTACCACAAAATCAAGAACACTTGTTAACACTGCTTGGTAATTTACTTTCCAAATTACCAACACTTCACAGTTAACTTCCCTGCCAACAAGAACAGAGGATCAACAGAAATAACTAGCACGTAAAGCTAATTCTTCTCTGCCTAAAGCATATGATACACAATATTAGCTCTTGATGCTAAATCTTCCCTAACTTTACAAAGGATAAAACCTTCTCTAGCAAGAGGATGAAACACTTCCCTGGCAAAGCAGAGGATAAACAATATTAACCCTTTAGGCGCCAAGTTTTTTTTGAAAAAATGCTGGATTTTGACATCAAAATTTCAAAAGCTTGTGGCTTGAAAGGGCTTAAATATAGAGATCTACTGTAAATTAGAAAAATGTTGGGGATGACTGAAAGTTTATATGGGGTGTAAATATACTAATCTAATTTGCATTATATGACGTCATCAGGGGGCGGCCCTCTTGAATTTCATAATATTCAGGAAATAGTAGATATTGAACTGATGTTTGAACTTATTTGCATGTTTTATTTTTATTTATCCTCATTCCAAATGATGAGAAAAGAGGAAACCAACAATAACAGGAGAAAGTACTAAATTATTACTATACTATATAGTAAAACGCATGTGAACAGTAGCCTACTTTTTGATCAGTTCATCAGTAATATTCAGGAAATAGTAGATATTGAATTGATGTTGGAATTTATGTACATAAGAGGAAACCAACAATAAAATAGGAGAAAGTACTAAATTATTACTATATTACAATACTTTAGTAGTAAAACACATGTGAACAGTAGCCTACTTTTGGATCAGTTCATCAGTAATATTCAGGAAAAAATATATATAGAGTTTTTTTTTTTTTTTTTTTTTTTTGTCTTTTTATCCTCATTCCAAATGATCAGGAAAAGAGTACACTAAGCTTACGTCCACCCCTGCCACCCCCATCCCCGTTGGGCAAATGGTCAAAATGATCTGTTTGTGCTTCGTGAACACTCGCACCTTGCACGGCGGCACCATTGCGCGGCAAAGATGTACCGGGAGATGCGCGCGCGTGCGGCACGTTGCGCGGCAAAGATGTACCGGGAGATGCACGCGCGGCACCATTGCGCGGCAAAGATGTACTGGGAGAAGCGCGGGCGGCACCATTGCGCGGCAAAGATGTACCGGGAGAAGCGCGGGCGGCACCATTGCGCGGCAAAGATGTACCGGGAGAAGCGCGATCATTAGACGGCCGATCGTCATTTCCAAAAGGCAAATATTCCTCTTCAGAGTCAGAATCGGCGAATAACATTTGAACACATCCTCACGGACCACAGTACAAGTTTTTATTAGCCATTTTCTCTCACAAATCTCACAATTTACTCAGACACTCTGAACTGAACTGCTTCCGCATCAATGACACGATCGCTCACTTGCTCTGCTGTTTTCTCCAACACTTTGAATAGGAACATGACGTCATTTTGGTCTTGAATCGAAGTATTACATGTCTGCCATCTAGTGGTAGGGAATACAAATGAGATATTACACCATATTAGGATCTACAGCCTGTTTTATTAAGTATGACGTCTTGTCGCAATTTTGCGACTTTGGCGCTTAGAGGGTTAACATGTAATGTTAATCTTCCCTGCCTGAAAACAGAGGATAAATTTCATCTCTAAAAGACAATTTTTTTAGAGGATACTTTAGTTAACCAAACCCTGCAGCTGTCTGTTAACTCTTCTCCGACGGCGCAGAGGATAAACAAATTTGTACTGGTTTGCAACGGTTCTTTGAATGGAGTGAAACTCACCAAATCTTTGTTTGTAGTGAAAGATTCCGTCTGGAAAAGTTCAGTCTTTGAGATTCTTTGTGCTTGAAGTTTCAAGATTCAGTCTGGAACTCAGTCAGAAAAGTTCATTCTTGGTTTCTTGAAGTTTCAAGATTCCGTCTGGAAAGTTCATTCTTTGTTGAGTTTCAGTTTCTCCATCCGGGTCACGGCACCATCTGTTGGAAACTTTTTCCTTCATCGAAGCAAGAAACCAGGAGACATTGGGATCACGTTCAAGAAGTTATTCTTTATTGAGGACTTCGCGTTGATGTGGCTGCAGTTCTTCCCAAGTCTAACTAAAGTAACTTTACAAGTTATCTTATAGGCATTTCAGTGGGCTGTCCTAAAGGTGCTGACCTTACACACAGCCTTAGAGGTAACCACTAAATCTAATCATCTAAAGACAATAGAGGCAATTACCCCCAACTGAGATAATGGTACCCCCCAAATTGTTTAAACAACACATGGTCACGAGAACTAAGAACATTCACACATAGTTCAACTCTCAGTAGGAAGATCAAAAACTAACAAAACCCCTGACTATTACAATGTTTAGACAGCTGACTTACAGCTGACTTCTAATCAGTAAATTGATGCCATCGTGTTCATCTTGAATGCCCAATGCAGTGTAGTTCACCTTAGTTTTTCATGTGATGTTATGTAAGGAAGCAGGATCAGCAGATCTAAAACATATTCTTAAATTTGAATCCTTCAGAACCATTGGCTTTTACCATTTAAACCACTACAGAATTATTTTTTGTAGTGTGTTTGGGACATATTCCATTAGGATTTAATGCCCCCACCAATAGAACCCAACACATATCAGTAGAGACCCACAGAGACCACTATAATTCCCATTACAACCAATAAAATTCCCATGAAAACCATTAAATCCAATAGAATTTCTGTAATGGTTTCTATAGTTTTTTTAGCAGGGCAGTATCATGTGTGAAAGCTTTATCTTGTTTAGCTGTGGGAAGCAGAACTCTATAACTTTAACTGGTGGGACTGATATTTTGTATGTTGAAAAGGATGTGTAACTGGTTGTACTTGTATAATGTAGCAGAGGGTTTTTGAACACAACACTGAAATAAACTCAATCCACTCTCCTCAACAATAACGCCAATCCAAACACCGACTAATACAACCCACGGTGTTGCCATGGTTTGGCTTCACTTTTATAAGAAATACAGCTGCCAGGTTTCAAACCTGTCAACACTGGATTGGGCTGTCAAAGCAGTCAGGTGGTTCACTACAGGAGTGAACCAGTGTGTTTGCTTCAGAAGTCATTTTCACGTAACTAGTGACGTAATGATACAAGCTCCGAAGCAGTGGTTCATTGCAAGGACCGTTCGAGTTTGAAGCAAGCTTCGGAGCGTCGGTGCCAGACGTAACATCACTATCTGTAAGCAAGGTATCTGCAACAAAAGTTTAATAATGAAATACTAAAAATAACCTAAAATAATTTGTAAACAACCCAGAAAGAAAGATGCATGTATGCATGGGTTTTCAGTTACCGTCCTTTTGTGTGGCCACATCATCAGCCATCACAGATCATATAAAAAAAAATCTAGAATTCATAGACAATTGGAAAAGTTTTTGGGGCAGACCTGACCTGTTGAAAAGAGATGGTATTCATCCCTCCTGGGATGGTGCTGCTCTTCTCTCTAGTAATTTGGCTCATAGTCTTAGAGATAAAACATGACAATCTGGGGCTCAGGTCAGGAAGCAGACAGACTGGCTTAACCGACCGTCTGCTAGCTGTCTCACGTCACCAAGGTCAGATAAATCCCATCACACCTCTTTCACCTAGCTATCATCACATAGAGACTGTGTCTGTTCCCAGAATTTGGAAATCCAAAAAATGTTTCAACCCATCTAAGGTTAAAAATTTAATTGATTTTCAACAAATAAAAAACAGCTATAATACAGATGAGCAAATGATAAAGCTTGAGTTGCTGAATATTCAATCCCTTACTTCAAAAGCACTTATTGTTAACGATATGATTACTGACTATAATCTAGATGTGCTGTGTTTGACAGAAATCTGGCTAAAACCAAACAATTACATTACTTTAATTGAGTCCACCCCGTAAGATTACTGTTTTAAACATGAACCTCATCTGAAAGGCAAAGGGGGAGGTGTTGCTGTAATTTATAGTAATATTTTCAAAATCACTAAGAAATCTAGTTTTAAATATAGTTCTTTTGAAGTGTTAAATGCTTAATATAAAAATATATAGTGTAAATGACAAATCACGTTTGAGATTTGTGCTGGCTACTGTATACAGGCCACCAGGGCACCGTAAAGATTTTATCAAAGAATTTGCTGACTTTCTATCAGAGTTAGTATTGGCTGCAGATAAAGTACTAATTGTTAGTGATTTTAATATACATATAGATAATGAAAAATATGCATTGGGTTTGGCATTTAAAGACATTCTGAACTCTATTGGAGTTAGACAACACATGTCAGGACCTACTCATTGTCGTAATCATACTCTAGATCTAATATTATCAGACGGAATCAGTGTTGATGCTGTTGAAATTCTGCAGCAGAGCGATGACATCTCAGATCATTATCTAGTCTCGTGTAAATTACATTTAGCCAAGGCTGCAAAGCCGACTCCGTGTTACAAATATGTGAGATCAATCACTTCTGCCACTAAAGATTGCTTTATTAATAATCTTCCTAATCAGTTTTATCATCTCAGCATCCCGGATAGCTTAGAAGAACTCGATATTGCAACAGAAACTTTTAACTCTCTCTTTTTCAGCACTTTAGTCACAGTTGCTTCGTTGCGCTTAAAGAAGATTAAAGAAAATAGTCCAACGCCATGGTACAACGAGCACACTCAGGTACTTAAGAGAACAGCCAGAAAAATGGAGCGCAACTGGAAGAAAACAAAACTAGAGGTATTTCGCATTTCATGGAAAGAGAGTTCAATTGCATACAGAGAGGCCTTAAAAGCTGCTAGATCTGCTTATTTTTCTACGGTGCCCGGGAAGTCACCTGTGGGAGAAAAAAGAATAATCCGTGGCGACGGTTTTGCAATCCGTCCGCTCAGTTTATAAACCGTACTCACGAATTCTCAAACTGTTCCCTCGGTTTAACAAATCGTGCCCACGGATTAATAAACCGTACCCACGAGTTTCTAATCGGTGCTCTCAGATTTGTAAACTGTGCCTTCAGTTTTTGCAATCTGTACCCACAAATTCATAAACCGTGCCCACGCTTTCGCAATCCGTTCCCACGGGTTTGTAATCTGTACTCACGGATTTGTGGCTCACTCTCATTTTAGAAGAACACGTTGTTAACGAATCTTATTGTATATTGTTTTATTGAATATTAAGGAATACATCAAATTGTCTTAACTGCGTCTGCATGCTTAAAGTGATTCTCTATTTTAGCGGGTATGGGTGGAATGTACTATTTAATAGGCCTATGAATGACGTGCATCAAAATATTTTGTTTATTTGTGATAATCTCTTAGCATTTTATTATTATTTTCTAACCTGTATTATGACTGATATTTAACGAATTGCTTTGTTAATTTTTTTTAAGTTTTGGACAAAAGCGTCTTCTAAATATGTAGCCTAAAATGTAATAATAATTATAATAATAATAATTATTATTATTATTATTATTTGAATTAATAACTATAAATAAGTTCACTTAAGACAGTAATATATTTATCATAAAATTATTTATGAATGTTTTATTTTTAAGCAAAAATTATGCAAAAAAATTAGGCCTATTTTATCCAAAACTGTAAAAGGTTAGGTTATAGCCTATAATAATAAAGCATTGATAAATTATTTGATGACAAACATATTACTGTATTACTAAGTGAACTCGTTTATAGTTCATTTATAACTCAAATAATAATAATAATAATAATAATAATAATTATTATTATTATTATTATTACATTTTAGGCTACATATTTAGAAGACGCTTTTGTCCAAAACTTACAAAAAAGGAACAAAGCAATTCGTCAAATATCAGTCATAATAGCCTACAGGTTAGAAAATAATAATAAAGTGCTAAGATTATCACAAATAAACAAAAGATTTTGATGCACGTCATTCATATTAAATCGTATATTCCACCCCATACCCGCTACAATTGAGAATCACTTTAAACATGCAGACGCAGTTAAGACATGTATTCCACTTATTACACAATAAAACAATGCAATAAGATTCGCTAACAACGTGTTCTTCTAAAATGAGAGTGAGCCACAAATCCGTGAGTACAGTTTACAAAACTCATGGGAACGGATTGCGAAAGCGTGGGCACGGTTTATGAATTTGTGGGTACAGATTGCAAAAACTGAAGGCACGGTTTACAAATCTGAGAGCGCGGATTAGAAACTCGTGGGTACGGTTTATTAATCCGTGGGTACGATTTGTTAAACCGAGGGAACAGTTTGAGAATTCGTGAGTACGGTTTATAAACTGAGCGGACGGATTGCAAAACCGTCGCCACGGATTTTTTTTTTTACTCCCACAGGTGACTTCCCGGGCTCCGTATTTTTCAATCCTATTAGAAAACCCTAGATATTTATTTGAAACAGTGGCTAAACTAATGAAAAAGAAAGCTTCAAGCCCAGAAATTTCCAAGCAACACAGCAGTAATGACTTGATAATATCAGGGACAAAATTATAACTATGCAACCGTCTACTACAGTATCGCATCAGGGAGTGCATTGTAGTCTCCCTAATGAAAAATTCTATTCATTTATTGCTATAGGAGAGGAAGAATTTGCTAAACTCATTAAATCATCTAAACTGACAACATGTATGTTAGACCCTATACCAACTAAGCTACTGAAAGAAATGCTTCCAGAGGTCATAGATTCTCTTCTTACTATCATCAATTCATCTTTGTCTCTAGGATACATACCAAAAACCTTTAAGCGGACTATGATTAAACCGCTTGTTAAAAAAACACAACTTGATCCTACAGAATTAGTCAATTACAGGCTGATCTCGAATCTACCCTTTCTGTCAAAGATACTAGAAAAGGCAGTATCTTCACAACTATGTTCCTTTTTAGAAAAAAATGATATCTGTGAGGATTTTCAGTCAGGATTTAGCTGAGACTGCTCTCATTAGAGTTACAAATGATTTGCTCTTATCATCCAATCGTGGTTGTATCTCTCTATTGGTGTTACTCGATCTTAGTTCTGCATTTGACACTATTGACCAAAAAATTCTTTTATATAGACTTGAAAATTATGTTGGCATTAGTGGAATTGCATTAGCATGGTTTAAATCATACTTATCTGGGCCCGGTTTCCCGATAACGCTCACTCTTAGCGCGCTAAGAAAGCTCGAAAGATATATCTTACCAAAGTTGTTTATGTTCCTAAGTGTGTTCCCCGAACCATAGGAAGCTGCTTAAGATATACCTTCTTACGTGCGACGTTACCCGGCGCTGTCCGTGGCGATGGTGCTGAATTGTTTGATATCGATGGCTCGAGAATCAATTATTCTCTCGTGCAGGGGCTGTTTATGTGAGAAAGCGGTGATCTTTATAAATTAAGCACTTCAGAAATAGTTGAAATTGCAATTTATTATGATTATTGGATATTATAAAAAATAATCCAAACTATAATAGCCTATAATAGCCTAGCCTACATATTTTAAAATTGTAACATATATTGCTGCCACAATAACCTTTTCAAAAATTTACGTGCCTTCTTCTCTTTCCCATTTTTGTTCGCTGAGGTGGAGCTGCGATGAAATATTGTTCTTGTAAATACTTTACAGCATTTCAGTAATAAAAGTTTACTCGGCAGTGATCAAAAAGGATTTAAACCGTGAATTTTGAATCTCTTGTAAACTCAGAGATGTGGATTCAGACGGCAATTAAATTACCACACGACCTGTTTGTCAAAAAACAGAAGGTACTAATTTGGCCAGGGATTTTTACGCGGGTTGGGTGAGAAAAACACTGATATTATGGATTCGGACGGCACTAAAATCACCGACTTACCCCTGTAAATGTTTAAAATACCGGACGAGCCCATGAGAAACAATATTAGCATCCGAATAGGACTTAACTGACAGTAGCCTATGCTTTCACTGGCCTTTAAAAGAGCGTTTTAATTAAATTAATAATATTGTATAATAATATAATTAAAAATCTAACAACAATCAGTGTAATGACAATTTTAATCTTTGCATGAAAACACTTGAATTAGCCTAATTTAATACTGTCTGGGTGTATTAAAACTTCAGAATTATATTCATATAGACCTGCAACAGTGATAAGGTAAAGCTAAGAGTGGTCCAGACCAACCTTACGAAAGTGTGACTTACAGAAGATATACTTAGCGAACGAACGTTTCGGGAATCGTGCCATAAGGTTAAGAGAGAGGTTAAGGAATAGGTTAAGAACTACTTAGAGATAAGAACGCTTTGGGAAACCGGGCCCTGACCGTTATCAGTTTGTAGCAGTAAATGAAGAGATGTCTTATCGATCACAAGTTCAGTATGGCGTACCACAAGGCTCAGTACTAGGGCCACTCTGTACATGCTACCATTAGGAGATATCATTAGGAAGCATGAAATTAGCTTTCACTGTTATGCCGATGATACTCAGCTCTATATTTCTTCACAACCTAACGAAAACTACCAATTCACAAAACTAACGGAATGCATAGCTGATATAAAAAATTGGATGACTAGTAATTTCCTACTACTAAATTCTGAAAAAACAGAGATTCTAATTATTGGACAAAAAACTTCCTCACGTAATAATCTAGAATACTGTCTAACACTTGATGGCTGCTCTGTTAAGTCTTCGTCGTCGGTTAGGAACCTGGGTGTGCTCTTTGATGCCAATCTTTCATTTGAAAGTCACGTGTCTAGTATCTGTAAAACTGCATTTTTCCATCTTAAAAATATATCTAAATTACGCCATATGCTCTCATTGACAAATGCGGAACAATTAGTTCATGCGTTCATGACCTCAAGGCTAGATTATTGTAATGCTCTACTGGGTGGTTGCCCTGCACGCTTAATAAACAAACTACAGCTGGTCCAAAACGCAGCAGCTCAAGTTCTTACCAGAACCAGGAAGTATGACCATATTAGCCCTATTCTGTCAACACTGCTTTGGCTACCTATTAAACATCGTATACTGTTGTAGAAATTTTTGTATTTTACTCTTTCTTAGACTTTGTGTGAATCTTTTTCTTTTTATTTAACTTGTGTTTCTCTCTCAATGTGAATGTATGTCACCTGGAATGCAACCAAGAAATCAGACAGTAAAACAAGTCTTTAGTGTGAGTAATCTAATCAAGAAAAACAGAGGGGTTAGCAGTAAATAAAGACCTTTGACCTCACGGATGTGAAGACAGTAAAGTCCAAGGGGGTTAGAAGGGCCATATTCTAAAACCAGCTTGATTTGATCATACTGAAGTAGGGGTATAAGAAGACTGTCTGTTTTCTGTGTGATTAGGTCTTGCTCCTATCACTGGGTAGCTGCGGTGATTTATGTGACCAAGCCTCTTAAAGAGAATAAAACCTTTTCTCTTTAATACAAATTGACTTTGAATGTTTCTTATGCCTGATGCTGTTTTGTTAGTTATTGTTTTTGCCGCAACATATACATTTTAAAATATTGCTGATTGACAAAGTACTAAATGGTTTAGCTCCGCAGTACTTGAGCGAGCACTTAACGCATTATAGTCCTTCACGTCTATTGCGATCTCAAAATTCCGGCCAGTTGATAATACCTAGAATATCAAAATCAACTGCTGGCGGTAGATCCTTCTCCTATTTAGCACCAAAACTTTGGAACAGTCTTCCTACCATTGTCCGGGAAGCAGGCAAACTCTGTCAGTTCAAAGCTAGACTAAAAACACATCTCTTTGACCTAGCATACACATAACACATTATAGACTTCTATAATTCAATGTTAGGCTGCATAGATCAGGTCAGCCGGAACCGGGAACACTTCCCATAAATCCTGATGTACTTGTTACATCATAAGAAGGATGACGTCTACGCTAATATTAGTCTCTCTGTTTATTCAAGGTTTACCGCAGTCTGCCGGATCCATGCCGTATCCAGATCTGATGAAGGACCTGCACCTGGACTCGATGACAACCCTTACAAAAAAGAAGTTTATTCAAGTGTTCTATAAACATACTTCTTTTAAACTAAAAATAAGAAAGTATACTTTCAGTCTACATTTTATATACTTCTCAAAAATATACTTTATGTTCTTCTCAGAAATATACTTAAAATTATACTTAAGTGTACTTGACTTGAAAAGTCCAAGTATATTTGGCCTGTACTTGTACTCAATATTTTGATTGAGATATACTTAAAAGTATAATTAAGTATTCAAAGTATACATGGCTTGTATTTGTAGTTTAGTCCCAAGCAGTATTGAAATAGTACACTTACAAGTTTACTACAAGTACACATTGATATTAGTATACATACTACATAAAGTATACTTAAAAATATACTTGAACATTACTTAAGTATACTTCATAAAATGAACTTGAAGTATACTTTTTTGCAGGCACGTGCACACATAGACATCAAAGGGGGCTTGAGCACCTGCCCTTTTTATTCCTGGAGAGAAAGTGCCCTTTTTTCTGGGGTGCTTTTTTTTATTTATTTTTTTAATAATATATATTCCTGTTTGCGTACAGCTTCCCTGTCAAACAAATATATTTATTGAAGAATAGTATATCTAAATATCAGGTCAGGAGTTCTGAAGCGCTCCCTCTCTCTCTCTCTCCCGATTAAAACCCGATTGTATTGCTTCCGCTAAAGAAAATAGTACGCTCCGTCTCTACGGTTAGAATCCTGTGAGTCCATAGCAACGCTCTGTTTTTCATGGCAACGGTCTGTTATACTCCGCACAGCGGTCTGTTATCAAGAAATAACAGACCGCATTCTACATTGGAATTCAACCAAGCCATGTAATAAAATAAGTTAGTAATAAAATAAGCATATATCACCACCAGGTGATATGCTTTAGTTATTTTGTTTATCCTATTTACCTGCATTGCCCTGTCAATTAGATGCAAATGTGCGCATTTTAACTAGTTGACACCTAATTGCATACAGAACGTCCCCAGTTAATGACTTAATTACATCAAGAGTCTTTCCCCCTGAAATTGAGAAATCTAAATTGGTGAATTTAGAAGAAATCTACAGATGCAAACAGATGGAGGATACACTCTAAAAAATGTAGTAAATCTGAGTAACTGCATCTGGTACATTAATAAATAAAACTGAGTAGAAATAAGTTAACATTAAAGATTAAAAATAACAATATTTATAAATTAACTTTTTATTTATGAGTAATTTAACTTTTTTTTATTTCCTCTAAACCTTTATAAAATAGTATTCCATACAACCACAAATACATACATGACATTGGCTTTTATTGAATTTTTACTCAATTATTTTGGTAAGTTTAATTCAAACAAGCAAGTAAGATTTTCAGAGATTTTATTAAGTTAATAAAGTTAAATATTTCTGTAATATTTACTAAGCCACAGAATATTTTTAAGAGTGTAGCAGGTTTAAAACAAACTCCATCTAAATGTGGATTTTGAAGGTTTTATTTGATGATACAGTCCTCTCCCTGCTCCTCAAATGTGAAACTAAGTCCATGTCAGTCACCATCAGTTATTGTGTATGTGTCTGTGTGTGTACATGCATAGCAATAATAATATTAATGTATTTGATTAAAACATTAAGGCAATTCAGTATTCTGATGCTTGGTTGTGTGAAGCTAAAAAGTTATTTTGCTTGTGAAACAAAAAGTATTTAAACAATTAATAAATATATACTTGAAACTAGTAGCATAGAAAATGTTTTCAAAACATGCACATTGTGGAATGGTTTCCTTTGCTGCTCTATAAACCTAGTGAATACTAGGAGACCATGGTTCTGTGTGAACTGATTATTTTGTAGACATCTTTTGAAAATGAAACAATTGTGTGAGTTTGAGGAAGATAAAATTAATTAACTTTTTAAATAATTTTTTTAAAAAGGAAGTTAGAGTTGTGTTAATATATATACTTTTTTATAAAAAAAATAAATAAAAAAAAATGTAATTATGAGAAGTGCCCTTTATTTCACTTGAGCCCCTGCCCCTCAAAATGTCTGTGCACGTCCCTGCTTTTTTGTACGCAGTCCTGAAGTGTCAACCAGTCCCTCCACTGTGAAGGCCTCCTTCCCTTCCCTTCCCTTCCCCTCAGTACAGATAAAATGTTGTCGGGATAATTCCGGTTCATGTGGCTACGCAGACGCGACAAAAAAAATCTGTATTATACATTTTTAAGACAGACAAGTAATTTATTGAGGGTTGATTTGTAAAGAAGGACTACACGCCTGCGCACATATTCAAACGCGCATACCTTTGGACTGAACATGTAATGCGCATGTGCGCGGGTTTACTTTTTTGAGGTTTGCGCAGAGATGACGGATAATTGTTTGCACCTTCAAACAGGGAGTGGGTTCTTCTCGAGACCTCAGGCACTGTTTTGTGCGGATGGACAGCCGGAGCGCGTTAAGGGTTTTTCTGTTAGAACGGTGTTGTGTTAGCAGCCCCTAAGTTAATAACTAATGATCTTCGCAACGGAAGTGAATCAATCAATCAAAACTAACTTTAGCTGGACAATAACTTTATCCTAGAGCTGTTGTAAAGCCTAAACAGTTTGTTACGGTAATTTCCTATTATCACTAAAGCTTTTTTGAAACAATCCATATTGTTAAAAGCGCTATATAAATGAAGGTGACTTGGCTTGACTTATCCTCTCTACGGTCTGCAATGTCAGAAATGCCCTCCTGGCATAGCTGGGACATGAACTGGCAACGTGATCTCATGAGAATACGTGTGTATTTTTACGTAAAGTGTAATTCTACCATACGTACATTTACTTACGTTTTATACACACAGAAACGTATAATACTGACGTATTTACAGCACTAAAACGTAAAATATTTACGTATTAACAGCACAAAAACGTAAATTATTTACGTATGAACAACTCTACCGACGTACATATTTGTACGTATTCTTATTTATGCATATTAAAATCGTGGCATTAATGTTTTGACTCTATTGCATTCAAATGTCTTATCAGTTACGTTTTCAGTCGCATTTATTATTATTAAATGCAGTTTACTCAAGAAATAGGCTAATAACCATTCGCTCTGTTCGTGCCTTCTGCTGCAAACTCGTTTCGGAGGATTAGCCTACATGCAGTTACACAAGAATACACTTTAAAACCTTAAAAATACCTTATTTAATCGTTTAACCATTTTGTAATATTAAGTTTATTTACAGTGAGACACAAAATGCGTTTTCTCCAATAGAACAATAATACACCAAAACCCAACATAAATTCACAAAAGACATACATTTTATTAGCTTGATATTATAATCCAAATCTTTAGAATCCATACGTTTGCAAGAAAGAGATCCAAATTCAGCCCTTTATCCAGTGAGTGATCTTCATTTCCATTTCACAGGCTATCAAAGCAGCGCAGTCCGTAGCTGTCAAATTCCACGCTCGTAATGAATTTAAATTCAAAAATTGCGCCCTCAAGAAGCGTTACGACATGTTTTACGGCAGTAATATCAAACGCTCATTGGCTCTCGCCTAGAGGTGGGCGATACTGCAAATTTCGGTATCGATCCGATACCAAGTAAATACAGGGCCAGTATCGCCGATATCGATACCGATACCAATACTTTTTCATTTTAAAAGCATGCACTTGAACTTGTATGCACTTTCCTGTGCTAGAGCAGTGTGTCATGATTTATGAGGTGAATGCATCATTAATATGCTAAATCTGAATATGTTTTCATGACTACTAAATATTTTGTGATTTGTGCTCTCAACTCGCCTGTAATTAGTCAGTGACTTTTACAAAACTACCCTAATTATAGTAAAAGTACTATTGTACACTAGCCTACTGTTCAAAAGTTTGGGGTCTGTAAGATTTTTAATTCTCTTCTGCATTTATTTTATCAAAAATACAGTAAAAACTGTAATATTACAATTTAACATAGGCAATCTGTTTTCTATGCCATAGTAAACTGTAATTTATTCATGTGATCAAAGCTGAATTTTCGGCATCATTACTCCAGTCATGATGATATTTCATTTTAATATGCTGATTTGCTGGTCAGGAAACATTTCTTATTATTATTAATGTTGAAAACAGTTTCATATTTTTGTGGAAACCATGATACATTTTATGAAACATTATTTGATGAACAAAGTTGAAAGAACAGCATTTATATGAAGTAGATTTTTTTAACAGTGAAAAACCCTTGACTGTCACTTTTGATCAATTTAATGCATCGATCCTTGTTGAATAAAAATATTAATTTCATTAAAAAATCTTACTGACGTCAACATTTTGAAACTTTATGTACACTTTTGGTTTGTTTATTGTGAAATAACTCCCGATTGTTTATCTGTCATCTAAGCAAGGCTTCGTTTCCCAAACACACTGGTCCTGTGAGCTCAGCGAAGCACCAGCATCGAACGCTCTCTGTGATTGATTGGTTTCGTCTTGTATCCAAATGACTAGGAGAAAAAGTTCTCCTACACAATTATCTGCTAACATTCGCTTATTTTTTTCACTTAGAAGCTTATTTTACGCACTGAATTGCGTGATAAATTAATAAAAATGACTGGTAAAAAAACACACATTTGGATCGATATTTTTATGTGAGGATCGATCCTTTTCGATACCACGTCAGTATCGATAGTATTGATACTTCAGATCGATCTGCCCACCTCTACTCTCGCCACAGATTGCGACATGCCGTATTTCAGTCGGTAAACTACATTTGAAATGGAGAAGCGCGCGCGCCTTCACACCCATTTTTTACAGTCTATGCTTCACACAGAGCGAAGCCGGATTAACATTTTCATGGATTAATAACTTAAATTCTGCTCTGTACCTCATTCAAAACTATTATACTGAAAGAGAGGACTGTGACTGCAACACATCGTCATGTGAACGACTTTTGGTACCGGTTTTGACATTTTCGCAATAAACAAATTATTGTGATTACACGTATGTTGTAATTTTTCTTCATAATTGTAGCCTATGTAGTTTTAAGAAATTGTTATGGGTAGGTTTAGGGGTAGGAGTAGGATTAGCTGCTAAAAAAATCTTTTAATGCTATATTGTTAATAAAATTGCCATTTCCCTACACATCTCTCTAGGCTACGTTTTGTCCTTTTTATATTCTGTATAAAATGGGTAACGTTATGTTTAGGTTTGGGAGTGGGGTTAAGGGATCTTCCATTTATCTATAAAACGGTAAAAGGTAAATTATACAGATATCTTAATGATATGAAATATTCGTAAATATTTTACGTTTTGTAGCAGTAAAAAACGTAGTAATGTTACGTTTAATTGTTGCAGATACGTCCATATCATACGTTTCAGCATCTATCCAAACGTACAAAACGTACGTTTTCTATCTTTGAAAATTACGTATTAATACTACGTATTAACAATGAGACCAGGCTGTATAAATGCATTTATGGATATACGTTGAATCTATACGTATTTTAAGTTGTAATACGTAAATATAGATACGTATCGAACCTGAAATAACGTCCATATGATACGTAAAAGTCACTATAATACGTAAATATATATACAAATTGGATCGTTTTTATTTACGTCTAAATATGTACGTTTCACACCGTTCAAAACATGGATTCATAAAGAGCAAAGCATTTAAATTTTTTCTAAACCAAAAACACAACCCCACCAAGTTAAACAATGCGGAAAAAGAACACAAACATACAACTAGACAGCACACAAGTCAAATCTAACAAGACATACTGTATGGAAAACAACACACTAGAAAAAAAAAAAAAAAATCAATACACACAATATTGTGTTCTGTATATATGACCTGTTTCATATGGAGTATGGGATATGGAATAGAAAGACAATGTTTTTTTTCAGTGAAATGAGAACATTACAAGAACATTCTTCAAGGACAAATTACATTGTAAGGACGTTCCATGAACATTGTACTCAGAACATTTTATGATAACTTTATGATAACATTCAGCAAATAACAACATTTTAACATTTTCTCTCAACATTACAAGAACATTCATCAAGTGCACATCACATCTTAAGGACCTTCCATGAACATTATCTTTTAAAGAACATTAATAAAAACTATGGAAATGTTCCCAGTTTGGTGAGATGAAGTATTATTATGATCAAGGAATCTGCAGGGTCCTTGAATAAAATTGTAATTTTCTTTCATTCAAATCACAGTGGTATTGTAAAGGTGACAGAGACTTGCATAAAAACATGCATTCATTTAGTTGTGAATTATTTAGTGTTTACCAAAGGACATATGGTTTATCACTGTGACATCTGGCAGTGTGTGTTTTTTATTGTCACACTGTTCTATTTTTCACCTTGATTCTTCAGCTACTTGACAGTTGCTGTAAATGAATGTGGCACAAGCAACGCCTAAGTAAAGGGATCAATTCCCAGCGATCACACAAATTTATCTATACCACAAATGCAATGTACAGTACAGTTTTGGATAAAAGCATCTGCAAAATGAATATCTTTCTTTTTGTTTATTGATATCTCCAGAGTCCTTTGCATTCACTTAAAATCATAAAGTGCCAATCAATAGCTTGAGGAGCATTTCTTTCCTGGGATATCAAAGGGCTTGTCATAAACTAAAGCCAAAAACCTTTTCATTTGACATTATGGTCCTTTTCATTTTCATTATGACATTATTTGCTAATTGCTAATGCTAGTCAGAAGTAGATGGTATTGATGGAGGGACTTTCCCTACAGAGTATTTGAGTGGACAGATTTATTGAGAGTGCAGTAATCACCAATATTTTGGTCAATTTCTGTAAGGAATGACTGTACATGTTAAATCTGATCAGCTAGAAGTTCATTTAACATTTAGGAGTGCACTCCACTACACTATCCATGTTCTTAAAGGTAACAGATATGAGCTACAATTTTTTTTTTTTTTTTTTTTTTTTTCATAAAGTCTTGCACAAGACACAAGTCTGCCAGTTTTGCTTGGTCTCCTCTAATTTCAGCTAACATCTGGAAGTAACATGGACATTTTACTGGACTGTCTTTTCTGGACTGAAATGTTGTAATTAAGTCTCATTAATTGACATGCCCCCAGCATGTAATTATAGACAGAGAGATGGGCAGCAGCAAAAAGAGAAACAGCTTTAAATTACTCATTCATGTGTGCAGAGAAAAGTTTAACCGTCTTGTAAGAAGCATAGATTTACATAGGTCATCCTCAATTACTCTGGAATGATTTTTGGTAATGGCACTGGGTTCATTTCTTTCCAGAAGAATGTGACAATTATATCTGCCATTTAACCTCCTAGCCCTCGATTTAGATTTGACCCTGTCATGACAGACACCAATCAGAATAAAACATGATGAGCATCAGAGACAGGATTTCTGCAAGGACTGTGAGTAATTGTTTCAACCAAGACCATTTGGAGTGAGATTGAAGTAATGAGTTGCAGAGCAGTTGATTCGACATGACTGATCATGGCAAAACTTTTTGCCAAGTTTTTTTTTATTTTTTTGACATTTATTTATTTGTTCAAATATACAGTAAAAACTGTAATATTAGGAAATATTATTACAATTTGAAATAACTGTTTTCTATTCTAATATTTTTGTAATGTTATATGTAATTCAGTGATTTTTTTTATCAACTATTACTCGCTTTCAGTGTCTTGGGTCTTTCAGAAATCATTCTAAAATGCTGATATGGTGCTCAAAAAACTTTCCTTATTGTTATGTTGAAAAAAGTTTTGCTGCTTAACATTTTTGTGATACTGTAATACTTTTTTGGGAATCTTTGATGAATAGAAAGTTCAGAATTTATTTTAAACAGAAATAATTTGTTAATTATAAATGTGTCATTTAGATTAGTTTCAAAACATTTGATCTTGATCTTTGGTAAATAAAATTAACTTTGCCCAAACTTTTTAATGGTATGCTTGCAATCAAAATTACATCAGCATATGAGAGTCAAATTGGATGACTTTAGGGACTCATCTCAAGATCACTCATGTAAAGTCTTTAAAAGTAGTTCACTTTAAAATGAAAATTATCCCATGATTTACTCACTCTCAAGCTATCCTAAATGTATTTGACTTGCAATAGTTAATAAAAATATCCTAGCTCTTCCAAGCTTGATAATGGCAGTGAATTGCAACCAACAGTTTGAAGCTAAAAAAAGTGAATCCATCCATCATAAACGAACTCCACAAGGCTCCGGGGGGTTAATAAAGGCCTTCTGAAGCAAAGCAATGAGTTTGTGTAATAAAAATATTCAGTTAGTTCATTATACTTATTTTAAAGAATAAAGTTTATTTTGTGGCTTAAATTTCATGTTACTCAGACTGACATGTTTGGATCGTCAGCTTTTGCAAATTCGTAGACTTTTGAAAATCAAGTTATTTTTTACCAGGAAAGTAATGGTTTTGATTGCACAAAGTTTTTTTATTGTCTCAAATAACAAAAAATATTTTATTTAAACCCATGAAAATGCAGATCCTGTTGAAATTAATAGTGAAAAGTCACTTTTTAAAACTGTCGTTCCATTGTTAACCCTTAGCAGATTTCGACTCATATATGTAAGGTGATGAAAGTTTAAAGTGCACTGTGGACTAAAGGTCAGTAGTCTTGATGCACATAGATTGCTATAATAATCGTCTCATGAAACACAGGTGTTGCTCATGTGTGCACAGGTTGCTTCACACCTGGAGTAAAGAAGTCAAGCAAATTGAAGTTCAGGTTGCCTTCACACTACAACGGGCTAAAATCACACAAACACCTCCCACACGCAAGCCAATCAATTCTCATGCTTCACAGCACCTCCCACACAAGTGTTCCCACACCAACCACGCAAATGTTGCACCCTGATAACCATGAGAGGGAGAGATTAATGGAGAGAAAGAGAAAGAATGAAGGAGAGACAGGTGGACAGACACAGTTATATTTATTCACAGCTGTTTTCTGTGTACCCCATGTGAACTTAAATTGTCACTTAAAGGTGCTATATGTAGTTTTTCTACTAAAATGAATCCATTTTTATTGCCTGTGTGTGAAGGGGTTGTAATCTCATATTAAAATGATCCACTTTGCGGGTTTTGCTATTACCTCGGAGAGCAAGTATTCTTATTTTTATGTGAAGGTGCCGGGTCGGATTTACCGCGAAATCCAGTGACGTGACCTGCATGCGCGCTCCCGAGCCTCTCGCCTCGTCAACTGACTTTGCACTCAACAGCGACGACACTGCAACTTATGACATGGACTTATGACTTATGCAACTTATGACATGTCTGATAACACTAAGAAATGACCTGCTCCCAGCAACAACACAGTCTCCAACACAAACTCCACATATTGATAAAAAACAAAAAAAAAGTTTTTTTCTGCTGAAGCTCGTAAGCAAGGCCAGACGTGAATCGGATCAACTTCGGACGAAAACACGGATCAACATCGGCAGGTCATTTGAATCATGGAGAAACCTTATCTACAAACCTAGAATGTACATTTCCTGAAGAAAATGTAAAGTGGTGCTTGCAGTGGCAAAATTCGGCACGGTTGCTAGGGTTCCATACTCATCATGGTACGAGCATGATAAAAGCTGATAAAAGTAGCCTATTATTGTAACGTTGCAGTGGGAGTTTACCTGAGTTTCCAGCATGTTGTGTGATGCTTTCTCCGGTATGTTGCATCTCAGTCTGGCCGGTACCCAGAGTGCTCGCGAGTCACTCATGAGTTCGAGCACGCGCACGAGCACTCGCTTGTAAACTTATTGGTTGCAATCTGAAACATCACCGCTAGAGGCCGCTGAAAACTACATATATCCCCTTTAAAAAAAGATGTCAAATATAAAAAAGATACACAAAGTTCAGGGCTCAACCATAAGGACCCAGGGCAAGCTTAAACGTCGCTCATGCAGGACAGTTCAGTCAATGTCACTTGCCTGATCGGGCCAATGCTGCATCACGAAAGCTTATCATTTGCATTGATTTACTGACAATGCACAAATTAATAAACACAGACATAGCCAGATCACTTCCATAATGACCAACGCAATCTTCCAAGAATAGTGCAAATTAGCGTCTGATTTAAGAAAAGGTTTTTTTTTGGGGGGGGGGGGGGGGGGGGGGGTAAATAATGGTGCAAATACTAGTAAATTGACTAGCGCAAACCTAAGTAAATGTAAGTTGCATGATTCATTTAAATACTCTCCTCCCATAAATTTTGTATCTGAAAGGGAAACTCCTACAAATGCATAAGATCAGCTGCAAAAATAACCCTGTCCATGCCTTTTCACTGTGTCTTAAATCCAGTAAATCCAGACAATAGATTTTTAGAGCCAAAAGAGGGTTTGCACTGGCGGAAGCTGTTAGAAAATCTGGCTCATAGTCTGTTATATCTTGAGTGAACATATGTTAATCAATGTTAATCAAAAAACAAAGGACAAAGAAAAAAGCACTGCTCTTGACTGAATAACTTTTATAACTTTAATAATGATTAATCTATATTTAATTTATATAGTGAAGACTACGCAGTGCTATTTTACATTTGATTAATAATCTTCTTGACCTGAAAATTACTGTTAGACTTACCTGAAAAACATGGTGTCACAACCATATTTATTAAGGTTATGGGTCAAAATAAAAAACAATGTTAATAACTAGGCCAATTTTATTCATTACTTTTTTGTGGTGGGGTCAGTGAAAATTTTGGCAGGGCAAGTAAAAATTTTAACCACTGGCCAGAAGAAAAAAATCCTCAGCGTTGAGCTCTGCACAACAAAAGGTTAGGCAAGAATAAGATGAATGACAGGTGAGATGTATTGCGCAAGTTTTTTTTTTTTTTTTTTTTTTCTCAGGCTATTTGGCCATACTTTTCTTTTTAATGTAAGTATATTACTGGGGCTATCAAGGTCCAAAATTACAAAAATACAGTAAAAGTATCATTAAAGTGTAATTTCATGGTGTTGGTTTTGTCATTTTGGAACTCGACAGCTTGATTTGCATAAATCCTGAAACCAGGATATTCTTTAGAAAGGAACAACATGAGGATGAGTAAATAATTATACCATTTTTATTTTTAGGTGAACTATACCTTTAAGTTCACATAGGAAATACTGCTAGAGCTCATACAGACCATGATAACTTCTCTACCTTGTGTCTTATCTTCCCATTACTATGCAAATGAAGGAATCAACTGTGATCGATTATGGTCGATTGACCAGGTTATCTCAAAATGAATCTGCTTGATTTTTTTGTCAAACACCACAGTCTCCATTCTATGCAGAAAGGTTTATAAAAAGCAGTGTGACGGCAGAAGATAAAGAAATAAGTCATAGAAGAATGACTTTGATGAAAGGAGAAAGGGAAACAGATACAGCAAACTAAAAAGAAAATGTCCTTGAGACAGGTATTGGCACATAGTGTTTACTACATAATCCTTGTAAAAAGTATTGATGCTGAAACACTTCCAGAAAGTTATATATACATAAAGCTGTAAGTTATATAAAGAGTTATATAAAGTCTGTCTAAAGACACCAGCAGCAGTTTTTATCAATGACTCACAAAATGTTCTATCAACAATTACATTCAGACTCACACTTGTGTGTCTACTTTGGCTCACACCTGGACATCCAGAGAGTACAAGGTGCATGGACTGGTGGCATAATGGTTTCCACTCACTTACACATGAAAGGACTGAAATGGGCAGCATATCTAACACTTAAATAAATATGGCTTACAAATTGCATATTTGTTTTTTCTGCCCAGATCACCAAATAGCCAGACATCTCTCAATTAAAGTATGACCAAATTCAGAATGAATGACAATTTAAAAAGTTTAAATAGAATAATTTAATAATGACCCCCCCCCCCTCCCCCCTCCCCTTCTTAGAATTAAATTTCTTTAATTCTAAGAAAAATCAGACTCAGAATAGCATGTAGTAAATATGTATATGCTTAAACACTTTCTATGTGCGTGCACGTCTGTGTAAGTGTGTGTGAATGCATTTGTGTGCGTGTGTGTGCACGTCACAGCTGGGTATATAAGTGCCTCTCTCCCTCCTTCCCGAGAATACACTTTCATTCTCCTCCAAGCTCACAAAACAGAATAAGGTAAGAGATCCTATCTATCTATCTATCTATCTATCTATCTATCTATCCATCCATCCATCCATCCATCCATCCATCCATCCATCCATCCATCCATCCATCCATCCATCCATCCATCCATCCATCTATTTCTTTAACCTCACACAAGGATTTAATTATTTCTTGATGAAAATATTAAAAATAATATAAATATTTATAGAAAAATTAAATATTAGAATAATAGATGGCAACTATCGTAAAACAGTGCTTGATAACTTTTGTGTCCTTAAAACTGTATTTTTTCCCCTTTGCATTAATAATAGCTATAATAGCAATTTGTTACATCAAATAACTGTATTTTCCCTACTATTTTCTCTTGCAGCCTAATTAATTTGATAATTAATTACTGAATCAAATTTAAGGTTAAATTAGATTTTCTTTTAGAAAAACAAAAAACACATAAAATAAACAACTGAAATTAAATACGAATGTAATTTAATAATTGTAATTAGAAAAAATACAACAATATTAGAAAATAAATATATCAAATTAAAGCAGTAACAACAAAAAATAAGCACATACAGTTAATATTAACAATAATAAATGAATAAAACATTTTACATTTTTTTTTTATAGTAATATGAACAGAATTACAAAGTCTTACTAAAGGGATTTCTTTTAACATGTTTGCCTCTCTCTCCTCCTCTCATTCACATTTGCAGGATGAACAGCGGGGTGTGCGTGTGTGTGATCCTGGCTGCGCTTTCCGCCTCCTGTTTGGGTCGGCCCCGCTCCTCTTCCCCTGACACTGATGATAGCCCTCTCCCCTCGCAGGTGGAAACCAGTTTAAGCGGGCACCACCGGGTCGTCCGCTCCACCAGCCTCACCCTCAAACAGCAGCCAGCAGTCGACACAGACCCAGACACCCGTGCCAACCTCAGCGAACTGCTGGCCAAACTCATCACTAAAAAAGGTGAGAGACACTTCAACGGCCAAACACATGACGTTTTAGAAGAATACACAATGATCCTCAATGACAGGAAGAACACAACTGTCTTAAAGACCAAAAAATAGCTTCAACAAATGCTTAATGTTCTGCACAGTGACAGACTAGGACATTTTCTGCTCAATGTATGTCCTTGTGTATGAACACAGTTTTTTGTTTGTTTTTTTACGGGTTTTTTTTATTCGCCTTCATTCAGTTTTCATTGAAAACTGGCCATGAGTTTCTATTTTGTTTAGTCCTTTTACAATATACAAGTGTTTAAAAACGTAAAAAATACAAATTGGATTCTTCTTCAACACGTAACATACACACTATACAACTTGATAAAAAAAAAAAAAAGGTTTAAACACATTTAGAGCAAGTCATGTTCAATTTAAAAAATGTGTCATGTTCAACAACAAGCAAAAGGAAAAATAACAAACAAGCAGATAAAATCATTACATGAAATTACAGGTTTCCACATTATGAAAGAAAAACCTTTGTCACGCACTATAAAGTAGCTCCAGGTTAGCGTTGCTTGGCATTGATAAACAAACACAGCCGAGTGAAGCATGTTTATGCCCGAGGTGTACAAGGGGTGGATGTTTTTGGGTCAGGTGTGCACCATTAAATTGCATAACCACTCTTTAGGGTGTAACCTCTTCAAAGGGTATAACTATTATCATTCCTAAATGCAGGAACAGGGAATTGTAACATGTGCAGTCTGGCATTTTTTATTTTTAATTAAACATTTATTGTTAACAGTGCCTGTTATATGTGTTTGTATGTAAATCAGATTTTTCATACAGTAAAGTGACCAAAAGTTTAACGATCTCCAGGAGGAATACAGCTTAATAAACTGTATTTTTTAAAAATGCAGAAGGGTTTTCTGTAAGGGTTAGATTTAATATCATTCATTAGATTCAATATCAGATTATTACCATTAGCTGAGTATATAAAAAATGGAAAGTCTAAATCACAAGTGTGTGTGTGTGTGTGTTTTGTTTTTTTAAAAGAATGGCATTCAGTGCTTAGTGGAAACTAATTGATCCCATTATAACAGCCCTAGTTTCTCAGTGCGCTTAGTTTCTCAATAAGGTCAGCTGTCTCTCTCTTTCTCTCTTTTTTAAATAATTGTGAGTAGGAGGTGCAAGTTTCACACATGTCAGCATGTCAAAACAAGTCTACAACTTGTACAAATTTCAACAAAATGATAGTATGTTGTGTGTTAAAAGTATCCCATCTGTTGCAAACCCTATCACACCCCTAAACAACAGATTGATTGACATGTATGTAGCTGAAACATTGCCACACACAGTAGCATGCCACTCTGGAAAACAATGTTCTTTTCCAATTACTATTCAAATTAATTGTTGCTCTGCAAGTACTACAGTTCATAGCAGGCCAAGAGAATATAGACTCTTTAAATTCCACTTTGACACATTCACAAAAAGGTTCCCATCTTTTTGAAACAGCACTGAACTGTTTGTTCACCATTAACATTATTAATCACTCACTTAAATAAGAATTATGTTCAAATGGGTGTCAGAAATCTGGGCACAGTATAACTTTTTTGATAGTTTGCCATTTAGAAAATGGTTCTTCTTAGTGTTATGTTAGAAAGCAGTGTCTATATTAGATAGATGGGCAGAAAGATTATTGTTTAGTATAGGTATTTGAGTGGAACTAGGTGGAATATGTATAATATATATATATATATATATATATATATATCACCTTTTCTATTCTTTAACTTTAACTCTTTAACTCGCTTGATATATCATGTCACTTTACTAGTTATATATTTAAGATGTTAAGAGGCATCATTTCTTTCTTTCTCTCCTAGGCTCTGTTCGTCACAACTCCTCCACGAACAACAGAGCAAACAGTAACCACCGGATAAAAGATCGGGATTATGTGGGCTGGATGGATTTTGGCCGCCGGAGTGCTGAGGAATATGAATACTCATCATAAAATCCATAAATATCATCTGGTTCCTCATCTACAAATAAAGAGTATATTTATTACTATTATTGTTATTATTATTCTAATGTACATTTGTTAAGAAACCAGTATAATGCAGAATAGACATATGCCTCAAAAAAAAAAAGTCTCAAAGTATTGTTTTTAAATCTTGTCATTTTATTTGATTTTATTTGTCACAGTGGTTTTGCATAAATGAGAACCATTAAGCTAATGTGTGTCAGATTCATGGAACCACAGTTTTCAATAAATCAGGTCAGCATTCAACTTTGGCCTTAAATCCCACAGACTCTGGCATTTTGTTCATCAAAACAACTCACAACCAAAAGAACTTGCTTTTAATGGAAGGAAGTGCACGACAAATGGCTTAACAAGTATTTGCGGCTCAAACTGCAGTCTCACAATGCCTCTTTGCTTGAAAAGAAAGTGAAAAATCAATAAATGACTAAGTGAATTAATGGAGGAAATGCTTTAAAGGGACATTAAGAGGAGAGAGTGGTAAAAATTCTGGTTAGAAAAGACTTTTGAATTATTCAGATGGTCTAAGTCAAAGACAAAGAAAATGGAAAGAGAGAGTATAAAGTTCCTTATATACTTCAAGGCAGACTCAAGGGACTTATTGAGCTTGATACGCTGTCCAAGGGTAAAGATTTCCATTTGACAGGCACATGGAGACAGAAATAGACTGGATGCAGTGGATATGGCATATGTCTTCAGACTGGTCAGCCGCCACACACACACACACACATATACCCACACACACACAAACGTGTCACTGTCACTGCCATATTTAAATGCTTGAGAGCAGGACAAAACTGTCATATTCAAAACATCACAATTTCCCTCCACTGACTCTTAGTAAAAGCAAAATCCTATACTGGGCTGTAATCAAGTACAGGCCAATAAGAACAAAAATTAATCGCATCAAACCCTCAATCCGTCACTGAGTGAATTGTTTTTAGCAGTGACAGAAAAATCTGAAGGCCGTCCATCATTTTGTCAGATTACAATTAGGGTAATCTATTTTAAATTGTAGCACCCCTGCCCAATTGGTGGCGAGCGTGCATATTAATTAGCTATAGATCATTTGGGAGCAAACGTCAGTTACATCACTTGCAGCTGAGAGTGCATTATGGTGGCAAGAAAACTGGAAAACAGACAAAATCCATGGATTAAGAGAAAAATAAATTCTTGTTGTGCCTTTGGCCGTCAGAATCGGAATGCAAAAAAAGATGGTCTTCATTTTATAGGACACCGTCGTTGAAGACTCCCTTCAAAGCTAGACGCAGATGTTTATGGTTGCAAGCCATTAAACGGATAGACTGGACTGTGAAACCTTCAATGGTTACAATTATGAGGGAAAAAAGTCAGAATTGCGGGATATAAACTCGTACTTCAGAGGAAAAAGACAGAATAATGAGTTTATATATTACGATTCAGATATTTTTTCTCTCAGAATTGTCAGATATAAACTCAGAATTGCCAGCTAGGCTCCACACACAAAACACATCTTCACTGTTTGCCATCACCCAAATGGTCTATTATAGTTTTGTCTCGTCTTTGATCTCAGTGCATGACCTGTAGCTTTAGTCACCGCTACAAACAATTGCAAAAATGTCATGGCAGCTGATTGTGAAAAGTTTCTTCAAACGGCCAAAATAATTTTGATGTTGATGATAAAAGAGGTGTAAAAAGAGGGACTGATACGGGTGCGGTGGAGGATGAAGGCCAAACAGCAGAAAACGTTTATCAGTCCCCGGCACAGGCGAGCACCCAGGAGGAAGATTTGAGTTCAGGCAGATACAGAAAGTTGATTGCGCAGAGGTGTAATGAGTACCTGAAAACCATACTTGAGTAAAAGTACAGCAAAAATTCCCTCCATTACAAGTTAAGTCACCAATTCCAATATGATCTAAATAAGATTCTTAAGTGTATCTGATTTTGACAGGACTTAAGTATTTTACTCATACTGAATGTAAGCTCAAAGATGCACTGGTCCTCAACACCTAAAGCCTGGGACATACCAAGCCGACTTAAAAAAAGTGTTGTCGCCTCGCGTCGGCCGCGTCTGGACCAAAAAGCTGCGCTTGAACACACAGCACAGACTACAGCCAATTGCAAATTAGCACGTGCATTCTGCGCCTGCATGTAAGGAACTTATCTATAAGTAACTCTCTATATCAGCAGGTATAAGGAGAAACCGAAACAAGGACAAACGAGATAACCCTAAACGTAAAAACGTAAATGTAAATGGAAGACTTGCTTATCATTTTGAATATCAGTTATGTTGATAACTTTCTTCATTTTAAGTGGCTCATGTTGTTATGAAAATATTTGCGTTTTGGAATGCTCAGGTAGGATAACATAACATTAGATCAGCCTTCTGTCTGTGCTGTCTTGACTTACTTGCTCTCTTTCATCACTTTCACTTTAATTCTCGTGCACTGACTCGTTTGCTAAACTGAACATCCAATCAAAGTTCCCAATCTCTCACCGACGGCATATGTCGACATGAGAAACACACTGCAAAAACTAGCCCGACATAGATGCTCGCCAACGGCCAACCATCAGCTAGGTCTGTCCCGGCCTTAAGAGACATGCCAGTGAAAAACAATAAACAGTTGATTTGTGAGGAGAGCAATGTTTATAATAACATTATTTATTTATCCATTAAAGATACCTTTTTATCCTAGAGATTTATTGCCATTTTGAGGTGTTCAGTTTTTTTGTTTGTTTTTTTTTTAAGTAAAATTAATTAAAACCTACTTGCACTAAACAGGCTGGTTCCTGTTGCAGCTGTAGCCGGCGCGGTCTGCACTTCGCCGACTACTGCGTTGTGTTCTGGTGCACTGATGACAGGACACTGACTTTCCTCAAGGCACTTTATTCGGCTCAACTGTTCAATTTCAAAGAGAGCAAAAGTTCAGGATTCTATCCTCGATTCAGAATCAGCCTCTCTCAATGAAGCAGAAGGCAAACTGAACATTTAAATCACATTCAAAAATCAGAAAATAAAATACAAAAAAAATAATTAAACATATCACATTAGGCTTATATATATATATATATATATATATATATATATATATATATATATATATATATATATATATATATATATATAATGTGTATGTGTCATATTACATGTTATCTCTGTTCACCACTCTGGGATTTTACATTAACATTATTCAACATGAAATAAACTATCTTTTCAATAGTTAATACATACATACAGTAATATGCACGAAGCAACACGTACATGCTTTAAATCTGGGCTTTTCAGTGCCATTGAACATTAATCAATACAAGAAAACTTTTTAAATGAACACATTATATTCATAACCTGGTATTGGGAGTACATACCTGTTCAATTTCAAAGAGAGCAAAAGTTCAGGATTCTATCCTCGAATCAGAATCAGCCTAACATAAGAAAAAGGACAACTGAAACGTGGGCTGTGACACAAGAGGATAGAATGACGATCGCTAACATACAGCTAAACAAAACACGAGGTTAGCTATGCTAGCAATTTCTCAAACTCTCAAAACAGCAAAATTCTCGACACATCTCGATTAAATGTAAGTGCTCTCATCATAAATTACACATACAAGTTATCATGTGCACTGAAACTAAAGTTTTAACAGGTATATCTCAATTTTACATTGTGCTGATGCGAACACGTACCTCTCTCAATCAAACAGAATGCAAACTGAGAAAAGAATGCGAAAATTCAGTATACAACCTCACATCCAATAGAGGGCGCACATACACAACAAATAACTCTCCCAATATCTAAAAGCTACCATGCCATGACTGAACAATACAATATTTTGGTGAAATAAACTCACAAACAATAGAAAATAGAAAATAAAAGGTTGCAAAAATGTTTGTCATTCTTTGACCCGTTACATTCACCCCTCTTTAATTTCACCAAAATCCTTAGCACGTAGAGGGTAGAAAAGCAACAAAACATACAAAACAAAACTCTTGTTCACTTGGTCCAAGATAACCCTGGGACTCCATTCCCCATACACAGCATATAAAGCTACTTACAAAGTAAGTTGAAAGAAAACAGCAGTTGATCAGGCTACTGCCCCTCCTAGCGAATATGATGCCTTTTACACCATATTAGATCTTGGAACACTTTCCCTCCAATATGAACATCTCATGACTCAAGTCATATTACAGGTGATAAAGAAAAATATCTGAGTTTCTATTTTGTTTTCTCTCTATCTAAAATAAGGAGAGTAAAGACAGTGACCTTCTATTGACCCCTTTAACAAAACCCTTGGTGAGTGGTTTTTGCACCATGTTCTCTATCAAGCGATTGACTGCCTTAACAACCCTGCCAGTACGTGTCCTGACAACCTGTCTCTCAGGCCCTTGTGCCTGGGTGGGTGTGTGACTATCAGTCATTGTAACAGGTGAGGCGACGTCCGAGGACTCTGTCTCATCTAAGTCAGGGACATTAATTGGGGCAACAGAGTCAGTGTCAGTCATGTGCAAGTCAGGGAACACACTGGAACCCGACAAGTCTCTCACAGGTGAGTATTCGTTTCCTCCTTGGCTCTGACCTCATCAGACTGGGCTCTCGTGGGTGTTAATTGAACAGACTCTCTGGACAGAGAGTGGGGTATCTCATTCTCCATCTCAGACTCATCAGCTTCTCCCATAGACTCAGACTCAGCATCAGATGACGCGTTTAACCATGAGCAGGTACGGTCCTCGGAAGCATCTACTGCCAGGCCACTCAAGGCATCAACAGAAGGAGGCTGGAACTCACTGGCCACATCTGAGGCAGCTTCATCGATCTCCTCCCTGCTTTGTTCGGGCACAGGTAAGAAGCTCACATCCAACATCAGATTCCGATGGACGACTTTGGTTTTCCCACTCTCATCCCTGACTTTGTAAACCTGAGTCTGAGGGTTCCGGTCTATGATGGTATACATAGTGGACTCCCACTTGTCCATTAACTTCCTCTTCCCTCTCTCTGCTTTATTAGCAAGCAAAACTCGGTCGCCAATGTTCAAGTGGGTTCCACGCACTCTCTTGTTGTAGCCGTCAGCTTGATGTTGCTGTCCTTTCCTCGCATGCTGCTGAGCTATGCCGGCAGCCACATGGAGGTTCGACATCAGCTTCTCTGCATAGGTCTTATAATTCACCACGACTGGATCCTTCAAGACTTGTTTGAAGACCATATCTACCGGGAGTCTGGGGACTCGACCATACATCAAATAGAATGGAGGATATCCAGTTGTTTCATGAGTGGTGGCATTATACGCAAAAGTCAAAGTCTGTATTTGTTGGACCCAGTGTTGTTTAGCTGACAGGGGTAGGGAACGCAACATACTGCCAAGCGTCCTATTGAACCTTTCGGTTTGCCCATTTCCCATGGGATGGTATGCTGTTGTGTGTGTTTTCGTAATCCCTGTGAGGCTGAGGAGTTCGGCTATGAGTTTGCTTTCAAAATTGGCTCCCTGATCGGAATGTATCCGCCCCGGAAAACCGTAGATGCAGAATACATTATCCCATAACCTCTTTGCTATTTGCTTTGCAGTTTGGTTGACGCAGGGGAATGCATGGGCCAATTTTGTGAAGTGGTCTGTTATGACTAACACATCCACAGATCTTTGCTTACAGTCCTCAGCACTCCAAAAATCAATGCACACTAGTTCCATGGGTGCCGAAGTATGAATGCTCTCCAAGGGAGCAAGAGCAGCTGGTTCAGGGGTCTTTGCAAGGATACAGCGTCGGCAGCATTTCACATATTCCTTGATGTCTCTTCCCATTTGCGGCCAAAAGAAACGCTGTCGGGCAAGATGTGCTGTTCTAGCCTGCCCTTGATGCCCAGCTAGGTCATGCACACCAGCGAGAGCCTTGGCCTTCAAGCTAACAGGTAGCACAAACTGATACCTCTTCTCTCTACTTGATGGGTCTTTGGTTACCCTATATAGGACTCCATCCTGGACTTTTAGATGATGCCACTGCTTGCACAGTGTCTGGGCCATAAGAGCCAACCCACTTCTCCTTCGCCTAGGTGGTGGCTCACCCCTCTGAACGAGTGGCAGGACCTCCCTGATAACAGGATCTGTCTCCTGGCTGTGCCTTAGTTCACCGATGGAGAGGGCTGGAAGTGTGTCTTGTCCTGAGAGCACCGCCTGGGGAAGAGCATTGAGAAACTGTGTTGCTCTTATCTCTGCTCCCGTTTCCCACTCTACGTGAGCTTCACAAGCAGATCTCACATGCAAGGGTTCTTGACTGCCGGCCAGCCTGTCTCGGGTGGTGCCCATGGTTACGCAGCAGCCTGCATCGTGTGCCTGGAGACACTGGGTCTTACACCGGAAAAGATCCTGGACTTTCTCCTCCTTGGTTCCCTCCGCTTCAGCCAAAAGACTTTCATACGGCTCACTGATCAACCTTTGGCTCACTGATTTAGCAAAAGGATCTCTACTTAGGGCATCCGCCACAACATTATTTACCCCAGGGATGTGTTTGATGCTGAAGGTGTATGGGGAAAGCTTTGCCACCCACCTTTGTTCGCAAGCGTCAAGTTTTGGTTTGGTCATTATATAGGTCAAAGGATTATTGTCGGTCCACACTGTAAAAGTGTGGCCCTTCAACCAGTGGCTGAATTTTTCACAAACACTCCATTTGAGCGCCAGGAACTCCAGGCGGTGGGCAGGATACCTCTTTTGTGAGCCAGTGAGGGTTTTGCTGGCAAAAGCGATCGGGCGTGCCTTCATTTCCCCTTCTGGTATCTGGGACAGAACTGCCCCAAGGCCGTCAAGAGACGCGTCAATGGACAGGACCAAGGGCTTAGAGAAGTCTGGATGGGTAAGGACCACACAATTCAAGAGCTTCTCCTTAAGACTGGTGAAAGCGGAGTCGCAGTCAAGGGTCCAATCCGCAGGTTTGAGTTTTCTGTACACCCCTGGATTCTGACTGTACTTCCCGGTTTTTCCTCTCCGTTTCTGGCCAGCTGTGAGGGCGAACAGGGGTTTTGCGATGGAAGAGCAATTTAGGATAAAGTGTTGATAGTAAAATACCATCCCCAGGAACGACTTCACTCTGTGGACTGAAGGAGTGCAGCCATCGTCTTCCATCAAGTCCCTCTTCGACATTTTGGCGATGACCTCGACCTTCTCCGGGTCAACAGCAACACCGTCACCGTCAACTATATGTCCGAGGAACTTCACAGACCTCCGCAACAGATGGCACTTTTTCGGACTCAACTTCAGGTTGTGCGCTCGCAGCCTCTGAAAAACAACCTCCAATCTGCTGAGGGCCTGCTGTTCGTTGGGGGCAAAGATCAAAAGATCATCCAAGTAGCACAATAGACTGCTGAAGTTAAGATCACCAAAGATACTCAGCATCATCCTCATGAACGACGCCGGACTGTTGCAAAGCCCCTGCGGCATTCTGTTATACTCGTGCAGGCCTAGTGGTGTTGTGAAGGCAGTATACTTTTTGTCCTCCTCATGCATAGACAGGTTATAAAAACCAGACGTAAGGTCCATGGTGCTGAAGACAGCATTACCGCCAAGGGTAGCCAAGCAGTCCGATTGATGGGGCAAAGAATGAGCATCCTTGATGGTTCTAGCATTCAACCATCGAAAGTCTGTGCATATACGGAGATCGCCATTAATCTTCCTGACCATCACGAGTGGGGAAGCATATTCACTCATTGATTTCCGTATGATTCCCTGCTCTTCCATCTCGGTAAGAACTTGACGCAGCTTTTGATAGTGGGCTGGTGGCACTCTGCGATACGGAAGACGAAAGGGACGGTCATCAGTGAGGCGGATTCTATGCGCAAAGCCCTTGGCTTCTCCACAATCAAGATGATGCTTTGAAAATACATCCTGATATTTCTCCAGCAATGTCACAAGTTGGAGCTTGGTGGAGGGGCTCGCTTCACAATGGTCAATGTCGACATTTCCCAGACCAGACTTCTGCAGCCTGTCTTTCAGGGCAGTGTTGTCATCCTGTTCAACATGAGTCACTCTAACAGAGCCAGCGTCACTCTGACAGGATCCCTGGAACAGTGTGAGGTCTTCAGCTGCAACACAAGTAGAGACGTCTGCGAGCTTGCTGTTCTTTCTCAGAGTGAGTGGTTTGTCGGAGACGTTGGTGATTTTCATGGGGGTCCAACCATCTCCCCAAAGAGGCGTTACCACTCTCCCCACCATGATGCCCCGAGGCACACACCTAGAGGTTGTAGGCTCCACCATAACTGTGCTCCCAGGTGACTTAGGCACATTACTTGGCAGTCTTCCCCACAGCAAGTACTCTTGTTTGGGGAGGAGAGTCACCGCCTGAGTTAGCTTCACTGTCCCTACTTTTTCCGGCACATCTTCACCCCTCCATCTCGTGAGACTTGTCATCATTTCCAAGAACTGTTCGCCGTCTGAAGACCCTCTTGTGTTGCTCGAGATAAGTGTCCAATAACTGTTCTCGTTTTTCAGCTGATGTAGCACACATTTCAACATGTTGGTTCCTACTATGACGTCATCTTTCTGACCAGTGACCACCAGAACTGGGACCATGCACTTCACCCCATACAGACTTAGTTCCATATCATACATACACTTGGGGCTCACCTGTACTCCTCCACAGCCAACAAGGATGACGCGCTGCGGGAGTTCTTGCTGTTGGGTCAAGACGCCGTCTGATAGTAGTCTCTGCTCTGCCTCTTCACTTATCGTGCAGGCCATTGAGCCTGTATCGATGAGCCCTTGCAACTGAGCACAGCCATTAACTGTCACTGATGCGTGAAATAACTCACTGAATGTCTCGACTGTGTGAATATTCTGAACAATTACTGTGCAATTATCAGACATTGCTTTACAAACATTGACATACATCTCCTTCAATTCTTCACTCTCATCAAGGGTTGACGCTTTAGTGCTCACACATCCCCTTTCCGTATGTGAGCTAACTAGTTTAAACTGGCTCCAACTTGCTCTGGGTTAGGCGGTGCTTGCGCTGACTGTTGCCGGGTGTTAATTCTTGGCCTGCGCTGTTGGCACTCCCTCTTCCAGTGGCCGGGCTTGTAACAGCCCATACAGAGGTTTGCCTGTCTACAGTGCACAGTAGTTGAGTGTTCAGCAGACTGACAGACTCTACATCTACTCTGAACAATGGCTGCGGGCCCCCTGCTCGGTGGCACGACTGCTGCTGTCTGTGCCGTCTGCTCCAGCACACGGTTCAGCAAGCCAATGAGAGACTGGATGCAGACGCTCTCGGTCGGAGGAGAAGATTGGGGCCCCATTGCCTTCGGGTGGCTTGTAAGGTCTGTGGAGTTATTAACAGTGACTGTCTCTGTTGCTAATGTCTGAGCATGTACACCAATGTTCTTTGGCCGACAAGATTTGGCTTGAGGCATTGTTCTGGCCTCTCTTTGATGTTCAACGAGGTGTTCCTGAATCTCATTTGCCGTCCACTTTTCAGCTGTTTTACACTTTAGGACACTTGCAAGAGCGGGGTCGGGACAGTGTTTCACCAGCATCATTGTGACTTCGTGAGAGGGGTCCTCAATGTTTCTCCCCTGCCTTCTCAGACACTCATCCGCGACATCCACGGCTTTATTCAAGCGTATCCAATAGTCCATGGGACTTTCTCCGGCCAAAGGAAGTGTGTTATAAAAATCTGCTAAAGGCATCGAGGAGTAGGTTACCTCACTGAAATGTTGTTTCAGAATATCAAAGACGAGCTTGGGGTTTTCTGCTGGCTGCAGCGATGGCGTGCTGCGCAGGGTAACTTTTACAATGTCTCTAGCCTTTCCCATTAGTCTTGACATTATCTCCTGGGAGTACTCTTGCGGGTGTATGCCCCTCTTATTCAGGTAAACACTCATAATTTCTTCCCACTCATGGACTGTGTGTTTGTCTGTTCCATCACCCCTGAAGTACGGCGGCTCTTTGACATCTGTCTTCATAACTAACTTAACTCCAGTCATGTTCAAGTCAGACTGTCCATATCCTAAGTTCAGGCTAGGTGTAGGAGTGGTTTGGCTATCTGCACTACCAACAGATCTCTGTAGTTGGCTAGCAATGTTCTCTCCTATTTTGTGAGCTAATTGTGTGATGAGATTTCCTAGGTCTGCGGAACTCACCTCTGGACTAGACACTGGCTGACGTGGAGAATATTCATCTGAATGCGTGTGAGTATATGAGAATACAGGACGGCCCACTGAATTAACGCCACTCCCAATGTCTGGAGCATCTCCTAACCTACGCATGTGTGGTGCGGGAGAATGTTCATCAGTGCGTAAGCGTGTGGACGAGAGTACAGGTCGGCCTAGTTCACCAGCACCTTTAACTGGCGTGCTTTCCACCCTACTCATAAACCTACCCCTCCCTAGGCTTACTCCCGCTGCATCCCCAACACTAAGTGGTGTCTGCACATGCTTGCCATCAGTCATTTTTTTTTAAAAAAGTTGTAATGTGATAGACTATGATAATAATATGTGAATTCCTAATACATGCGAAAATGGGATGCAAAAAAAACAATGTAAAATGATACTAGCTGCGATAGAGGCAATTAAAAGTTACAATTTACACATTAATATCAGCCCTTATACTTGTCAATGTCCCAAAGAGATTCCTACTCGTCACAGCAACCACCGGCGATCACCCTGGCGATGATCTGAAGCGGAGATATCCGGGTCACGGCACCAATGTAGCCAGCGCGGTCTGCACTTCGCCGACTACTCCGTTGTGTTCTGGTGCACTGATGACAGGACACTGACTTTCCTCAAGGCACTTTATTCGGCTCAACTGTTCAATTTCAAAGAGAGCAAAAGTTCAGGATTCTATCCTCGAATCAGAATCAGCCTCTCTCAATCAAGCAGAATGCAAACTGAACATTTAAATCACATTCAAAAATCAGAAAATACAATACAAAAAAAATAATTAAACATATCACATTAGGCTCATATATATATATATATATATATATATATATATATATATATATATATATATATATAGGGCCCTATTTTAACGATCTGAAACGCAAGTGTCAAAGCGCAAAGCGCAAGTAACTTTGTGGGCGGGTCTTGGCGCTGTTGCTATTTTCCCGGCGGGATAAATGACTCTTGCGCCAGGCGCAAATCTAAAATGGGTTGGTCTGAAGTAGCTTCATTATTCATAGGTGTGGTTTGGGCGTAACGTGAAATAAACCAATCAGAGCGTCATCTCACATTCCCTTTAAGAGCAGGCGCGCTTGTTCTAAAGCGGATTCCTATTATAACGGCGGATTTGCCAGGCGCGCGCCAGGAACGGTTCACAGCCGAGGAGAGCAACGCTCTCGTCAGGGACGTTGGGGATGGAGAAACCCACCCAAATTAACTTCGGTTAAAAAGGCGTATGATAATTTGGGTAAATGTGTAAGCTAGATGTATGCTTTTATAATAAATTGTATATCTATCTATCTATCTATCTATCTATCTATCTATCTATCTATCCATCTGTCTATCTATCTATCTATCGTAATAATGTATAATTTGCAAAAATGAAAACTGCTGCTTCTGTGTAGATGAGAGAATCAAAGTGTATGCGCGTTGTGCACATGCTACATTGATTATGGCCAAGCATGCGCCCTTAAAATAGCATATGAATAACATGCGCAACGCGCCACTGACTTTAAACCATTTTTTCCTGGTTAGTGGCGCAACTGTTTTCTAAACCTGCAAAATAGCATGAAGGAACGTTTGCGCTGGAACACGCCTCCTTTTTTGCGCCGAACCGCCCAGGGAGCGCAAGTTCATTCCCTAGTTTAGCGACGTGCTTCTGTGGAGGAAAAAACGCGCTTTGCGCGGGTGCAAAATAGGAATGATACATGCGTCGGTGTACAAAGTCAATTGCGCTGGGTGCAAGATAGGGCCCATAATGTGTATGTGTCATATTACATGTTATCTTTGTTCACCACTCTGGGATTTTAGCTCTTACATTAACATTATTCAACATGAAATAAATCTTAATCTTAAATCTTTCTATTCAACATGAAATAAATCTTTTCAATAGTTAATACATACATACAGTAATATGCACGAAGCAACACGTACATGCTTTAAATCTGGGCTTTTCAGTGCCATTGAACATTAATCAATACAAGAAAACTTTTTAAATGAACACATTATATTCATAACCTGGTATTGGGAGTACATACCTGTTCAATTTCAAAGAGAGCAAAAGTTCAGGATTCTATCCTCGAATCAGAATCAGCCTAACATAAGAAAAAGGACAACTGAAACGTGGGCTGTGACACAAGAGGATAGAATGACGATCGCTAACATACAGCTAAACAAAACACGAGGTTAGCTATGCTAGCAATTTCTCAAACTCTCAAAACAGCAAAATTCTCGACACATCTCGATTAAATGTAAGTGCTCTCATCATAAATTACACATACAAGTTATCATGTGCACTGAAACTAAAGTTTTAACAGGTATATCTCAATTTTACATTGCGCTGATGCGAACACGTACCTCTCTCAATCAAGCAGAATGCAAACTGAGAAAAGAACGCGAAAATTCAGTATACAACCTCACATCCAATAGAGGGCGCACATACACAACAAATAACTCTCCCAATATCTAAAAGCTACCATGCCATGACTGAACAATACAATATTTTGGTGAAATAAACTCACAAACAATAGAAAATAGAAAATAAAAGGTTGCAAAAATGTTTGTCATTCTTTGACCTGTTACACAGCCATGTCCTCATCTCATATAAACACCTGCGATTCAGTAACTACCTGCTAATCCACTTGCATTTGCATAAAGTAGCCTCGTTGTTAAGTTTGGGTAAAGGCAAAAAGCCCAAGATATAGTACCTTCAATGCTCTGATGGCAATATCACTTCTTTTGTAGCTGAAATAAACTGTGGCAGAAAAAGTTAAGTGCCATGTGAAATGTAATGCTGACAGAGATGGTCTTATTATTAGGAGATACGAGGGTCTGTGGCTCTACCATTGGAAAAAAACGTAATGGCTAACTTGGATCACATTGGTGCCCTGATAGCTAATCACATTACAGGCTTGACGTCATTGAATTTCGTTCAGAGTTGTGCGACAGTCAAGCACTGTTTGCAGATACCATAGAAATGAATGAGAAGTGTTGTAAATTGAATCATACCTGTCACACAGCTGATTTCCGGGATATTGTATATAATTTGCGGGTGACATGGAGCTACTATCAATATGCGGGAGACTCCCAGACCTTCTGGAAGAGGTGGGATGTCTGGTAATGTGTAATTGCTCGTCACAAATGTAAATAAGTAAAGAGTACATACTTATTCAAAAATGTAGTCAAGAAAGTAAAAGTTGCTAATATTTTTGATACCTACAAAGTAGCCAAAAACATACTTAAGTACAGTAACAAATTACATTTAACCTCTGCGATTGCGTTTAGTTCAGTTCATTTTTTACGCGTTTTGTTCATAACTGTATTTTGCAGGCACAAAGTTCACGTTTGAGTGGCCTCAAACATTCATCTGCTTTGTGGTGCTGAACATGAAAAGTGACACACAGTCTCTGTTCATCTGTTCTCTTCATAATAAATATATTTATTATGCATAAATGCATAATCTTTAATCTAGCCTATGCTCCTCCTCCTGCAAGTTCATGATTACAAAAAATAAATGTGAATGAAAACAAAAGCTATTAAATGTCATATCATTAAAATGTGAACATTTAAATGATTCGTAATAATAGATAATGACGTAATTGTTACTACCTTAAGAACACAACCACTGCTGGGGACATTAAGGTTAAACTGGACCCATCGGTCACAGTCTTATTGTGTTAGCTCAACTTTAAAAGATGTGTTACCTCATTTTAAAAGATGAGCAATTGCTTGCCTGACTGGATGACGCAAATGGATGAACCAAAACATGGCTACTTATTTGTGACCAGAGATTAACATTCTCTGATGGATAACTTATAGTTGAGGGTTTTTAGATTTCTAAAACATCAGTGATATGTCAGACATTAATGGATTTGCCTCCAAGACAACAGAAAAGCCATTGTAATGAATGAAATCGTCATATGTCTGTGAGTCTGCCCTACGAAACATCTTCAGATGATGTCCCACCTTCATCAGGGTCACATTAAATGCTGTTTGTGCTCATTGCTGGACATTTTTTGACTCATAAGAAATACTTGAGTGCAAATAGTTCCCGTCCTGTTCCCATGGCAATTACTATACCACGGCCTTTACATTTTTCAATCTGAATAAGGTAGTTTGAGCATGGAGGCTTAATTTGGTGAGCATGTCTGAAGTAGGCAAGAACTGAAATTAGGTTAGTCACCATCCTGTCTGGGATAACAAATTGCTTCCTATCACTTCTGTCTTGTACTCCTTCAAACACACTACAGGCTACATAAAAAAGCTGTGTTATAGGAGAAATGCAAACCCATTCACAGTTGAAATGACGAGTAACCAAAACGGTCCGTGTACCTTCAGATAATTTTTCTCGGGTAAACGGAGAAACCGTTCATTTACCACAAATTGGACCCTTCTTCATATTTTTATTTTCGTTTTCATCACACTTTGTTCTAATTCACTAAATGAAAACAAAAACCAATATGGATAAACAGCTTGAATATTCGATCTCTACATGGGCGGGAATTAAACGCCCCTTTCCACTGATTGGTCAACCAAACATCAAACTGTGCTGTCATCAGCTGTTACAATTGTACTGATTCTTAAATCATTTGTTGCAACTACATTTTATCTCTTTATCATTAAGCAACCAGACTAACTAATGGCTTGACACAAACTATAACAGGGCAGAGCCTAGACAGGGCTCTCTACTATGTAGACATAACTTCACCTATACGGGTGTCGTGAAATATTAGTTTATCTCATAATTATTCATTTACTTCGCATCTGCCCACAACTACCCCTAGCCTACATATTTGGTACACTGACTGTTTTATTTAACTGACCAACTATAAAAATCTGTGTGATGCACTACGAAAATTAACCATATGGTTTTACTGCAAATAATGAAAAAAACATGGTTAATATTTAACTTTGATTCGTCGGGAGGTCTGGGCCAGGACCTTCTCAGCCTTCTTTCAGGTGCAACGACAGCGCTGAACGAAAGCTAAGGAAGACAGGACCGCAGCATTGGGTTCCTGTGAGGGAAACAGAGGAGGTTGGTAACCAAGAGAACATTGAAATGGTGTCAAACCTATAGATGCTACTGGAATTTTGGGCATATTCCACCGACGTCAACTGTTGACACCAAGAACTAGGATTCTGTGAGGCCAAGCAGCGGAGGGCTCTTTCGAGATCCTGGTTGTCTCACGAACACTGCCCGTTGGTCTGGAGATGGAACTCCGAGGACAGACTCATAAAGGCTCCGATCTGTCAACAGAACTCCTTCCAAAACTGTGAAACAAACCGGGGTCCCTTGTCGGAGACCACATCAACCGGAAGGTCATGAACCCGGAAGACGTAGTAGACCACCACCTGAGCTGTTTCTTTGGCTGAGGGAAGCTTTGGCAAAAGAATGTAATGGGCTGCCTTAGATAAGCGGTGTTACTTCTCAAGGGTGGAAGGTCAGTGACAAGCCAACACAAACTGCCTGATGTCCGGGCCCATGGAGGGCCAGCAAAAGGTCTCCGAATTCCTGGGTGATAGGTCAGCTTGGATGTGCCAGTTTTCCTCTGGCCAATGAGCAAACAGTGTATGATTATGATTCAGGCAGCATTACAGGTCAGAGGTCAGATTGGATCAGAACATTCAGAATATTTATCCAGTTCTATCAGGTTGGAAGTCGGAGTCATCACGCCGGTATGGAGAAGGGTTTGTTGAGGATCAGTGCTAATGACTGTCGTGTCGATGAGGCCTTCACAGGGCTGATGAGGCTGGCACTTCAGGGATGCGTCATGGATGGGTCCAGGCGCAGGTCCACCATCTGATCTGGATACGGCCCGGATCTGGCTGACTTCAGTAAACCTCAGAATAAACAGAAAGACTAACATTAGCGTAGATGCCATTCTTCTTATGATGTAACAAGTACATCAGGTGTTATAGGAAGTGTCCCCGGTTCCGGATGATCTGGGGAGGATAGTCTCAGTCTGTGTTTCCCCTCCGGGGGCCCCGAACAGCAGAGAGGGCGTCGGGTTTGACATTCTTAGATCCTGGCCAGTACGAAAGTGTGAAGCTAAACCAGCCAAAAAAGAGTGCCCAATGGGCCTGACGAGAATTTAACTTCTTGGCCGAGCGAATATATTCAACGTTTTCATGGTCAGTCCAAACCAAAAAGGGTTGTGCCGACCCCTCCAACCAGTGGTGCCTCTCCTCCAAAGCCAACCTGAATGCCAACAGCTCCATGTTACCAATGTCGTAGTTACGCTTTGCTGGGCTCAGTCGATGGGAGTAGTAATAATTTGTTACACTTATATACAGTACTGTGCAAAAGTCTTAGGCATGTTAATATCCCCACCCCAAAAATGTCCCCAAAAATGGTTTTAAGTCAGTTATTTATATCTTTTGCTGTAGTGTGTCAGTAGGAAATATCAGTTTACATTTCCAAACATTCTTTTTGCCATTAATTGTAATAATCCAGCGAGATTTGTGTATGCACAAGGAGTCTGACAACAGCCGGTATGATCTGATCTCACCATCATCGAGTCCGTCTGTGATTACATGAAGAAACAGAAGAAACTGAGACAGACTAAATCCAGAAGAACTGCGGGAACATCTCCGAGATGCTTGAAGAAACCTTCCTGCAAAGCTACCTGAAAAACTATGCGCAAGTGTACCTGGACAAAAGCCGTTTTAAACGCAAAGGGTCGTTACACCATATATTGATTTGAATTAGTTAATAGAAGTTAAATCATAAATAAATTCAATTTGTGATTTTATTTTTGAAAGCATTCTCACTTTACAGCATTTTAACACAAGTGCCAGTACTTTTCACAGTACTGTAGCTTTGCAGGAAGGTTTCTTCAAGCATCTCGGAGACGTTCCCGCAGTTCTTCTGGATTTAGTCTGTCTCAGTTTCTTCTGTTTCTTCATGTAATCACAGACGGACTCGATGATGGTGAGATCAGATCATACCGGCTGTTGTCAGACTCCTTGTGCATACAGAAATCTCACTGGATTATTACAATTAATGGCAAAAATAATGTTTGGAAATGTAAACTTATATTTCCTACTGACACACTACAGCAAAATATATAAATAACTGACTTACAACCATTTTTGGGGACATTTTTGGGGTGGGGATATTAACATGCCTAAGACTTTTGCACAGTACTGTAGATCCTTATATATACACATTTTCTCTGCACTCAAAGCGCTTTACATAGAAAGGAGAATCTCCTCAACTACCACCAGTAGTAGGCACAGGGATGTACCCTCCCATCCTTAGGAGACCGCTGAGACAGGACCGCACATACCCCGACAGCAGAAGCATCCACCTTGACAATAAACTGCTGTTCGGGGTCTGAAATAGAGAGAACAGGAACAGAGATGAAACAGGACTTTAATTCATCAAAGGCCCTCTGAGCCTGACGATTCCAGCTGAACGGTACCTTGGTGGATGTGAGAGCTGATAAAGTAGCAGAAATCTGATTAAAGTTCCTGATAAATCTCAACAGCTGAGATGACATCCCCAGGAACGTGACCGACTTGGAGTGGAACTCCACTTCTCCGCCATTCTCCAGCTGTTATAGGACCTGGCGGACATGCTGAGTGTGTACCTGTAATGATGGAGAAAACATAATAATATCATCCAGATACACAAAGACAAACCTATTATTCATGTCTCTCAACACATCGTTAGCTAGAGCCTGGAAGACAGCTGGTGCATTGGTCAGAACGAAAGGTAGGACCAAGTACTCATAGTGTCCTGTAGGTGTGTTGAACGTTGTCTTCCACTCATCCCCCTCACAAATCCGTACCAAGTGATATGCGTTGTGGAGGTCTAGCTTAGTGAAGCCATCCTTATTCTTGACAAAGAAGAACCTCGCACCAGCAGGCGATGAAGAGGGACGGATGAGACCAGGCATTGAGAAACTCAAACTCCCTGGAGGTGGTAGCCAGTTGAGTGGCACGCTGACCCAAGAGGGCCCCCTGCTGGGCAATTGCTGTTCTTACTTGTTCTGTGCCTGCTGAATTCATCCTCGTCAGATCGTTCTATAAGGAATCAAGACGGGATTCAGTTGCAGGTTCAAACAACAGCTTATTGACTGAATAACAGCCCCAAAATGTGCAGTGAAGATAAAGCAAACAGACGAACAGATCCAGCAGAAAGCAACAGGCAAACTGATCTAAAAAACGCTGGAAGCCCGTTTCCTTATATGGCTAAGTGGAACACAAAGCTCAGGCAGAGGGAGAACAGCAGGGTGCCAGGCAGAGGGGGAGGGGCAGTGGTGAGATTGCACGCTAATGAGAGGCGAGAGACTGGTGCGGAAAGACGGGACCATTGAGTCAAATACCAGCCGTCAGAAGAGAGAAAGCCTGGCTAGATCGACAGAAGAAGATGCACAAAAGAAAACAAACAGGGAAAACAAATGGCACTGGAGCCTCAAAACAGGACTGAACAAGACACAACTAGAGTTAAATATTAACTGGCTGGGTTGAAGCATAGTGTGTAGCAACCACAACGATCTGGCAAAAGACAGAAGACACACGGAGAATAAATAGGGAAATGGAAGGTAAGGTAATTGATAACAGGTGCAGGGAATGAGCAGTAATGATGAACGCGAGGGTGGGGAAAATCATGCCACAATGACAGCGGCTCACATGGCTAACTGTCAAAACACAGCCATGTGCTCCAAGACAACAAACCATGCAGACAACAAACACAAGGACAAGAAAACAGGCAAATCAGACTGGAGACATGACACTGTGAGAGTTGTACGCCAAATGAATTTCTGCGTCTCAGCAGAAGATGGTGGACGCAGCTGAATCCATCCACTTTCCAAACCGCTGGTCCAATGGCTACAGTGTAATATCATACAGGTATATAATATAATAATGGTTTAAATTCTTTTTAAATTGATTATTAAATTGTTTAATTAAGGGTTATACATGATAGCTTCTATGACAGAGTTCACGTTAAATATTTTCATTTCTACTAGAGCTGGTAGTTTGCTAAGTTCCAAATGATTATTAAACAGCAAGCACAAACTACAGTATGCAACAGCAGCAGCCCTTCTGGCACACTCAGTATCCGAATTCACTCACTCGTTTTTCATTCACTCACTCAAGTGGACTATATTAGTGGAGAAATGTAGGGAATAATGAATGAGGGTACGAACGTGCTAATCCACAAGAAACTGTGTGTAACATAAACTGTAACCGACTGTCATAAAACTATGAATGCTGGCCACTGATGTCACTGCCATTATATGATAGGATGATGTGCCTCAATTGATCCAAGTTAGCTGTTATGCTTTTTCCAATGGTAAGAGCCACAGACTATCTCATCTCCCAATTATGTTGACCAATCACGAATGGGGTGGAGGAGGAGCTAGATGTAAGCTCCACCCATTTGCTCTGCAGTGAGCAGCCTCTCATGAATGAGAGGCTGCTGAAATGAGGAGTATTTCAAGTTCTTTAAGTACTTTCCACTGTTTTCAGGTGTAGCAAATTAACTTATGATTAATTATGAATATTTGGATCAGTCAATCTGATTAACTTGATGTAGCTAGATTGATATTAAAATCAATGAATCAGTTCGTCCAGCAAACACTTTTGATTATTCATTAATTCTAAGAAAATTTAATTTTTCAGGGCCACCGAAAAAATAATTATTTCTTAGCATTTACTGTGATTAGAGCGTGTAACAAGACCAGATATCGCTAAATTGACTTTGCTGCAAGCAGAGAATCAGAACCAAATGTGTATTGTGCACAAGTTTTATTTACTAAATCACGAAAACAACTAATCTAAACAAACACATACACACAATCACACATACATGGGTAAAATAGTAAGTGACAGAATGAAACCGGTAACGGAAACAGGGAATGAAGCTATGGAAAAGATTAATTTAACTATGAAAAGAACCATCGGGTTATTATTTTCAAAGCCTTGTAGAAGGGTTCACAGCTTATTACTAAACCTCCTGTATGGTCAGTTAATTGTAAGATACTTGCATTGCCGTTGCAGTTGAAGCAGTTTCGTAAAGTTCCTGATTTGATGGTTCCGTGAGTCGATGGCGTTGAATTTGCAATTGATTTCTTCTGCATTGAATGAATATATGATGAATTTTTGCAGTTAGTTTGACTCCGTCTTGGTCGAGGAAGTTGCACATGGCTTGATGTGCTGGGACTGCCGGCCCGTGACCGCGTAGTCGGACCGGGTTTCCAGTCCCACACACCCACAGCAACCAGCAGAAACAGGAAGAGAGGGAGGAACTTGTGTGGATGCACTATAAAGCCTGGGAAAATCACACCTCTCAGGGTTGACTTGACCAATGAGATAGGTGAAATTTCCAAGTGGGAAAATTCCTCTGTTGGGAGGTTTTATGGCCATTATGGAGCATGGTTAGAATGGGTCTAGCAGTTTGTGACCATTTATACTTAATATAACAAACACACACTGCATTCTATGGGGTTATGTCCACTAAAGTGTGAGTCGCTAAATAAGCATTAATTGAATAGCAGACACAATATGATTGGGGTTACATTAACTGTTGGTTCTATTATAAAACATGCATAAAACAAGATACCATACAAGAGACACTACACAAGACAGTAATAATCATACACACAATGTCCTGGGATGCATGTTAATTTATAGATCAGTTTGTCTATAAATCAATGCAGGAAAGTCTGTTTTAGGGGCTATGGGTCTTCCCTATGGCCTGATTTAAATGACTTTGCTCTGCATTCTTTTATGCCATAAAACCATGGCAACCAGAGGCCTGTTCTATTACATTGGGGGTTGTCATGGACACACTGTTTTGTGGTTGGTGAGGGGTTTTAAAGATTATTTGTTAAACAAATACTTGTATCTGATTTGTCTCAGTCGTTACACAGAAAACAATGTAAGGGATCGCGCAAGGGATGCAGGGGATGTTCTTCCGCCGACCCGTCGTTGTCCTCTAAACAAAATGTATATTGACTGCAGAGCAAATGGGTGGAGCTTACATCTAGATCTCCCTCACTAGACGTCCAGCGAGGAGGAGCGAATGTAATTTGGGCCTGATGGCTGAAGCTAGAATATCCAATCACACCCTAACCCTACCCACAACTCTATCCCTCCACCCCATTAGAAGTCCAGAGAGGTGGAGCTGGACATCATTTGACTCTGCAGTAAACACCACGTGTATATTGACAGGAAATATATGCAACAGCCAAACAGTATGAAGAAACATTATTGTAACTAATTTGCAGAGCATCAGATGAACTTTTATTCTGTGTGATGGGACAGACAGTATACAGAAGACAGGATGAGTTAAAAAGGGGCATTGCAGGGCTGCCCACGCATGTGAAACAAATATTAAGGCATAATCTCCTTTTTTACCCCTGAACAACAAATAAGAAAAATTCTAGCTTAATTCAAATTTTTTCGTTTCTTAAACAAAACGAAAAACACAAAGATCAAACCGTTTCTCATTTCTCTTTAAGTAGAGAATCAAATTACCAGAAGGTACATGGACCCACAACCATGAAACCAAGTCCAAATCATCCAAAATATGAAATGACACAAATAGGATAATAAACAAAAGCTTGGGGAGGCGTGTTAGTTTTTTTTATCTAATATCGAAAGTAGAAAAATAAAAAAAGTAAGTTTGAATATTCGATCTCTGCATGTGGGCGGGAATGAAATGCCCCTGTCCTCTGATTGGTCAGCCGAAGATCAAATCTTGTCATCATCAGTTGTTCCTCAGTTCCGCACAGCAGAATAGCTTCTTAACACGGTTATTGCAACTACAATTCATCTTTTTCTCAGGGGAATAACGCAGTTACCAAAATGTTAAACAAATCTAAACTATTTTAAAGTGCCCCTATTATGGATTTTTGAAAATTACCTTTCATGTAGAGTGTAAGATAGCTCTAAGTGAATGAAAACATGCACCGTATATAAAGGTATATAAAATTGTCTTTCAAAAGTAAGAGTCGACTCTGAGTCAATAAAATGAATCGTTTTTCAAACAAGTCATATGCCGTTTCGTTGTAACGTCAAGACGAAACATTAGCATATTGCCCGCCCTCTTATTGTGTGCGCAGACACCAGGGAAAACTTGAACCTCAAACACTGCAGCAGGTTCCTGTGGATACTGGATAGCATCATGTCGAGAAGCATGTGAAGAATCAGTGGCTAATATTCATCTTTACCACGATACCACAGCAGTATAATCCTAAACTTTTGCTGTGTTCCAATCACAAACCGCTTGCTTTTGAAAGATGGTGTTCAAAATACTTAGTTTTGATTTTATATTGTGTAGGTCTCCAGCTTCTAGCTAACTCACATTATTACTGAAATACTTCTGCTAATCAGTTGTGGGCCACTATTAGATACAACTGTGTCTATTAATGCAGATTGTCTGTCGTTCTCACTTCTTTGAGGAAAGATTAAGCATGGAGCAAGATTTGTTTTACCAACATTTGTTACATCAGTCATTCACGCTAGAGCTCGGTTAATGCACTGTTATTGATACAGTTTCCACATGTTCACCGCAATAAATTAGAAAAATGCTCAGTAAATAAATAAGTAAAATAATTGGTTTGTTGATGGACATGCACTTGTTAATGCTGATGGTGAGGAATTACAGTTGCAACATCTCATAATGTACCTCAAACTGAGTAGTGTATCACTGAGAAACGTCCTGCTTGAGTCGTCCTTGCGATGGAGGTTCGGGTTGACTAGTTCTTCCAATGTTTCATTATTGGCTCGCGCTAGGATTGATATGGTAAAATCGACGTCATCGTTCGTTACTGTTTTTAGTTTACTGTGTAGAAAGCCTCAGGACAGCTGACGTTGTTATGGCAATGGCCATTTTTGTTTTCGACTCGCGCACTGTACGCAGTAGACCAATCACAACAGACTGAGCTGTCTGGCCAATCAGAGCAGAGCAGCTCGCGGAAAGGAGGGATTTAGAGAGATTAATTCATCTGATGAGTTGTTTGAGAATCACTGAAAAATGTGGTTATGTGCAAATGTATGTTATGAGAAAATGAAACCGTTTTTGATGCATTTGATGCATGCAAACCTGTTGTAGGAGACTCCAAAACAACATTAGGAAACTATGAATAGCATAATAGGGGCACTTTAATGTAAGCTTTTTCAAAGTCAAATTGTTAAGAAATTTATATAGTCATAATTTATATTTGTACTGAATAATACAAACTCATTTCAAACAATTATGTATGAGCTTTTAGGTGTTTTTATCATGAGAAAAACATACAACTGGTAGGCTACTTCACTTGTAATGGCTATCAGTGGGAGGATAAGGAAAGGAATCTAAATGTGTGAGGACACAGTGCCCTCTAGGTGACAGTTATGGACATCGACGACCAGAAGCGTAATTTTTTTTTTCCTCTGCATTTATTTTAATTAGAAAATAAAATAATAATAAAAAAAACATTAAAGCTTATTCACTAATCTAAAAGCTTTTGCCCTTGTAAGACCATAAGCTAAGAGCAACTAAATCTCAAAAACTTAATGAAACAGGTGGTGTTAAACAGCACATTAGAACGTCAAAGTGCACATTTTAATAACATGAAAAAACAAGGTAAATGAATAAAGACAATAAAATTGCAATTAAACACAAGTGCTCAGTGCTCATTCTAGTTTACAGTGCTCTCCAGCTTTTCAAATGTTTCCTAATCGTTCAGTAAAGACATGACAGATGACTAAAATACAGGCACTCGCTTTTTTATCATAGAAAACGTGTCGGTTACTAATGTAACCCTCGTTCCCCGAAGGAGGGAGCGGGAGACGTAACGTCGCCGTAATTGGGATCACTAATTACGCCGTCACGTCGAATGTGAGCGACTGAAAGGGAACCATATGTAGAATTTCATATGTATACAGCAGCACTTCCTGAAATCAGTCTATCCATGTAGCCATCCCTCAATTTATTCTTCCACTTATCGAATCAAAAGCTACAATGTTCACTACTTTATTAAATATTTATCTTTTAAAAAAGATATAAACTGAGAAATGGAAGAAAAGAGAGTTGGTCAGGTGAGTAGTTAAACCTGTCCTACACATTCTCTCTGCCAGCATGAATACATCAGCCTCAAATGCCACCCTTCAAAACCAGCAGGCATCCAGGGAGAACAGATCTCTATAGTTGCCCAAAGCAGGGGCAAAACACCATTGATCCCGAATCAATACATTTTATTATATCCTGGAAATACCCTCAGCTCCAAAAACTACACGTCAAATGTGATAACTTAGTTCTAATTCATAGTGATCGAATCATACATGTGACTAGATTTTCTGGTTCAATTGTTTTTTTTGATGGTTTATTCCTTCCTGCATATGCACTGGGAAGTGAAAGTGAGGTCAAAGGTTATGTACAATCAGCACCATAGGTACAGGAACATATTGCATTCGATTTTACAGAGCAATTCAGGGAGTTAAGTGTGGAGAAACTTCAAACTTATGTGTGTATGCCTGTTTTTAAAGGGATAGGTCACCTAAAAATGAAAATTATGTCTTTATTTTTTCACCCTCATGTCCTTCCAAATGTTGGAAATGATGTGACTGTGACAGAGCAAATGACTGTGCAATGACGTTTATGAAAAATGTCTTGGCTTTTGTCCATCAATAAAAGTCAATGAAGTCCAATAGTTTTGGATCCCACTGACTTTCAGTGTATGAACAGCTAAAATATTCTTCAAAATAATATATCTTGTAAAGTTATACATGTTTGGAATGAGGGTGAGCAAATGAAGACATGTTAAAAAATAAATTGGATGAATTATTTAAGTTAGTGTGTCTTTGTACAAGTTATGACTTCTGTGTTAGTAATTTAGTGTCCTATCTATTGATTGTGTGATTCATTATTATGCATAACTTATTTGAGACTTGTTTGCTTAGGTAGTTTAGAAGTCAGTAACATTTCATCCCCTTGAGGGCCGTGCCCCTTCATCGCCATACTGGCCCCAACCATAGCAGGATAGCTCCGATTCCTCCTCATCCCTTCGTTTAGTGGACTAAAGGGGGACCCTGCCCTTCGTAGCGAACCAAGATGACTTATAAGTGGACCTGGCCTTGGAATCCCACCCCCTGTTGCCCCAGAAGCCCCGGGGCTTGCCAAACCCAACCTTTTCAGCTTATCAACCAAATTGAGATTATACATACTGACATCAGTTTGGCTCTCACAGTCTTTAGCCTGAGCTCCGGACACCCCTGCTACCTCTTTCAAAATGGACCGTGCCGGTTTGGAAGCCAAAAAGTTTTCATAGGATGTGCTTTTGAAAGAGAAAGGCATAGAGGTGTCTGAATCAGAAACCACCGATCCCGGGCTAGGAGTGAGGCGGGTGGGGGAATTGGGTGGGTTATTGGGGCGGTGGGGGTCATGAGGTGGCGGAGGAAGAACTGAGGTGGAAAAGAGGACTCCGCCACTTCCTCTGTCCCAGCTCTGAGGCTGGTACACGGCGGCAGAGATGCCCCTCTCCTGCAGGAGGCGCACCAGCCCCAAAGACGTGCTGAAGGTTTTTGTGGGGTCCCGCAAGTTGGTGAAGGATTGTGACTGGGACAGGCTCATTCGGCGAGGAGTACAGGGCGTGACAACAGGCGTCGACCGCAGACTGCTTGAAATCACGCAGGACGAGGTTGGGAGGGGGTTTAAACTGGACAGAGAAGCAGAACATTATGTGCTGATTGGCTTGACAATTATTGTCTCAGTTACAGGACAGTACATTACCTGGGGGTCACCCTTGTGAGCTCATCAGAAGGATGGAGGATTTTGCAGGTGGTGAAGGTGTAGGTTGAACTTGTATGAGCCATGCATTTGCCTGGGAAATACACTGAAAAAGGTACAAAAGATAAGAACAAAGCAAAGTTTTAATTTATTTTTATCTATATAAATAAGTTTTTTAAAACATTTTTTTTAATTTACATGGCTACTTACCAAATACACAGATTTGAAATATTGATTTGAGAAATTTGTAATTTTGTTACCTGAAATGTGTTAGCTTAATTTATAGGAAATTGGTTGGCTGGGACAATGGGCAAATCGTCTCGGTTACTAACGTAACCTCGGTTCCCTGAGATCAAGTATTGCTTAAGGCTAGCTTACGCTATGGGAAAACTCCTTTTCTCGAGAATATTGAAGCCAAATTTTTTAAAACGCAGTGCAGCTGCACAGCAGACACAGATGAGCGACTAGCGCGGTCATTGGCTGTGCTGCGGCAACTGCACGAACCTATGGCGAGGCGGCTCAGACGCACGAACCAATCAGGCTGCTTCACGCCCTGGCACGTCAGAGCCCGCCAGAATGGGCGTGGCTTATGTCTTTATAAGCATCCATTCTTAGCCAAGGAATTCAGGTTTAATCGACTTAAGCGATCCCCTGATCAAAGCACAGTAGCACGGTGGGTTACGCAATATTTGTTAGGTATTCCACTTGACCAAGCCCATGACGAGGCCATACCTCTCATGGAATGAGCTCTGACGCCTAAGGGCAATGAAGGCACTTAGACTCATAAGCCAGCGCGATAGCGTCTACTATCCAGCGCGATAATCTCTGCTTTGTGACGGCGAGCCCCTTGGTGCGGCCGCTAAAGCATACAAAGAGCTGTTCCAACTGTCTGAATGAGGCAGAATGCTCCAGATAAACTCTGAGAGCCCTGACGAGACAGAGAAAATTTGCGTCTCTTTCGTCCTCTGGCGAGGGAAGAGCTGCTAGCGAAATAACCTGTGCTCTGAACGGAGTCGAGAGCACTTTAGGAACATAACCATGCCTTGGCTTAAGGAACTCAAAAAAACTCAAAAAAACCTCTACTGATAGCGCTTGCAAATCGCCCACTCTCTTGACTGAAGCGAGCGCCAGTAAGAGAGCGGTTTTGAGCGAAAGATGCTTCAGGTCCGCAGACCGAAGCAACTCGAATGGGGCACCCTTCATTGCTTCCAGGACCGTGGAGAGGTCCCAGATAGGCACAGAGGGGGGTCGCAGAGGGTTTAGCCTCCTTGCCACTTTAAGGAAACGCACGACAAGGTAACTTCTTCCTAGTGATTGTCCGGCCACAAGAGCGTGAGATGCTGTTATGGCCGTCACATACACTTTGAGCGTGGAGGGGGTGCGACCCGCGTCCAAGAGCTCTTGCAAGAAGGCGAGTACACTTGATACTTCGCACGAGTAGGGGTCCAGGCTCCGTGCTGCGCACCAGCCAGAGAATACCACCCCTTTCTGAGCGTAGAGGCGCCTTGTCGAAGGTGCTCTTGCTTCAGTGATGGTTTTTAGCACCCTTTCCGGGGAACACCCGGGTACCCATTAAGGGGCCATACCATAGACTGTAAAAAAATATGGACGACGCCCCTTCGCTCTCTTCCATTGGTGAGAAGTGAAGCCGCCGGTGTCCCGATATGGCGCTGACATCTTGGGGCTTGAGTCTGCGCAGTAGCGATTTCGAGACCAGACCTGCGCAGTAGTGAGCAGTAAGTAAAGCCGCAAAATCAAGGCCCCGCCCTCACTCTCGGTGTGAAATAATTAATTATAGAAATTTAGATATTAAAATTAAAGCTCCAAACTCATCAGTCCTCCGAAGACCCCGAAAAAAAAGTCTGTTGGTGCTTCAGTGACTACTTCGCTCAGAGAACCTGTCAATCACAGCTGTCAATCATAACGTCACACCACCGTTTTTATAGCATCAAATAACTAACTAAAAACAAACTTATTTTAAAAACAAACACTTGAATTTACATCAGCATGATAAAAACTACAGTAAATGACAGAAACCACCATCGGAAAAAATATATTTGAAGTGTAATTAAATTGTTTAGTTGGTCTCAAGTCCTGTTGAATAACACGGGGAGGCGGGGTTTATGACCTATACTAGGACCAGTCACCGGGGGGCGATCGAGACGTTTTGGCTTCACTTTTCAGGGCTTGTGCGGCACGCTTGGGCCATACATGAAGGGCCCACAAGTCGGGACGGGGATGCCAGATTTTCCCGTTCGTCAGCGTGAGGAGATCTCTCAGAAACATCTCCATGGGGCTCCCTCAGAGAGTGCAGGCTGTGCTGAGCCCATAGAATGAGATTCTTGGCCATGACGTACAGGTTGTTTGACCTGAGACCGCCCTGGCGATTTATGTAGAACACCACTGCCACGTTGTCCGGCCTGGACCAGGACATGGTGGCCTTTCAGATACGAGAGAAAAGCTTTCAGTGATAGAGCAACCACTTTCATCTCTAGACAGTTTATATGTAGGCGCCTCTCTGTGCTTGACCATAGGCCAGAGATGGGCCTGCCCTCGTAAAGGGCCCCCCAACCTAGGTTGGAGGCGTCTGTCGAGATCACTTTTGTCTTTGAAACCACACCCATATTCACTCCCAACTGATACCAGTCGGCTGCTTTCCAGGGAGCCAGTGCTTTGATAAAGTCTTGGCTCACTCTGACTTGTAAGTGGCCAGATCGCCACGCGTGAGTTCGTACATGGGGTTTTAGCCAGCGCTGGAGTGGACGCATGTGCAGTAGTCCAAGCTGGAGTACTGATGATGCTGAGGCCATAAGACCCAACATCCCCTGAAATCTCTCTGAAAGATGCCACTAGGCCAGGGGTCGGCAACCCAAAATGTTGAAAGAGCCATATTGGACCAAAAAAACAAATCTGTCTGGAGCCGCAAAAAATTAAAAGCCTTATATAAGCCTTATAATGAAGGCAACACATGCTGTAAAGGTGATGATACACAGGGCAACTTTTTGAGCAATGTTGCTGGGCAATCTTGTCGAGCGATTGTTGCTTGGGCACTTTCCCATTGAAAATGGGCTATAAATTTCTATCTGGATAATTTAGATCGGTCGTGGGCCCTGTGTCTCATCTGGTTGCCCCTTGACGGCAACATTGCCCAGCAATATTGCTCAGAAAGTTGCCCTGTGTATCATCACCTTGAGTGTCTATATTAGCTTTATTAGCCCCCTAGTATCAAAATGATAAGTAGGCTACAAATATATAATGAGCATTCATGATTAAATGTTTATTTTCCCTGCAGCGCATCCTGGAGAGAATAACGCACCATGTGACTACTCTGCTGTACGATCGTGCTTTAAGTTTAACTTCCATTATAATTTTAATGTATTATGTTTCGTTTTATTTATTCGTGTATTATTGACCCCCCAACGTGAGTTTTTCAAGGGGACCGTTATTTAGAATGTGTCACTTTATGGTTTCCATGGTGACGCGTCATTGCGTGTCACGTGACACACCGCAGCAACAACAGAGCTGAATGAATGATGATCTGCTTTTATGTCATTTTTCCTTTTTTATTCAAAATATTCACAAATTTGTTAGATATGGCATGAAATATCTGATATTCCGTTTGTCAAATATATGCAAGTGGAAGTGTTTTGTTGTTTAAACACCTTTATAACGATCGCGTTTAGTTGAGCTGTATGCGCGGTTCAGAGAATCGGATCTGTTGGATTTACAACACGTGAATTCATCCACTTCTCCCGAAATACATAAAAGTAAGTGGCTGGTGAACTGGGAGAAGAATAGAGTAAACTTTAAAGTTACTTACACAATGTGTATCTGATATTAATAAAACGTGTCTAATTATAATGGAAATGATTATTATTGCCTCTTCCTTTAACATCAGTGTGTATTTTACAAACTCTAAATGTATTGTTTTTTTAGTACTTATATATCTGAAACCTAAAATAAACATTATGTGGTTGAAAACACTGAAAAGTTGTGATATATGACAGCTCTGTCTGAGCGCGCCTGTCTCTGGCTCTGGCGCGCGAGAGCACATTTGAATTTAGCAGTTGATCACGTCATGCACTGACCGTTCTAATCACACCGATGTGATCGTACGTGCGAAAGGGTTTTAAGAATGTTTGTCATGTTTTTCCTCCTACAGAAATTATATTAAAACAAAAAATATTTTTGAAAAAGCTCCAGGGAGCCACTAGGGCGGCGCTTAAGAGCCGCATGCGGCTCTAGAGCCGTGGGTTGCCGACCCCCGCACTAGGCGTTGAATGGTGAGGGCGAACTCTGACGTAAGGTGCGCTTTTATTTGTATAGAGTCTATTACTGTTCCCAGGAAAGAAATACTCTGGCTGGGAGACAGTGTGCTCTTGTAAGCATTGATCCTGAGACCCAGGCATTCTAGATGGCAGAGGAGCCAGGATCTGTGAGTTATCAATTGTGTCTCTGATTGGGCTATAATCAGCCAATCATCGAGGTAATTTAACACTCGCACTCCCCGCTGTCTCAGGGGGGTGAGTGCTGCATCCATGCACTTCGTAAAAGTATGAGGTGCTAGTGATAGGCTGAACGGTAGTACTGTGTAGTGGTAAGCCTGCCCCTCGAAGGCGAATCTCAGGAATGGCCTGTGATGCGAGCTGGAGGCAGAACTGATACTGTGGGAACAGTTTTCATGTGTAGGGGTGCGTACTTCATAGTGGGCACACAAGCTACATTTATTACATCTCCCGCACGAGCTGGGGGGGAGAACTGATACTGTGGGAACAGTTTTCATGTGTAGGGGTGCGTACTTTATAGTGGGCACACAAACTACATTTATTACACTTCCAGCGTGAGCTGGGGGAAAGCTTGATACTGTGGGAACAGTGCTTATGTGCAGGGGTGCGTATTTTATAGTGAGCACACGACCTACATTTATTATACCTCCAGTGCCGTGGCTAGGAAGGTTTTCGAGGCTCGGGGTCCAACACAATCTTGGGTCGGGGTCCCCGTTTCATATGCAGGGGTGCACACTTTGTAGTGGACACACCGCCTATATTTAGAACACCTCCAGCGTGGGCTGAATGAAATCTGGGGCCGAAATCTGGGGCCAGCTTCATGATAGGGACCAGGCTGCCCAGCTGTTTTCATGCTTGTGTGCTATTGGCACAGTGCTTGTGTGCAGGGGTGCATTCTTTATAGTGGGCACACACACAGCCTACATTTAGAATACCTCCAGCGTGAGCCAAAGGGGGAAAATGGTAGAAAGCGCTATTTCTTCATTAGAGTCGCTGTTGGAACAGCGTATGTTTGCAGGGGAACGTACATGGGGGGGGGGGGGGGGGGCGTGGGCTCGTCCGTTTGGTGAATAAGCACATTAGAAAAAAGTCTCTCTCTGTAGAATGTGAGTCATGCGGGGGCGGGGCCGGAGTGGGCTCATCTGTTTTTGAACCCTCAATAATACTCTAACCCCGCCGTTATGAACGGGAGGGCACGAGGGGCGGGGTCGCTTTCTGTATCGTAAGGAAGCTGGCCGTGAGCGCAGTGAAGAGCAGCTGTTATATAATTTTCACCTGCTGCCAGAGCCGGGATTCGAACACGGGTCTATGGCGCGAAACCCTTAGATTCCATCACTGAGCCACAGGGGGGAATGGTGTAAGACAGTTAGCGCGAGAAGAAAGCAGCATGTTTTGTGTCGCCTGTAAAAACAGCATTTGTTTGCAGGTGTGCATGTTTTTTATAACAGGCTCGTTAGCTGCAATATTGACATTTCCAGCCGCCTGAACTAAAGAGGGGACTGGGAAATGTGTGAGAAATGGAGGTTGGTCCGGCCTCAGGGGGACTCAAACACTCTTTCTTCCTTTCGCTGATGTGAGTGATGCAGTTTCAGCGATAGTCGTGAAACTCACTCATAGTGTCCATCTGGGTCATGCAGAGAGCTCAAGAGGACTTTGCATGACGAGCGAAACGGGGGCGTGAGGGCGGGGTAGCTCTCTGAACGTAGAGAGAGCTAGCCGCAGGCGCGAGGGGACGAGCGGCAACTCTCACAACTCCCATTCGCAGGCCGCTCGTTCCGCTGAAAAGCTATGTCGTCATCCCGTCGCAGCCGAAGAGAGGGCCTCTGAATGAGGTGCACGTGACTCGAGGCATTTGCAACAACGCCTCAGAAATTCACTCTTTTAGAAGTGCGTCGTAGCGGCGAACACACTATATTAGCTTTTGAAAAGGATATAGCTCGCTGGATGGCACAGCAGGAGAGCGGGCTGAAGGCGGCGTCGAGGAAAATGGATGTCGGCGTCCTCAGAACTGCAAGGCAGGTGGCTTGTCCTGCTGAAAGCTTTTCGACGGTGGCAAAGAGGCCGGAGGTCAGCGAAGTGGAGAGTTCGCTGAAGGAGATAAAATCTGAATTCCTTGGCTAAGAATGGATGCTTATAAAGACGGCCTGATTGGTTCGCGCGTCTGAGCCGCCTCGCCATAAGTTCAGTTGCCGTAGCACAGCCAATGACCACACTAGTCGCTCATCTGTGTCTGCTGTGCCAGTCATTTGTAATTTTTTTTATTTTTTAGCTTAATATATTTAAGCAATAAGCCCCGCGAAGCTGTGTTTTACAGTGGATTTAGAACAGTTGTTAGGCACGACGTGGAGCGGAGTCAAGCAATCAGAATCAAGGACTGGAACTATCTGTTTTATAAAGGAAATCATTTGCCTGGGATAATGGTCAAATATACAGTTTTAAGCGATCGACAATCAATCGATCATTCAATCAATCAATAAATATTTTATAATAAAATGTCATTTATTTAGGTCAAATAGTTTTGTGTAAGGACTAATTACAGATATAGCAAATGTTAATTTATCTAAATGAATCAATAATTGAATTAAAATAAAATAAAATGTGTTTTTTTTATTTTATTTACACAGCTATTGACCAAATACATAGATTTAAAATACTGATTTGAGAAATCTGTAATTCTGATATTCGAAATGAATGGGACAATGGGCAAAGATATAGCCTTGATTTCTTTTTAAATAAATAAATACAAATATTTTGTATTAATTGTTTTTAGTTCAGGTTTGATAAGGACTCTATATATTTAGTTAATATTTATCAAACATTATGTAGCATATGACCATTTCTGACTTCATACATACAAGAAAAAGTGTTCTTAGAAACACAAGTATTATTTATTTTTATTATTACATAAATATCTTTGCATCGGATGCAAGCTGTCTGAAGCACACAAAAACATGTTGACTTACTTGAGAACTCTATGGACGCGTGACCTGTGCTGAGACATGGTGACGGGGAGGCTGAGGGAGCAATGCTATGGGCAGGAGGGACACTGGGATTAGATGTGGTTGTGGTGGGAAGGTTCTGGAAGTACTGATCTCCAGGCTCATCCTCCTCGTAGTCAGCATAGTGATAAACTTCCTCCAGATCCAGCTCCAGAGGACGGTAGCCTTTCGGGACCACACCAGGTCGAGCATCCAGGATACCGCCCAGATTAGGCTGAGCTAACTGCTGCCAGTGCTGAAGGGTAGCTGAGCCTAGGAAAAAAAGACACAAGGGATACTGAGACGGAGAACTGTGTGATTTCATAACCTAATTTACACAGTGGCTACATCAACTTAGTGTGAAAACAAACACATTAACAATGCTGCAATGAAGTGATAATGAAAAACAAAAAATGAAGGAAAGAAAGAAAGAGTGAGAATAAGATGTCTTTATTGAAGATATACTAAAAAAAAGTGCAGAACACATAATAAGAGATGAGGGACAAATACAAGTACAAGAAATACAGAAACAGAATAAAATGGATGAAGAATAACACAAACAAAAGTTCCATTTTTCACTTATTGTCCATTAGGTGGCGGTAATAAAATAGAAAGCAGAAATCCCCCCCAAGAACTTTCACAACAAACTTGACAAATCAATATTTAAATCACTACTTCTAATGGGACTCTTTTACATCTCACATACATAGGATAGCATAGATAAAACACAAATAAAGTCCTGCCTCTTTGATTGCCTCATAGTAGAGCTTTTATAGAATATATGAATATGCATAACAGTAATTGCAAATGCAAAATAAATTGCATTCGCCAAGTGATACAGTGGAGAGTGTGTTTCATTCAAAATTAGTTTTTTTTTAATTAAAAGGCTAGATGACAGATTTTTTTTTTTTTTGGTGAACTACCGGTATTCCTTTACATTTATCCATTTTCAAAACTTCATCAAAACCGGATCGCTAGTGTAAATTTACCCAGGAGCGGGACTCTCTAAAGTAGGAGTGTTTGCGGGGATGCATTAGCGCCCACAGTGAATTGAAAAGCATCATAGTGGGTGGGCGTGGTCTTGAACGGCAATGCAGGAATGTCTTAGGATAGACATTTTGGGTATTTCGGTCACCTTCCAGAGGTTTGACAATCTGGAGCTTGTCGGGAAGATAAGGCCGACTGGACCAAGCGCCCAGGGACATGATGCTCTCACTGTGGACAAGCCTGTTTGAATAATCTCCACTGTCCGCCGGCTCCCGATTACGCCTCCCCCGCTCCCCCTCAAAGAAGAGACGCTCGCTCAGACAGTTCTGTCGACGTAGAGACAGTCGCCGCAGAGCGAGCTTGAGCTCCTCGGAGCCAGATCGCTTCTCAGAGGCGTCCACTCTGCAGTCAGAGAACAAGGAAAGTCGTATGATTGAAAACAAGGGTCATACTCATTTTACACTGTAAAAAGTAATCAGTTGACTTAACTTAAAAAAATTGAGGAAACCCGTTGCCGTAAAAATAAGTAGGCCTAAATAAACTTCATGTGTAATTGAAAAAATTAAGTTATGTGAAGTTGACAATTCCACATAACTCAATTTTCTTCAATTACGCATGAAGTATATTTACTTAATAATTTTAAGGCAACGGGATTCCTCACTTTTTTTTTTAAGTTAAGTCAACTGATCACTTATTACAGTGTAGTTAAAAGGATGATGAACTAGTCACAGTATTTGATAGCTTAAACTTTTCCATCAGGAATATCAAGCCATTTGCATGTCCCCCTTCATGAGTTACATTTTAAATGTGTTATTTTGTTGTAAAACTCAAATGTTTGATTTTCCTGAGAATGACCCACAAACTCATTCAAGTGGGCCAGAACCAGTGACCTTTCAGACCCATGAATATTTTAACATGCATTTATTGTTTCCCCAGTAAAGCAGTGACTACATTATGATTTGGCTAAAGGTCAATTGAAAGTTATTTGCTTACAGCCTCTGTAAGTATAGCCTCATAATAGACTCACGCAGCATCTGAGGAGCCGGTCTCCTGGAGCATGCTCTGTGTACGGTTATCAGGTGCTGCATTGTTGCTATCACTGTCAGATAAGGCGGAGCTAAGGGAGGACAGCATCTGATTGGACCCAGGGATGTTAGTAGCAGAATTAGCAGAAGATTGCTGTCTGACGGACTGGTTGATGTTCTTCACAGTCTCAAACACACGCTTATGACGGACCCTTGAGACAAAAGCATATTTTGTGATTGAATGCAAAGATTCATTGAGAGTAAAAGAAAAATCAGATAATGACCAATGAAAGAAAATGTGTTGTGTGATGGGAAGGGGAAAAAAGGTTCAAACCTCTGTTCTTCATTGTCAGGATTCTCGAGACTCAATTCCTTCCTCATGGTTCCCTCAATTTCAGCAGCCAGGGAGTCCTAACACACACACACACACACACACACACACTTTTACAAATGAGGACATCCCCAAAAGAATGTTCTTTTAGATTTAGCTAACTTTTGGATACAATTTAGTCCTCAAAATATGTTTAAATAAACACAAAGAAAAAGAAAAACAATTATTTATAATAAATAACATTATAATAACATTATAACAGTAATTAGTTATAATAAACAATACCATATTTTTTTTCTGTTTGGGGCTTGTTCTCCTCTCAGACTTTTTAAATTCCCATTTCAATGTATAAAATGTACTATTAGATTTTCAATTCATTTGGTATTTTTGTACAATGTGTAATTTTTAGAACAAAAAAACTGCAGTCCTGCACCCTGCTGGGTGCTGGCATAACATTTTAGCATTTTACAGAACAAAGTCTTCCAAAAAGGTTTCATTGATTATGATGGAAATGATAATTTACAGAGAAACACATCTCTAGCAGAACAGAAATGTCATTAATTTAAAAATTAATACATTTTTAATATTAGTAGCTTTCATAAATGTCATTACCAAATCAGTCAGAAATTGAGAATAACTTAAAAGTAAAATGACAAGTAAAATGTCATGTTTTTTAAGATTCTCTAATGAATAGAAAGTTCAAGTTTCAAATTGATTTTTTTGAAACAACATAAGTCTTTACTGTAATTTTTAATCAATTGAATGCGTCCTTTCTGATTTTTATTTTTTTAATCTTACTGACCCAAACATTTTAACAGTAGTGTAAATTGACTGCTAGCTAACTTGCAGTATCAGCAAGTCCAAGTCTTATCCAGCTTTTGCCATTCCCACCAGCAAATCCACACCAGCAGACATTAAACCAAAATATACACATGTTTGTGATCTCCTAGAGCACTGGCCTTGCATGAGTTATATAACTGCATGTTTGTTTGTGTACCATGGGAAAAAGTCCCAGAGGGTGATAGCGTCGAGGAGTTCCTGCAGACACACTGCGGTTCCGTAGGTTCTTGAGCTCCTCTTGAGCCTCATGGAGCATTTCAATGCACTCAGAGTATTTTTCCTCCAGCTCCTGCAGCTGTGTGTGCGAGGAACCAACAATAGTCAATAACATTCAACATTTGCTTTTGTAAGATTAAATACGTGGAATACTGATTTATTATGTTTGAAATAAAGTGCCTCGGTTGTGAGCTGTCTCTGAGCGTCTTTAGCTGCCGAAAGGTGCTGAGAAAGGTCTTCGTTTTCAATGGCAAACTGACAAAAACATACACAAACACACATACACATGTAAATCTCAGCACAAATTTATCACATATATTTTTTAATTAGTTCTCCGATAGAGTGAAAGATGCAAACAACTCTCACAGTTTTGGCTTTTTTCTGGAGGTCAACTATCTGAGAGAGTAAGTGTGTGATTTCCTCCTGTTGGCGAGAGGCATCTTCTGTCTTTTTGGCCAGCTCTTCTGCTATATTGGAGATCTGGATGCTGGACTGCCCTGTATGAGGAGAAAGGGTGGACTTATTTTAATTTTGTTAAAATATAGAGCTCTACATCTCCACTTCATGCCAACATTTCACTCACTTAGCTCTCTGACGCAGTCATTCACCAGCTGCTGTTCTTTCTCCTCATATGACTCTGTCTCAGACTTCAGATGACTCGCCTAAGGACAAGAAAGAGAGACAAGTACTCAGTCAAGTTAAAATATAAATATGTATTATTTATAAACTGTTTCATAATGTTCTTTGTAGTTTTGTAAAGTACCATTCACCAAATATTTTTTAAATACATCAAATGAAGATTTAACAAAAGCAAAGTGATTTGCAATCTTTGTACGGAGGAATCATTAACCCCCCAGAAACATGAAATATCACCCTATAAGTGAAACATAATTATTGATCATTTGCTAGTAGTTCACTGAAAAGTTCAGAACAACTCTGACTAACAGGGGTTAAAGATATAGGATTCACAATCTACTGTGATTGCAGCATGCATTGCAAGTACAACAGAGAAATAAAGATTTTTTTTCTATTCACAAATAGAAATTGGAAAGAGACACACACGGCTTTAGAAAATGTCTATATACTCTATACAAACATACATACACATATACACACACACACACACACACACACACACACACACACACACACACACACACACACACATATATATATATATATATATTAATATATATATATACAGTGCAATGCATAAGTTAATACACCCATGCTAAAGTTGACTAAAAAGAGGAATAAAAAATCATATTTTGGAAATTGAACTTAATGCCTTAATTTAAAAAATTAGGAAAAATCCAACCTTTTAGGACACCAATTTTCTTTGTGAATGAATAATGTATCGTAAATAAATAAATGTTCTTCCTTAAAATACATGGTGCATAAGTGTGTACACCCCTATGTTAAATTCACATAGAGGCAGGCAGATTTTAATTTTTAAGTATTTTTTTTTTATTAATTTTTAGGATACTATGCATCCTGATAAAGTTCCCTTGGCCTTTGGAATTAAAATAGCCCCACATCATCACATAGCATTCACCATACCTAGAGATTGGCATGGTTTTATTTCAGTTAGCCTAAAAGCTAGTTTGATTTGCATTGAGAGATGATCTTATGGAAAGTACTCCATGCCAATCTCTAGGTATGGTGAAGGCTATGTGATGATGTGGGGCTATTTTAATTCCAAAGGCCAAGGGAACTTTATCAGGATGCATAGTATCCTAAAAATTAATTAAAAAAAAATACTTAAAAATAAAAATCTGCCTGCCTCTATGGGAATTTAACATAGGGGTGTACACACTTATGCACCATGTATTTTAAGGAAGAACATTTATTTATTTACGATACATTATTCATTCACAAAGAAAATTGGTGTCCTAAAAGGTTGGATTTTTCCTAATTTTTTAAATTAAGGCATTAAGTTCAATTTCCAAAATATGATTTTTTATTCCTTTTTTTAGTCAACTTTAGCATGGGTGTATTAACTTATGCATTGCACTGTATATATATATATATTAATATATATATATAGTTTCTCTGCATGTGCATGTACCTCTGCTCTGAGAGAAAGGTTTTCCTCCTCAAGGTCTCGAAGTTTGTGCTGCAGAATATCCAGAGATGAACCGCAAGGGGCAGAAACTCCAGCCCTTCCCTGTTGACCCCTGAACCCAAAACAAAAAAACATATTTTTTTCATATATTTTTCATATTAATAATTTAGATTATATAAATATAAAAATATTACAATTCTGATTTCTTTACTTTTATTGAAGATCTTTGGGCTGTCTCATTCAGCAGAAATAACAAGTGTTATAACAAAATAATTGTTTAGTTACACATTCTAAATTAAAATATAGCTAAAAAGCCCTGAAGAAAAACACCTGAGCTAAAAATATCCTAACTGAAGCCAACAGAACTTGCTGCACTGGCCTTGAGCGAGAGACAAATGAGAACAGTGTTATAAAACACAGTGGACTTACGTGGGCGATCCAGACCCCTCTTCACTCTCCTCCGCTGCATTAGTGTAGAACTGCAGGAGCTCGTCTTTTAGATTCAACTCATGGTGCAGCTGAGCCACCTGCGGTACAATCAAATCAACAAAACTGATTATCATTAATGATGTCATTACTCATGACTTCATCTTTACTAACTGGTTGAACCTAGCCTATGCAGGCTAATTGTCATTACTCATTTCATTACTAATATTTTATCAAACTTAACTGAGCTGAAACTTCAAAAAAGCTACTGAATACACTAAGTTGCAGTACTTCTGTGCACAGTATATCAGCAGGGGCAACTCATTTTTAGCACCAGAGACACTTTTACCTACACATTGTAATGAATCTGTTCATGTACCTCTTCCCTGATGGTGCCCACTTGTTCCTCCAGGTATTCATTCTGCTCCGACAGTATGCGATTCTTCTTCAGGAGGGACTGACCGATGCGGGCAGAGAGCTCCAGATCCCGCTCTTTCTGTAGAAAGAGTCGAAGAAAAGATTCTCAAATACAGTGCTATGCATAAGTTTAGACACCCATGCTAAAGTTGACTAAAAAGAGGAATAAAAAATCATCTTTTGGAAACTGAACTTAATGCCTTAATTTAAAAAATTAGGAAAAATCCAACCTTTAAGGACACCAATTTTGTTTGTGAATGAATAATGTATCGTAAATAAATAAATGTTCTTCCTTAAAATACAGGGTGCATAAGTTTGGACACCCCTATGTTAAATTCCCATAGAGGCAGGCAGATTTTTATTTTTAAGTATTTTTTTTTTAGGATACTATGCATCCTGATAAAGTTCCCTTGGCCTTTGGAATTAAAATAGCCCCACATCATCACATAGCCTTCAACATACCTAGAGATTGGCATGGTTTTATTTCAGTTAGCCTAATAGCTAGTTTTATTTGCATTGAGAGATGATCTTATGGAAAGTACTCCATGCCAATCTCTAGGTATGGTGAAGGCTATGTGATGATGTGGGGCTATTTTAATTCCAAAGGCCAGGGGAACTTTATCAGGATGCATAGTATCCTAAAAAATTTTTTTTAAAAAATACTTAAAAATAAAAATCTGCCTGCCTCTATGGGAATTTAACATAGGGGTGTCCAAACTTATGCACCCTGTATTTTAAGGAAGAACATTTATTTATTTGCGATACATTATTCATTCACAAAGAAAATTGGTGTCCTTAAAGGTTGGATTTTTCCTAATTTTTTAAATTAAGGCATTAAGTTCAGTTTCCAAAAGATGATTTTTTATTCCTCTTTTTAGTCAACTTTAGCATGGGTGTCTAAACTTATGCATAGCACTGTACACTACCATTCAAAAGTCTGGAGTCTGTAAGATTTTTTGTTGTTGTTAAAAGTGCTCTTGAAAGGCTGCATTTATTTGATCAAAAATAAAGTATAACAGTAATACTGTTCATTATTATTACAATTCAATTTGAAATAATTGTTTTCTATTTTAATGTATTTTAACAGCATTTAATTGAAATATAATTTTTTTGTAACATTATAAATCTTTACTGTCACTTTTGATCAATTTTATGCATCCTTGCTGAATAAAAGTATTAATTTCTTTTTTTTTAAAGTCTTACTGACCCCAAACTCTAGCATCATAATAAATGCACATAATTTCTTTTTCATTTTCACCTCCTCCAGAAGTCTTGTGACAGCGTCAATGTCATTGTAGGTCTTAGTCATCTGGCCCACTCGCTCAGCACATAGCACTGAAACAGACCGAAAGAGTGTAGAAAAACTTGTTAGCAAAGCAGTTGAGCACATCAGACCTGAGTTCAATACAGTGAGAATCTTACATTGACTTAACCTAAAAAAAGATCCTGACATAATAACTCTTAAGCGTACAGACATCTAATGTGAATTTAAGTAGATAAAGAGGAAGGAAAACAGCTATGGCTTGCTGACCTCGCACCATCACGCTCTTACAATAACATCAGACAAATCATGCATGATTGTCCCGGCGACTGTTTCCATGGTGATGTTACCCAGCAACCCCATCCACAGTCAGCCAGAATCAGATCATCCATAATTACTGTTACATCACACTCTTACAGTAACACAGACACACATGCACAAATGTATGCACAAAAATTAAAATGTAATAAGATATATATATATATATATATATATATATATATATATATATATATATATATATATATATATATACTTTAAAACATCTTGTTAATTAAACATTTTATACTAAATTCAATGTATAGGATGTGGGCATGCAGAAGGAACTTTTTTGTCACAAGAAATACTACATCTTGGAGCTGTATATTATAAAATACAATTACAATATAATTACAATTACAATATGCAAAACTGAATATGGATTAATGTTTTCAATGATAAAGACTGTACTTTATACTGCTTTAATGAATTTTAATAACAAATCACATATTTTCATGCATCTGAGTTCCTAATGGCTTAAATGAGGATTATATATCTAAATTCAGAGCTCAGCCTCAGGACATTGACTGTAAAAACATTAAATGCTTCCAGAGATGAGAACGGGAAAGAGAAGTTTTATAAGGACATCCTGCCAGAAAATTAAATGACTCTTGACAGAGCAAACACTAAAACAACTATGCCATCTTTCTCTCTCTCTCTCTCTCTCTCTCTCACACACACACACACACACACACACACACACACACACACACACACACACACACACACACACAGAGAGAGAGACAGAAATCCAGAGGCCTCAGGCTATACTCAAAAAGGAAAGAGTAAAAAGGAGAACCCGATTAGCTTTAAAGCCCTTTCGAACCTCCCAAAAACTTTATAGATAAAAGTAGCCCACAACAAACAATCTAAACCTCAAAATCAACAAAAACACACATGATAAATTAGAAATGAAAACAGAAACTAATCAAAGAGATTATAAAAGTGCATAAAACACAAAACCCACACATACACACACTCACACAGTGGCTTTACAAGATGCTTTACCATTGGCATTCTGCTCACAGCACCTCTCCAGCTCAAAGTCTTCTGCTCCCATGATCTTGTGCATCCTTCCACTCCCTCTCAACTCAGCAGAGAGGAGAGGACCAGACCAAACCAAACATGAGCGCTACACTTCCTTACCACCGTAATGTTAATGAGTGATGCTGAGAGTCTGGTCAGTTACAGCAACAAGAGTAAAATAACTATATTTAAACACTATGGTGAGAGAGATACAGTGGGAGGGAGGGAGTGAAACAGACAGAGAGAGAGAGAGAGAGAGAGAGAGAGAGAGAGAGAGAGAGAGAGAGAGAGAGAGAGAGAGAGAGAGAGAGAGAGAGAGAGAGAGAGAGAGAGAGAGAGAGAGAGAGAGAGAGAGAGAGAGAGAGAGAGAGAGAGAGAGAGAGAGAGAGAGAGAGAGAGATAGGTTGTGATGGTGTGGGATGAGGGACATGACAGTGGGGTTGATATCACAAGGTCAAATGTAAAAGTGTGGCACTCATCAGCAATCACGCCACCAGCCTCATGCCGTTCTCCCAAGCCCCTCGTCCTGCTCGCCACAATGATGTACTTCAGTTCAATCAAATTAAAGGGAAAAAAATGTTCTCCCATTTCCAGCATGTCCTGTTATATTATAAGAATCTAAAGTAACAATATATAAACTTATATACATCAATACTGATACATACAGAAAAAAGAAATTACACTTATTTTTTTATTCTATGGTTTTACGTGTCAGGAAAAAAAAATCATCTGGTCTTTAGCAGGTCTTAAAAGTAGGTAAATGCAAACTCTGATGAACAACAACACATGACATATTACACTGAGAAGCCATGTGTGACAAACTACATGGCACCTACACCCTATGATTTAATTGCTTGTAGAACCACCTTTAGCAGCAATAACTTGAAGTTATAATTTTCTATATGACTTTATAAGTCTCTCACATCGTCGTGGAGGAATTTTGGCACACTGTTCTTTACAACATTGCTTCATTTCTTGGAGGTTTGTGAGCATCTATTTATGCACAGCTCTCTTAAGGCCCTGCCACAGCATTTCAATCGGGTTGTGGCCTGGACTTTGACTGGGCCAATGCAACACATTGATTATTTTATTTTTTCAGCCATTCTGTTGTAGATTTGCTAGTGTGCTTGGAATCATTGCCCTGTTGCATGACCCAATTTCGGCCAAGCTTTAGCTGTCGGACAGATGGCCTCACATTTGACTCTAGAATACTTCAGTATGTAAAGAGTTCATGGTTGACTCAATGACTGCAAGGTAGAGGTCTTCACGGTTCCAAAAACCCGAACCCGAAGATACCCGTAAATGTTCTACACGGAACCGACCTGGACCCGTCTTTTATTTGAAAGTTGGACCCGGACCCGGACCTGTGCAGAACCAAGAAATGCCATACCCTGAACCGACGCGGAGGTGAAAGTTGAACCCAACCTGACAGGACACGATTGGAACATATTCTACAGCAAATTGCTATGAACAAGTCAATAAACAAGTTGTCTTACTTAAAGGAGCATTTCACCCATGGGAACATTAATCTTTATTGAAATTGTGTCATATATGTAGTCGAAATGTAACATAAATTTCGAATTTGGTGCCTTCTTGACAGAGGAAAGACAGAAAGTAACTTTAGGGCGCATTTGTATGGAAGACAACAACTCCCACAATGCACCACATTGCACAGCTCTGCAAGCCACTCCCACTAATCTAGGATGGTTCACAACACAAACGTCCGTCCCCGCATCTGATTCAGAGATTTTGTCCAGGAGAAATTGGATTGAAATTCTTTGCAGCAGACGGACTCTATCTCTGTGTCTGTAGGCGCACAGTGAGAGCATAGGCACCACCAGTCCGCCCCAGCTCGAGCCAGTCCGGGCTCCTCGTCCGCGACAGGCAGGTCTTCTGCCTCGGCTGCAGAAGCCGCGACAGGCAGGTCTTCTACCTCGGCTGCAGAAGCCGCAGCAGACGCCTTCTGTTCCTCCATCAGCCTCAGCTGCTCTTTGCTATATTGTGGCTCGTAAAGGTAGCGACGAATATCTGATTCGAGCATCAGACTTTCGAAATCCTCTTCTTCCATATCATATTGAGTACTTTCCGCCATTGTCGTAACTTCACATCTGGCTCCACAGCGTCTGTTAGCTTAGCTTCCAAACAAGATGGCAGATATTGCTTTTAGTTTCTGCAAGTGAAGTCCCACCCACTGATCTGTAATAGGTCTGTAGCGTGAGTGAGTCCCACCCCCTGGAAAAATGAGGAACGAGTGTTTGTAGTCTCAACCCTAGTCTCAATCTACAAAGATCTGGGACTTCCTGCTTAGAATGACACAAAATGATGATTTTTACAACATTATAAGCAGGAACTGCAACACTGAAATCCGTAATTCTCTCGTCTCAGGGGAAAATGAGGGAATAATGCACGACCATTTAAAAATATGACTTGGTTTCTAACGATACAAAGCTTAATGCAAATGGGTGAAGTGTCCCTTTAATGTTAGTAGCCTTCTCCCTTGTACCTGTACCTGTGATAAGAAACAGTCCTGACAGAAAATTCCATCCATGTGTAACATTATGGAACTTTTCTTTATCAGCATTACCTAGTTCCCTTCAACAGGTATCTTAAATGATTCAAAGGAAGACAGAGGCTGGTATACAAAAAAAATAATATCTTACTTTATTATCACAATGGTATCATTAAAATTTTGAAGGTTGGCAAATAATACTGTCCATAGGCACACAAATGGCCAACAGCAAAACCTCACTATCACACAGTGTATCAAATACCGCAATCTTAGTTAACACAGCACCCTCAATATGGAAACCCGGTACACGGCAAGCTCAAACTGAATAATACATGAGAAACCACCCCAAATCTATGCTAGAGGCTAGCTTTGGGTAAGTGTTGCGCAATGTTATGATACTGTTTGCCGGACCATTCATCAAAAACCACCCCTTCGGGAAAGCAAACAAAACAACAAACAAAACAAACAAAATGTACAATACACCTTGGAGGTACAATACAGTTCTCACATTTATAATAGGGGAAAGCGGCAATTGCACCCCGAAGCACTCAGTTTCTTGCACTTAGGATCCCCGCTCCTAGTTGTATTAATTACTGGTGCTCCTCGACTCCTCGCCATCCGGCTTAATCCCTAAAAGCGTTCCTGTTTACAGCTACGACAGCAATTCGCCCGTATGCATGAAAAGCTCTCGTTGCTCCAGCTCGCCGCATCCCTGCTTTTGATTGAGAACAAAGGCGATGCGCCGACCAGTTACTCGACCAACTTTTAACAAGCTGCGCCTGACGCGAAGATAAACTTCTGCTATAAATAACTTTTCAGCTCGCACTTAACGCACGCTGACCGGGCCAACCACAAAACAATTCATCCACCCTGCACACTGCTTTTATCTACTTCCTAGTGGAAAACTAAACACAGGAAGTTAGCCTGCAACCGACTCCCTCTGTAGGACTGGAGTAAGTGTAGATAGCCTACATAGGCGTCTAAATCCCAACTAAAACACTTAATCTGGTCACACATGTTATTCCTCTCTTGCCTATTGAAAGAGCATGATTAAGCCACTCATTATTCCAGCTTCAAAAGTCCATTTGCTGTCACGGTGACAGATGACAAATGCGACTTCAGTTTTGCATCTTTTTATATCTTTTTTTATTTCTCGATTCAACTCACATAATAAGATAACTTCAACTGTTTACCCTTTTGAAATATAATAAAGATTTTTCGTTCAGAGACATGGCCGCTGACGTTAGATTTACTTCTTTTCCATCATCTCTGTGCTCTCTGAGAAGAGTCTGACCAAACATTTTATAAGATGGTTCATTCATAAAAGATACAATTGTCAATTGGTAAAGTCATTGGGTCAAAACACACGCACAGCGATGACAGACTCTGATCATGGTAGGTTGTTCTCCGAGTGACTCGGGTATTACACATAATGTTAAACAGACCTGGGACATGAAGTAATAGATTGGGACCCGACGCGGCTGACCATTTAAAATATAGATCTAAACCAGTATGGGTCCCAGGTCCTCGGTCCTCCGTGAAGACCTCTACTGCAAGGTGCCCAGGTCCAGATGCAACTTTGTAAACCTAAGCCGTGCTGCCATGTTCTAGAGAAGAGGCTTTCTCCTGGCAACCCTTCCAAACAAGCCATACTTGTTCAGTCTTTTTCTAATTGTACTGTCATGAACTTAAACATTTAATATGCAAATTGAGGCCTGTATAGTCTGAGATGTAGCTCTTGGTTTATTTGCAGTTTCTCTGAGCAGTGCACGGTCTGAACCGTGTCTTGAATGTTTTCCACTTGTGAATAATAGAGTGTAGAATGATAGACTTCAAATTGTGTGGAAATGGCCTTGTAACCCTTTCTAGATTGAAGGGTAGCAACAGTTGCTTCTCTAAGATCATTGCTGATGTCTTTCCTCCTTGGCATAGTATTAACACACACCTGAATGCTCTAGACCAGCAAGCAGCCAAAACTTCTGCTTTTATAGAGTCAGTCACACTTGCTGATGACCAATTAAACAATGGCACTTGATTAGCAGCGCCTAACTGCTACTTACTCTCTTAATTCCTATGGAAGCAGTAAGGGTGTACTTAGTTAGTCACACATGGTTTCTCCATTTTGGCCTAGTTTTTGTTTAATAAACCATGACACAGTGTAATATGTCATGTATTGTTGTCTGATCTGAGATTGTATTTACCTAATTTTAAGACCTGCCAAGGACCAATGATTTTGTTTAAATAATGTTCTGATATGTAAAACCATATAATTCAAAAGGGTGTACTTTCTTTTTCACACAACTGTATGTCTGAACAGAATTTTCGCAAATGTAACTAAAGATGATCCTCAATACCAAAAATGTACAAAGGGGGAACAAATTTCCAAATAGACTCTTATGCTCTTTCTAGCTATTGCAGCTATTTTTTTCCATATGCTCTTTCTAGCTATTGCAGCTATTTTTTTCCATTGTCGTGTGTTCTAATAGTAAATTTAACCAATGATTGATGTTTAATAATGGTCTTGTTTTTAAATTTTGAAGAATAGCTTTCTTGGCTAGTATTTGAGCAATATTAACTTATGTGTCTTGGCTATTAAGTTTGCACTGGACACAGACTGAATTAGAAAAATGTCTCAGTTACGACTGTAACCATGGTTCCCTGAGAAAGAGAACGAGACACAGCGACTCCACACTAATATGTTTTCGTTTGAAAATGCATCCTTTTCTCTCCGTTTTGGCCTTCTGTCCACACAGAGACGGCGTTTTTATTAATGAAAAAGCTCTCCAAAGTGTAAAAATTTGAAAACGCAGTTCTCTTACGAGAGGTCTCTCGTACTGCGTAATATCTTACGCTAGGGGAAAATCTCTTTTCCTCGAGATACTGAAGCCAAAAATTATCCTTAATTTTGAAATAATGAAATAGGCAAGAAGGCTCGCGCGCCTATTGGCTGCCCTGCGGCAACTGCAGCAGCCTATCGAGAGAGGCCCTTCGTGACGTCAGAACCAATGGGGACGCTTCGCGCCCACTGCGTCACGTCCCGCCGAAACAGGCGTGGCTTGGGCCTATAAATACAGCTAGACAGGCTGGTAGAATCTGATTTTTCATCTCTTCAGCGGAGCTCACGCATCGCTGAATCATGAGAGGAAGAAGCCGCGCCGTCTGAGAAAGCCTTCTGCGGGACGAGCCTTTGCATCTGAAGCCGCTGGCCGGCAACTCGCCGCCTTCAGTCGCCGTTCCTGCTACGCTAGCCGGCGTGTATATCCTTTTCTCTGCTAGTGTGTGTTCGCCTCTGCGACTCACACCCTCATTCTAAAAGAGCCGAGCATCTTTTTTAAGATGCCTCGTATCTTCTGTGGCTCGTGTCGAGGCCCACTCAGCGACGGGGACCGCCATGTCATCTGCGCTTCCTGCCTGGGTGAGAATCACACAGCTCTCGCGCTCGCTGACGGCGGCTGCCCTCACTGCGAGCTGATGCCCATGGTGACTCTGAGGACTCGCCTGGCATCTTTCGGCGAGACTGCACCGCCGTAAAAGCGTCGTGCTCAGCGGGTCCCGGAACCTCCTCCAACCAGCAAAAGCTCGCCGGTTCGCCCGCCAGCTTTGCCTGCTTCGCCCGAGTCTCTCACTGACGGACAGCGACCACAGTCTGCCGCCTCTTCCGTCATGAATGACGATGAAGAAGCCGCGTCTATGTGGATGGATGTTTCCTGCAACGGGCTAGCTTTCTTTACGTTACAAGAAAGCTACCCCGCCCCTCGCGCCCCGTTCGTGTGCGTCACTCACCGACGAAAGTAGGAAAGAGAGTGTTTTTAGTCCCGCCGAGGCCGGACCAACCTCCATTTCTCACACATTTCTCAGTCCCCTCCTAAGTTCAGGCGACTGGAAATATCAATATTGCAGTAAACGAGCCTGTTATAATACATGCACGCCTGCAAACAAACGCCGTCACAAGACATGATGACGCTCTCTGGATGGATGTTTCCTGCAACAGGGCTAGCTTTCTTTACGTTACAAGAAAGCTACCCCGCCCCTCGCGCCCCGTTCGTGTGCGTCACTCACCGGCGAAAGGAGGAAAGAGAGTGTTTTTAGTCCCGCCGAGGCCGGACCAACCTCCATTTCTCACACATTTCTCAGTCCCCTCCTAAGTTCAGGCGACTGGAAATATCAATATTGCAGTAAACAAGCCTGTTATAATACGTGCACGCCTGCAAACAAACGCCGTCACAAGACATGATGACGCTATCTGGCTATTCGCCAAAGCTTGGCGCACAACTCCAGCCACAGTCGCGCTTACACCGCCGCTGGACAGGCTGCATCTGCGTTGCACTCAATGGTGAGATAAAGCCCGAGGCCTCAAAGTCTTCCTAGCCCGCCTAGGAAAATGACGGTGTTCAAGTCCCGCTGCGGCCAGATTTCCACCGAAACTTCTCGCTCGTTCAGTTCCAGAAAATGCGACTGTTCCAGTGTATTTTGCAGAAAACAAGCCGGTACCACAGCCTGTTTGCCTGCACACAAACGCCGTTTTTACGGCGGCCCAGATATATCTCATAAAGAGTGTATTTTCTGGTATTCCGGCCACGGGCGATGGTGTTATGAGTGTAGTAAAAATGCCCACAGCCCAGTGCTCATTCCTACACGCAAGCACAGCCCGCCACATTCCAAGGCTCGCACACATAAAATCGACTCATGTTGATTGTGCATTAAATGTAGTGAATGTGCCCACCACGACCCAGTGCCCACAAACACTGCACACTGCATGTCTCACGGTTTCTGTAAAAACTAAACCAACGCACATACAGTCGGCTCAAGCCAACGGTGTTCTCAGTATAGTAAATGTGCCCGCTGTCCCGCGCCCACATTCACTCACAGACATGACAAGCCCCACGGGGCTCACCCCGCTCGCTCTCTCTCAGCAAGCCGCCATAAGAGAGTCGAGCGCGGGCAGGCTGCCCGCTGTGATCAGCGCGCCCCCCGCCTCGTACGCTGCAAGCACAGCGTCTATGTTACAGCATACCGAAGCTCTCCGGTCGCCATTATGTCGTGGCCAGAGCCCAGATCTCATTCAACCCCTAGCTATTCATGCAAGTGCATGGGCAAAGCTTCCCGGGGTATCAGAATGGGTGCTGAACATTATAAAAAGAGGCTATTCGCTACAGTTCGCTCGACATCCCCGCCGTTATGCGGTGCGAATCGAAACTACGGTAGGAAAGGAAGTAGCACATCTACTTTGAGCCGAAATAGAGAAACTATTGAGCAAAGGGGCCATAGAGCCTTGTTCAAGGGGCCATAGAGCCTATCTCAAGCTCAGAGCGAAGGGGGTCTATAAAGCAGATACTTTCTGGTACCGAAAAAGACGGGGGTCTCAGACCCATTCTAGATCTAAGGCAGCTGAACAGAGTGCTTTCGAAACACCGGTTCAGAATGCTCACAACCAGGAAAATCCTCGCACAAATTCGCCAAGGGGACTGGTTTATGCCGATAGATCTGAAGGACGCGTATTTCCAAATACAAATAGCGTCACGTCACAGGCGATTTTTTGAGATTCGCCTTCGAGGGCCAGGCATATCAATACACAGTCCTGCCATTCGGCCTGTCCCTGGCATCACATACATTTGCAATGTGCATGGACGCGGCACTTGCACCCCTGAAACTTCGGGGCATGCGAGCTTTGAACTACTTGGACGATTGGCTGATTCTAGCTCGATCACACTCAGAGCTCATAGAACACAGGACCATATTACTCGAACATCTCGAGAATCTAGGTCTCAAAGTCAATTGGGCGAAGAGTTCGCTGTCTCCCAGTCAGAGAATATCTTTCTGGGCACAGAACTGGACTTGCTGTCTATGACAGCACAACTATCGCCACAGCACAGACTGAATATTCAGCGCATGACGAAAACCTTCCGCTGCGGCACTCTAGTCCCGCTCAGAAAGTTTCAGAAAATGCTGGGTCTCATGGCCTAAGCATCATCAGTTCTCCAGTTGGGTCTGCTCCGCATGCGCCCACTGCAGTTCTGGCTAAAGGCGCGAGCACCACGTCAAGCGTGGACCTCCGGTCTTTATCGCCTCAAGGTCGATCAGAAATGCGTCTCAGCTCTGAAATCTTGGAGAGCGACCGGCTGGTACCGGTCAGGTGTAAGCCTGGGGACTTCCTCGAGTGTGAAGGTAGTGTCTACGGACACCTCCACTTCAGGATGGGGAGCGCTGCTCGGGGGCAGACCGTTCTTCGGCCAGTGGTCAGAACGGGAAAAGCTTCTACACATCAACTGCCTGGAGATGATGGCAGTCGACAACGCGCTGAGGCGCTTTTGTCCCCAGATAAAAGGACACCACGTCTTGGTCCGTTCAGACAACATGTCGGTGGTGGCCTATATAAATCGCCAGGGTGGTATCAGGTCCCGAAACCTTTACAGGCTGACGGAACGCCTCCTGGTCTGGTCTCAGCACAATCTGCGCTCGTTGAGAGCAGCGCACGTGCCAAGCCACCTGAATGTGGGACCAGACAGACTGTCCAGAAACAATGTTCCGGCAGGAGAATGGTCTCTACACCCGCAGACAGTCCAACTGCTGTGGAAGACATTCGGTAGAGCGAAGGTAGACCTGTTTGCGTCTCAAGAAAACGCTCACTGTCCGGAGTTTTTCTCCAGGAGCAGGAACGCGCTGGCCCACGTCTGGCCCCGCTGCCCGCTCTATGCTTTTCCCCCCATCACGCTCCTGCCTCAGGTGTTAGAGCGAATCAGGGAAAACGGATGCTCAGTGCTACTTGTGGCTCCGTTCTGGAAGAACCAGGCTTGGTTCCCAGTTCTGATGCAGCTGACAAGCACTGCCCCATGGCCGATACCAGTGAGGAGGGACCTCCTCTCTCAGGCCAAGGGCTCGATCTGGCATCCTCGCCCAGAGCCTTGGTCCCTACATGCGTGGGCCATCAATGGGTACCCGCTAACCTCCCGGTGGGAACGCTAAACACGATCACGCAGGCTAGGGCCCCGTTTACTAGACGGCTCTATTCCTCAAAATGGTCTGTGTTCTCTAGCTGGTGCACAGCTCATGGTATATCACCCCCAGACTGTGGGTTCCTTCCTGCAAGAGCTACTGGATAAGGGCTGAACCCCATCCACACTCAAGATTTACGTGGCGGCCATAGCAGCGTTTACTAAACCGACGCTTGGCCAGTCACTTGGAAGGAACGATCTGGTCATCCGCTTCCTTAGAGGAGCTAAGAGGCTGAATCCTCCCAGACCTCCCTCAGTCCCCATGTGGGACCTTTCTACGGTTTTGGAAGCCATGAAAGGTGCCCCATTCGAGCCAATCCAATCAATAGATATCAAACACTTGTCTTTCAAGACAGTTTCTTTTGGCTCTCGCTTCGGTAAAGCGTATAGGGGACTTGCAAGCGCTCTCAGTGAGCACGACGTGTATGGAATTTGGGCCAAATGACTCGAAAGTCATACTCAAACCAAGGCATGGGTACATTCCTAAATCCCTCAACACACCGTTTAGAGCACAGGTGATTTCCCTGTCGGCCCTGCCGGTCTATAATGAGGAAAAAGACGCGAGCTTCCTTTGCCCGGTCAGGGCATTAAGGGCTTATGTGTCTCGCTCGACTGTCTTCAGACAGACGGAGCAGCTCTTTGTTTCGTTCAGCGGACGTTCTAAGGGACTAGCTGCGTCGAAACAGAGTATATCCAGGTGGATAGTTGATGCTATAGTGCTGGCTTACGCTTCTAAGGGCCTGCAGTGCCCGTTAGGTGTCAGAGCGCACTGCACAAGAGGCATGGCCTCGTCGTGGGCTTGGTCTAGTGGGATTGCCTTGCAAGATATCTGTATGGCGGCAGGCTGGGCCTCCCCGTCTACATTTATAAGGTTTTATAACCTAGAGGTTCCCGCCTTGCAGGCTAAGCTGCTTTCGGTCTAATAAATCAGTATTGTCTGCCCCGACGCTGTCGGCTCAGAATACTGAAACTGCTTGAGCGCCGCTCACTGATCGATTAAATAACTCTATGGGCAGTGTGTAAGACCCTTAATATTCATCAGTTCAGGCCGAGTTTATCGCCCTGACTGTGTGGAACACTATTGATATAATTTGCTCCTTATAGGACGCTACTTATTACGGGAATGATGCTGTTCTAGCCCCTCTTTCCCGGACTCTCTGCGAGTCCCTGGTGATCATGCACTATATAAGCCCCGGGCACCTGCCCTTGGGACTTTTGGTGTTGGGTCTCAGCATGCACGGCGTTTTACACTGTGTTCCCCTAGCGTAAGATATTACGCAGTACGTCAGATCCAATGGGGGCGCTTCGCGCCTACTGCGTCACGTCCCGCCGAAACAGGCGTGGCTTGGGCCTATAAATACAGCTCGACAGGCTGATAGAATCTGGTTTTTCATCGCCGAAGCGAACCAGAGCGTGTTGCAGGCACGGCAAAGATTACTCTTTACCTCGTTACTAACGTAACCTCGGTTCTCTCTAGAAGAGGGAACGAGTACTGCATATCTTTGCCGTGCCTGCAACATGCTCTGGTTCGCTTCGCCGATGAAAAACCAGATTCTATCAGCCTGTCGAGCTGTATTTATAGGCCCAAGCCACGCCTGTTTCGGCGGGACGTGACGCAGTAGGTGCGAAGCGCCCCCATTGGATCTGACGTCACGAAGGGCCTTTCTCGATAGGCTGCTGCATTTGCCACAGGGCAGCCAATAGGTGCGCGAGCCATCTTGCCTATGTCTGCATGCTGCTGCAACGCGTTTTACATTATTGCAAAATTAAGGATAATGTTTTGGCTTCAATATCTCGCGGAAAAGAGATTTTCCCCTAGCGTAAGATATTACGCAGTACTCGTTCCCTCTTCTAGAGAGAACCGAGGTTACGTTAGTAACCGAGTACATTTTCCATTGTGAGGAATGTCTCGGGTGACTAGTGTAACCCTTGTTTCCTGATGGAGGGAATGGAGACGTTGTGTCGAAATATCGACACTAGGGGTCACTCTTGGAATTGGCATGTGGAATTTGCATACCTGGCCACGCCCCAGGACATACGGGTATATAAGGTTGACGGCGTGCATCACACTCTTCAGGTTTGTTCTGAGGAGCCAATACGGCATCTCGACATCTTCAGTGCCAGTTCAAAGTTGTGGCAGGAGGGACACAATGTCTCTGTTCCATCTATCAGGAAACGAGGGTTACTGTCAGACTTTCTGTCGGTCACTTTCGATGTTGTGTCGAAATACCGACATTAGGGGTCCCTATACTAAACGCCACAACTATTGAGCTGTCTCGCGAGACTTGGCGGTGCAGATTAGGGTTGGGAACCAAGAATCGGTTTTATCCAGAACCCATAATGTTTTTTGGAAAAATTCCAGAACCTAAGTTTCGGTTCCGAAAACGGTTCTGGCGCGATGTTTGGGCGAAGTGCTGGGAGCTTATCCTTTAATAGCAACGTCTCACCTCATGAATATTAATATAGTAATGAATGCACTGAAAAGCCCTTGCACTACTCATATATGCTTTGCGTCAGATATCAGTGCAGAGAGAGAGTATAAGACAGTAGAGCTGCATGATTAATCTTTAAAAAAAACTTGATCTCGATTTAACCAACCACGTGATCTTATTCCTAAATGACAAAAACTTAGAAAAAAAAAATCACACCGGAACATTCAAATCTGTTTGACCTGTCACTGACCCAGAGAGAGTTTTCAATAGGTATGAAACAGCTTCACTTTCACAGTCTTTTCAACCACACAGTATCAATATTTCTGTTACAAATATTCAAATGATCACAGAAGTACTGAGATACAAATTTATAGTTCGAGTATAAACACTGATGTCTATGGTAGCAACCAAAATAGAGTAAATCCCTTGTGAAAGTCGCTTCAAATAACGAGTGTATCGATTACATTTGATGCTTCAAAACGTTCATAAAGACAAGTGACTGTTAAAGCTGCAGTCCGCCACTTTTTTGTTCAAATGTAATGCATGTAATGAGAGAGTACATCATGAATGCATTTTCCAAACCGTGTTTTGTCTTATCGTGAATCACTATGGTAATCCTATATAATAAGTGTTTATATTCTGACTACTTTAGACCGGTCGGGTCGGCATCACTGCGGAGTAGCCCAGTACCTGCGTGACTTTTCATAGACATAAACAGAGAAAAGCAGCTCTGGCTACAATGTTCTTCCACATGCAGTTCTGTTTATTAACCGCTAGAGCACCAAAAGTTACAGACTGCAGCTTTAAAAATTGTATTTGTCATTGAATCATTCATTCAAGAAACTCGTTCAAAAATGCTCATTCATCCAGTAATGAAACAAGTAATGAAACAAGTGAAGCCTTTATGAATCAATCATTCTGTTTCACCTGTTTGGATCTTACGTGTGTGTTCAAGCATATTCTACCCCTTCTGAGAGGGGTAGAATATATATATATATATATATATATATATATATATATATATATATATACACTGCTCAAAAAAAATAAAGGGGACACTTTTTAATCAGAGAATAGCATCAAGTCAGTTAAACTCCTGGGATATTGATCTGGTCAGTTAAGTAACAGAGGGGGTTGGTAATCAGTTTCAGCTGCTTTAGTGTTAATGAAATTAACAGCAGGTGCACTAGATGGGCAACAGTGAGACAACCCCCCAAACAGGAATGGTTTTACAGGTGGAGGCCACAGACATTTTTTCCCTACTCATCTTTTCGGACTGTTTTTCACCAGTTTTGCATTTGGCTAGGGTCAGTGTCACTACTGGTAGCATGAGGCGATACCTGGACCCTACAGAGGTTGCGCAGGCAGTCCAGCTCCTTCAGGATGGCTCATCAATACGTGCCATTGCCAGAAGGTTTGCGGTGTTTCCCAGCACAGTCTCAAGAGCATGGAGGAGATTCCAGGAAGACAGACAGCTACTCTAGGAGAGCTGGACAGGGCCGTAGAAGGTCCTTAACCCATCAGCAGGACCGGTATCTGCTCCTTTGTGCGAGGAGGAACATGATGAGCACTGCCAGAGCCCTACAAAATGACCTCCAGCAGGCCACTGGTGTGAATGTCTCTGACCAAACAATCAGAAACAGACTTCATGAGGGTGGCCTGAGGGCCCGACGTCCTCTAGTGGGCCCTGTGCTCACTGCCCAGCACCAGGGAGCTCGATTGGCATTTCCCATTGAACACCAGAATTGGCAGGTCCGCCACTGGTGCCCTGTGGTTTTCACAAATGAGAGCAGGTTCACCCTGAGCATGTGACAGACAGGAAAGGGTCTGGAGAAGCCGTGGAGAATGTTATGCTGCCTGTAACATCGTTCAGCATGACCGGTTTGGTGGTGGGTCAGTGATGGTCTGGGGAGATAGAACACCTCTGGGACATTGTGTTTCGGTCCATCTGACATCACCTGGTTGCACCTCAGACTGTCCAGGAGCTCAGTGATGCGCTGGTCCAGATCTGGGAGGAAATACCCCAGGACACCATCCGTCGTCTCATTAGGAGCATGCCCCGACGTTGTCAGGTATGCATACAAGCACGTGGGGGCCATACAAACTACTGAGTGCCATTTTGAGTTGCTGCAATGAAATTTCAGCTAAATTGACAAGCCTGCTGCATATTTTTTTCACTTAGATTTCCGGGGTGTCTTTGAATTCAATCCTCTGTAGGTTGATCATTTTCATTTCCATCAAACGATGTGGCATCCTTTCGTTCATAACACATTACCCAGTCCATATTAGTATAGATATCCAGCATGATATTTTTCCCCATTGAGATCTGATGTGTTTTTTAAGTGTTCCTTTAATTTTTTTAGCAGTGTATATATATATATATATATATATATATATACACCACATGGAAAAGTCTATTTCTTTAAAGTATATACTCAAATATGTACTCATTCATATATGATTAAACAAATGATTACAGGCCCAACATAAAATATTGCTCTATAAAATGCAAATGTAAACATTGTACTTTCAAGTTTAAAATGTAGCAGCAATCAGGGCTCCGAACCTGTTCAATGAATGAAAACAAACGAACGGAATTTTGACAGGAACATAACCAGAAATGGAAACAAAATCAAATTTAATCGTTCTGAACAGAAACGCTTATTTGAAATGGCCATTAACCGGTTAATAACGTTATTTTATCGTTCTGTTAAATATTTTAATTTGCAAGTCAACCAATCACAAAATCAAATAGTACAAACTGTTCAAATGTGATATTAACACATATCCAACGTGAGTGAAATGCTTGCGCTCAGCTGTCAAGTCATCAAAGGTAAGTCGCAATGGCAAAGCGCTGGCATTAGTTTTTCAGAGGATAAATAATTATGTCACCAACTGCCAAACAATAAAATTAATAGCAGGTAATATGCAACTTCTTGAGTTTTGAAACCAGCAAACATTGCAGCAAACATTGCAGAGAAAACAGAATAAAACTAAATATATAAAACTAATATATAGGTCTATATGCGAAATATAGGCTATTTCACTTAAATATTACAGTTTAACAAAACAAAAGGACATTTTTTGCTGAGCTTCGGTTCATTGTGATGGGGTACAAAGCTCACGGAAAGGAAACCGAGATGGCAGAAAATGGCATTGTGCTTGTTTTCTGTATTTTACAAAAGCTTTACCGTTTTTAATAATTTCTTGCTTCTATCCGTATGACCATAAATTACGGAGTAACAGGTTCCTCAGAACTTCAAGAGGACAAAAATTCCCATGATCGCGTTGGCGCCTCACGCTCACACGTTCTAGCATTGCAGCATGTTCATTATCAAAATAAAATAGTCAACCAAACATATAGAAAGTTAACCAAACCATGACCATGCTACAAAGATAGCCACTCGTTTAGGAACGAGCTCCTCAATTTGTCCTGGCTGGTCCTTCACCTGCTCGGACTCCGAGCCACCCGGTTCTGTCTCCCCTTCCCTCATTCACGTTTCTGCCTGCATCCCCATGGTGGCGTGTAAGATTGCAGTCAGCCAAATGATGAAAAAGTTTTGGTGTAAACAATTTTGCCGTAAACAGTATTTAGACGATAGACTTCTTATTTCGCCCATCCGATACATATCGTCATATCGCACAGCCCTAGTAATGAGATAATACATAAATAAACTTCTCATCTGGCAAACCACTGGTGTATCATATTTTGCACAGCTGATTGTTTTACTGTGAGATTTTCCCATGTGGATTGTACTGTGTCTGTGGTGTTCTTTTGACGCGCCCAAACAATCTATTGGACGTCTCCAATAGACCCGATTTTTCCCTAAAATCGGACAGGAGGAGCTCTAGGACTGACTCACGGGGTAACCTGTGGTTCACTACCTCATCAGTCCGCACCCCAAAAACCCATTTGTTTGGAAGCTCTAGGAATGGAATTAGTCCAGTCCGCACCCCACAGAACCTCGAGTTTAATCACGTCAAACTCACTACTCCAACACAGACCCAGACCATCAGCATGGTTTCATCTCTCTTACCCAATTCTCAGTGCTATTTCAGTTCAGTTTAGAATAAAAAGGAGGATGCAAAATAAAATACAGTGTAATCAGTCGGACGTACAGTGACACAGTACTCATTCAGTAAATGCACAGCTAAACAGATGTGTTTTGAGTCTGGATTTGAATGTGACTACTGTAGGAGCACATCTGACCTCTTCTGGAAGGTGGTTCCAGCTGTGGCTGGCATAGTAGCTAAAAACGGACTCACCTATGCTTAGAGTGGTACCCATTAGTGATCCTAATGATCTGAGTGATCTGTTAGGTTTATATTTAGTGAGCATATCTGCAATGTATTGAGGTCCTAGGCCATTGAGTGATTTATATTCCAGTAATAATACTTTAAAGGACTGGTGTGATATGTTCATATTTTCTGGTTCTGCTCAGAATCCTGGCAGCAGCGTTCTGTATGAGCTGCAACTGTCTTATGGTCTTTTTGGGAAGGCCAGTGAGGAGTCCATTACAATAATCCACCCTGCTGGTGATGAAAGCATGAATAGGACTTACAAGTCTTGTCTGGAACAAAGCATCTAATTCTTGCAATATTTTTGAGATGATAGTAGGCTGATTTAAGGTGATGAAACACGGGGCAACTTTTAGAGCAATGTTGCTGGGCAATGTTGCCATCAACAAGCAACCAGATAAGACACAGGGCCCACAACCGATCTAAATTATCCCGATAGACACGTATTGCCCATTTTCAATGGGAAAGTGCCCAAGCAACAATCGCTCGGCAAGATTGCCCAGCATCATTGCTCAAAAAGTTGCCCTGTGTATCATCAACTTTAGTTATTGCTTTGACATGACTACAGAAACTAAGGTCTGACTCGAAAATCACACCGAGATTCCTGACTTGATTTGTAGTTGTTTGACCCCAAGCATCAAGGTCACCTTGAGAACTTCAGCTTTGTTTCCAAATGCAATGACTTCAGTTTTGTCTTTGTTTAACTGAAGAATGTTTTGCCACATCCAACTGTTGACTTCCATCAATGCATTGACACAGGGAGTCAATGGGGCTGTCGTTAGGCGACAGGGCTAAGTAGATCTGTGTTTTCATCTGCATAGCTGTGGTAAGCAATTTGGTTCTTTTTCATTATTTGGCTCAGTGGGAGCATGAACAGATTGAACAGGAGTGGCGCTAGAATTGAGCCTTGAGGGACTCTGCATGTCATGGATGTCCATTCAGACTTATGGTCACCTATACTCACATAATAACCTCTCCCTCCTAAGTATGACCTGGACCATTTTAGGACTATCCCAGAAAGCCAGAACCAGTGTTCCACCCTGTCAAGAAGTATGTTATGATCGACAGTGTCAAATGCAGCACTGAGGTTTAGTAGTACCAGAATTGATGTTTTGCCTGTAACCGAATATCGTTTATTATCTTTATGAGCGCTGTCTCTGTGCTGTGATGTGGCCAGAAACCAGACTGAAAATTGTCAAAGTATCCATTTGAGATTAGGAAGTTGTTCAGCTGATTGAAGACAACTTTTTCAATGATCTTGCCTATGAAAGGAAGATTTGAGATTGGCCTGTAATTTCTCAATATGTTGCTATCCAGATTGTTCTTTTTCAGGAGGGGCTTGACAACTGCAGTTTTAAGGGACTTTGGAAAAGTCCCAGAGAGATCGAAGCAGTTTAACACACTTTTGAAAAGAAGGTGGGGAGTGTGTCAAGGGCGCAGGTTGATGTTTTAAGGTGCTGTACTGTTTCCTCCAAAATTTTACCATTAATTTCTTCGAAATCAGACATAGTAACTTTCTGAGGATGTGGTCTGATCTGTCTTACCTCAGTGCCACACGAGGATATGCTGATTGCCTTTCTGATATTATTGATTTTCTCAAAGAAGGAAGCAAACTCACTGCATTTGTTGTCTGAGAGCATTTCACTGGGAATCTGGCTTGGTGGTTTGTTAGACTCTCTACAGTAGCAAAAAGAGTGCGTGTGTTATTTATGTTTCTGTTTATAATATTTGAGAAGAAAGTCTGTCTAGCTTTGCCTAGTTCCACATTGAAAGCATGAAGGCTGTCTTTATATGTTATAATGGACTACAAGTTTTGTCTTTCGCCACATGCGTTCAGCTTTTCTGCATGGTCTTTTCATATTTTGCACTGCTGTTGACTTTCTCCAAGGTGCTTTTTGTCTGCCACTCTTCTTCCTGACTTTCACAGGAGCAATATCCTCAATTACACTCTGTACTTTTGAGTTAAAGGACTCCAGGAGATAATCAACAGAGTACGCAGATATGCTTGGTGTTAAAGATATAGCCTTCATAAATAGCACACTAGTGTTCTCATTTAAAGGCACACTAAGTAGAAATTGTGTTTTTGTCAAACAGCGACCCCTAGAGTCGCTGTGGAATACTTGCACTGTCGTAAATATATTATAGTATAACGTTTTTACATGATTGCAGCTAAATCACAAGTAAATAGTCTATAGTCTAGGCCTACTGTATAATTTAATTTGTGTTGTTTTTATTGGAATGTAAACATTACAAAATCCCAGATAACATCAATAAAGTTAAATGTACGTCGCATTATTTCATAACATTGGCCGTTATGATGTCTTTAGACATGATTATTGCAATTTATCATAATAGTTTGCAAATTGTGCTCGTTTACACTATTAACAACCTCTACGTTAGGCTTATTTATGTCCTGATTATGTGAGATATTGAAAACTGTTCTCATGATAATCTCAGGAATCAACGTTAACAGCGTCGTCTGATATCCCTCAGGACTACGTGATAAATACACCTCACAACACCTGAGTTCAGCTGCCAAACTAATTTGTGAGGCATAGTTATCTGATTTATCAAAACGATTCCATTTACACCTGGTCACATAAATTTATTTTTGCGAAACGGATTTAAATCCGATCTTCAATTCTCGCGCTATAGCCTATGCAGATTTAATGGAGTGCACGTCACCGAAAGCAACAGATATGAGCTGCATTTTATAGATCATCAGCTAAAATGTCAAAATCAAAGACCGCAATAAGAGAGAGCAGTAACAGCCCTAATAAGATCATTTCGTTTCTTTACTTTTAATGATGATGATTGTGTGTTAAGCGTCTGTGGCTTACTTTCACTTTGATTTGCGATAGTTTGCACGTTGGCTTATGAATAGATGCTCATCTGCGGTGATGCGTGTTCCAGTAGCGTCATCATATCTGTATAACATATAGCCTATAACACGCTCTCATACGTTTTTATTATTTTTTTTTTGCATTTTTGAGAGGAGTACAATTTACATGTGGTTTCAACAACCAGATGCATTTACACTTGTCCAGTTTCGTCTGGAATGCGTCTCAGATCTCCTCCTGAAGTGGTTTGAGGGATCGGATTCAAATCCGTCTCGAATGCGTTTCGGAGGGCATTTACACCTGGTCTTTTCACGATCGGATACCTATCCAAGCTGAGAAAACGCATGAAGTGGCCAGGTATAAACAACCCCCATGACAAAAACATACACACGAAAGCCGAAAACAAACGCTGGTTGGCCTCTCACGTCCAAATTTGACGAAGTGGTGGGGGAAGTGACGTATGCCGTAAAGCAGTCGAATTTTGTAGTTCTTTTTGTGCTCTGGTTACTACCCGAACCCCGAAGTTACATAGTGCCAGTAAAAGCGATACAGACCCCGTCAGGCTATGGCAGACGTGTCATTCAACCTATTGCAAGTCGATGTACCATCACAAGGATCTTGGAAATATATTATGAAGGTTGAAAAGTTACATAGTGTCGCTTTAAGCATCTCTTCTTTACAGACACAGACCTAGCTTCAATAGTAGGAGAGATCAATATATCAAAGAAAATACAGAAATGATCAAACAGTGCTACGTCCTTAATAACAATCGATGAAATGTTTAGACCCTTACTGATAAGTAAATCTAGAGTGTGTCCACGATTGTGTGTGGGTACGTGTACATGTTGAATCAGATCAAAAGTATTTAAAACAGTTATGATTTCCTTTGCCATATTGGTTTCTGCATTATCTATGTGAATATTAAAATCCCCAGCAATAGCAAAACAGTCAAACTCTGAGGAAATTGTTGATAACAGTTCTGTAAAGTCCTCAGCAAAGGCTGGAGAGTATTTTGGAGGCCTGTAAATAATGATAAGTAAAATGTGTGAAGCACCTTTTAACACAATGCCCAGATATTCGAAACATAGGTAATTCCCAAATGATACTTGCTTACTTTGATAGACATCTTTAAGCAACTACACCCCCACCTCTCTTAACTGCTCTGCAGTCACTCATAAAAGTAAAGTTAGGAGGGGCTGTTTCATTGAGGACTGTTGCACTGCAGCTGTCTTCTAGCCAAGTTTCATTTAGAAGCATAAAATCTAGGTTGTTTGTGGTTAAGTCATTTACTAGAAGTGATTTATTTTTAAGTGATCGGATGTTTAAAAGTGCTAACTTGACAGTATTTTTTTTTTTTCCAACAGCAGTCTTAGTTTGACATGTAACAGGCAGCAGATTAGATAGGTTTGCCGTACGGCTTGAGAAGACCTTAGACTTTTTATCATATAACAGAAATAGAGAAAGATATAGGAAAACTGGGTTCCCGCTTGTTCTGTAAACATTTGAGAAAGTTACTGCTGGAGAGAGGAATAACATGTCTGGTGAGAGGGGCTGTTGCTCTGGTGTTACCAGAGGCTGTGATATGTTGTCCTGGTTTTCCTGGCTGTTTTCCAGAAAGCCATCCTTGGGTACTGAAACTTCGAGCAGTTTTAATCCATCACAGTCTGTCTGTGGTGAGCTCTGTGGGCAGGGCTCAGCTGAGATTGTGTCCTTGAGCAGAGGTTGTTTTGGCTGCATGGTGTTATCATTGTCCTTGTGTGATATGTCAACCACATATCCATTCAGGTGCTGAAGTTAAGTCCTGTGTTAATTTATACTCTGTCCAGGTGTGTGTGTGACATTCAGGTTGAGTGGATTGGTACACACTGCTGAAGGGTGATGGAGGGAGAAGTTAATGTTGTCCTTTAGCACTCTTGCACCAAATTTGTTTGGGTGGAGGCCATCCTGTTTGAACAGTTGTCTCTGACTCCAGAAAAGATTGAAGTTGTCAATGAAGTTTACTCGTTTTTTATGGCAGGTTTTTTGCAGCCATGTATTAAACCCAAGCAACCGTGAAAACTGATTTGTTCCTCTCGCTGGAAGTGGTCCACTGATGAACATCTGAACTTTCAGTCTTCTAATTGTTTCAAAAAGTTCATTGAAATCCCTCTTGAGAAGTTCTGGCTGCTTTTTCTGAGTATCAATCTTCCCCACATGAATGATAAGTCGATTTGCAGTCTTATGTTTCACCAGAATGTTCTGAAGTTACCTGTTTATATCAGAAGTTGTTGCTTGTGGAAGGCAGCACGTAGTTGCATCCCTGCTGCTAATGTTTCTGATTATGGAGTCGTCCACTATCAGAGTCCTGTGCTTGGCTGCGCTCTGAGCCGAGTGCCGCTGTCTGCTCGACCTTGAGCACCAGTTAGCATCAGTGTTAGCTACTGGCTGATTCGGTCTGTGTTCGATCACATTCATCTCGTTTGGGGATTCCTCATCTACATTCATTAATACTTCAAATCTGTTCTCAAGATGTATAGGCGGTGGTAGGAAACCAGTGTTTGCAATCCTTGTCATAGCCATATCTGAGGTAGAGGATGCTACTGCAGCAATATGTGATGCTCGTGACAATCTGATGTCTCATATCTCAAGTGCCTTTGGGTCTCGCTCCCTGTTTGTGCCATCGATTAGTGTGTTGATCGGCTTGTTTCTCTACACTCAGTATGGCCTGTTGTGGAGCACTAGATTCATGAGACTCACCGGCTGTATGCTGAGGTCTTCCATGACAAAGCTCTGTTGTGTGTTCCGTCTGGTTTGGTAGTCCCGTAAGTAACTTAGTTTCAAGAACTGCAATCCTTTGTAAAAGTCTGTGGCAGTTTGTGCAGCAAGTAGATTCTAAAATAGGCATTTTCTTTCTTATTCTTTTGGATGTAGCAGCTCTGCTCCAAATCTTCTGGAGAGATTTCTCTTCTCCAGAATGTAAGCTGATGGCAGTGGGAGGCTGGTCGGATAGGAAAACCGTTTTTTTGTAGTAATCTTCCAGTCACAAAAGTTTCTAGTTTTAACGTTGATGCCAAGCTAAGTCGATTTAGCACTGTGCTGATTTACTGAAGTTAAAATTAGGAGATAAAATATAAAAGTGATAGAGCAAAGTGCGGAGCAGTAAGCAAAAGCGTCCGAACAGTAGCAAAGCAGGAAGCAGGAAGCTTTTAGTATGCCGCTGATGCACCCAGGGGGACTTCCTGCACTTTTCTGTGCATAACTTGGAGAGAGACCGCTGATGTGTGCTCTGAATCCAGCAGCAGTTGCGAGGTGAATGGAAATTCGCTTCTCTTATCATGAAGAGATGCTGTGCTGAGGCTCAGAAGAACAAAATTGAAGTGTGTGATGCACTGTAATGGAAATTTTACTTTTAGATGTGTTCTTTTACACTTAGATGTGTTCTTTTACACTTAGATGTGTTTTTCTACATTTAGATGTGTTCTTTTACTTTTAGATGTGTTTTTATTTCAAGATGTGTGTGTGTACAACTTGTATTAACATAGAACATTTATTTTTACTCATAAGCATTTAAAGAAATATAATCATATAAGCTAAAGCACATTAGTAAAGATATGTAATCAAGTTTTAGAAATGCATAAGTTAAGACAAGCTTGCAGGAACGAAATGTTCTGGGTTTTAAGGGAAACCAAGTAACAAAGTACCAAAGAGACAATGTGTACTTTAAGTGACCTTCTGGGCACCTCAAGTGTGAAAATATGTGCGCAGCTTTGATAGAAATAGAGATAAGCAAAATGTGTGAATTTGAGCAGCAGCTAAAAACAGGAACCTGAAGCAGGCATGGTATTGTCCTGTCTAGATAGAATTTATGATAGACAAGAGATCTTGAACAAAGATGTTTTCCTTTTAAGGTAAACAAGGCGATCTTTTGAGACAGATGCAGCCTATTCAGGGTGTGTTAAGAGTATATAAGCTTGGCAGAGGAACTGACCCTTTGCCTTCTCATATTCAGATGCTCTCTGTATGTGAATGCCAATTTCTTGCAAGAAATAAAAAATTTTTGATACTTTGACTTTTCAAAGGTTTCGACTTGTCTCCTTCCTCCTAACTTTTCGAATAGAATTATTTCCACAACAAATGGCGACGAGGGATGGGATCGCAAAGCTGATGACCTCCATGGACACAATTGACTGATCATCCCAAAGACAAGAAGTCTCTGGCTCCGATACCCCGACGCTAAACTGCAAGGGACGGGAGAATTGTAGACACCACGGCAGGCCTAGGTGGACGCGATCCCGAATAAAAGAACCAAGCTGCAAAAGCACGGTGAGAGAAAAATTATTTATGTGGTAAATAAAAAAAATAAAATAAAAATAAAAAAAAGATTATTTGCGTATTGAATATTTTTCCTAAAAGGGTCAGGATTTTGGAATAAGCCTGAAAGTAATTTCCAAACAGGGTTTGAGAATAAGCCTGATAGTAATTTCTCGAATGCCATGTGTTAATTACTTTCCCAAAAGGGCCAGAGTTTGAGAATAAGCCTGATAGTAATTTCTCAACACCAGACGGGTGCTTGTTTGAAATAAGCCTGATAGTAATTTTCAAACATTACAGAGGCACTTGTTTGGGAAAGACCTACATCGACGGATGCAGGCATTTTTGAAAGTCCTATATTGACGGATCTAGGCAGGTGCGTGGTGGCCACGCTGGGGGAAGGAATTAACACAGTGAATATAGTGCGTGGTGACCACATGGGGAGAAAGATTTAAATACGCAAATATAAATACTGTTGAATAAAATTAATAAGATAAATGGGTAATGAAAATTCGAAGAGAGAGGAGGAACAGGTTGATTTCTCTAAGGATTCGTATAAAGCCATGGATAAAATAATGGGAACTTGGTATCATGCTTTTGTGCCGTTTTTAAAATATCAATATGGGTTTAACGGGGGTTTAAGTGTGTCACATTTGACTCAAACCAAAATAAATTGGGTGACTCATATTGTCAAGAAAAAAGACAGAGAACGTTACAATAAATGTGGTGAAATCATAGTAAAATGGTTAGAAGAGGCAACACGCAGACAACAAAAACAAGTCTGTCGGGCCATCGCACCATTATACTCTGATATAGAAAGACAGGATGCTTCAAGGAAAGCACTACAGAATCTTAAAAATGGCTGTTGTGGCATTGCTGACTCTTCTTCTCCCTTTTTCGGTCAATACGTGAAAATGACGGTGGAGGACGGGACTTATCCGGCTCGTCGCCCACCTGCTCTCAATCCTGCCCTAGAAGGAGCTGCTACGGGAGGAGCGCAAGCCAGCGCGCCAGCTGAACCGCCGCCCAGATATACTTCGACAGAGGAAGAGAAAGGTGACACATCGTCAACGCGCTCTGGGGCACCATATAAAGAAGGCAAGCGACAGAAATGCAGCAAAGACCTAGAAGAACTGCTAAACACAAACATGAAAGACTTAACCTTGCACTCACGAAGACATGCGACAAGAAAACTTAACCAAAGTTCGACCAGGTTTACAGGCAGACGGCATCAAACGCTGTGACCGAGCCTGCAAAACCAACGCAAGAGCCAGCAGACTGATGATTCAGAAACAGAGATAAAGAGCGAAAGCGATGATGACGACGAAAGTCTCCAAGATTTGCAGGCACCGATGCTCGAAGTAGCCGGACCAGAGGGAGCAGTTCTGGTAATGCGGCCATGGACCCAAGAGGACCTGAACAAAGCCTCTGAACACCTGCCAAGCATCGAAATAGGTGGGGCAAGACTGGGTGCTGATTTAGCTGTTTTCTGCAAAGAATTCAGACCGACTCTTGGTGAACTGCGGAGACTAATGGTTTTGAAATATGGACCAGTGCAAATGGCTAAGCTGTCAGAACAATGGCCAGAAGATTCTCGTCTGAAACACATCAATTACGACGATCCGACCAACAACGACTACACAAAGAAAGTCACTGATATAATCACAGCTTTAAAGAAAGTATTTCCACGCACAATGGACATTCACCAAGTTCGTCAATGTACTCAAGGAAAAGATGAAACCACAGAAGCGTATTTCCTACGACTGAAAGAGTGCTTTGATCGACATGGTGGTATAGACAAACGAGAACCGCCAACGGATCCGGGTGCGGGACCTATGGGGTCTGATCCTTATGATGACTATTTAAGAACTTTGTTCATGGATGGACTGGACAAAGAAATTTCAAAAGCAATTGAAAAAAGCTGTGTCGGATGGCAACTGGCCCCCACAGCAGAAATCAGACGACATGCGAAACATCATGAGGGAATCATCAAGCAAAAAACAGCCAAAACTACCAAGCAAGAAAAAGATCTTTCTCTAGCTCTGATAGCGCTGCACATGAGCGAAAACAACAACCGCCAACCAAACTACTACCAACAAAACCAGAGAGGTGGTGGAGGAAGAGGCAGAGGACGTGGTCGTGGAAGAGGTCGACATTTTTCACAAAATCAACAACGTCCAAATCGAGACACTTGTTTCATTTGTGGACAGAAAGGACATTGGCGTGACACATGTCCACAAGCAGCCTACAAAACAGAACAGGCAGATTGAGAGGAGGGGGGTGCGAGCAACGGGTTTCCTGTCTCTTCATCAGATAAGTATCATTTTCCTTTCGTTTCTGACTCTGCTCTATGCAATGAAGACATGCTTGCTAATATTTTCTATAAGGCTCATAAGTCTTTACCTTTGATAGAAGTAAACGTTCTTGACAAGACATTACTATTCTTGTTAGATACTGGAGCTACTCACTCGGTAATTAAAGAAACAGAATTGACAAACCCAATTTCACTTTCTGGGAAGATAACTTTTTCCAGAAGTGCAACTGGTCATGTGGTCACAGAACCATTCTCAACGCCGCTTGAGTGTTCAATTGATGAGAAAAAATTTGAGCATTGTTTTTTGATTACTCAGACATGTCCAGTTAATCTGATGGGTAGAGATTTACTTTGTAAGCTGGGTGTTTCTGTTCACTGTACTACTCAAGGGCTTTTTGCTGACATGAGGATGTTGCATGTAGCTATAGGGGAAACCCCTTTGTTTGTATATGAATGGCAAGTTTCTAACACGTGTCTGACCACAAAGGCTCATGACAGAGTGTTGCCGTCTTCTGAATTTATGAATGACACAGATTTGCACTGTACTTCACATGTCAGCACAGGTCCTGATGATGAATATGCGCAGCGTTGGCTTAATGTTGATGTTGAAAATGTAAAGACAGATTATCTGTATTGGACAAACCACTGGTGTGTTTTGAATGTGAAACTGACTGACAAACAGGCAATGTTTTATGACGTGGAAAATGCACAGCCTCATATATCACTGGCCAAACCAGTGAAGGCTGAATGGCGTGACGCAGGTCCCTTCATGGTCAAGTGCCATGAACTGACCGACTGGGTCATAATAGATCAAAAAAGACTGATCTGCCAAAGTGAAAGTACCGGATGGTTCAAACAACCGTGTCATAAAACATTGAGAGGTTTGCGAGCAGTCACAGTGTTGGAAGAGGAAATGACTTTTGGCAGTCTGACCTTATCGTACCTCCCTGTCATCCCGGAGGGGTTGGAGGGAGTTCCGAGTTGTCTATGGGCTAAAGATAAATATGATGTAGGCCTGATTGCAGGTTGTGAGCCGATTCAAATTAAGCCTAAATCTGACTATAGGCCAAAGAAAATGCAGTATCCATTGAAAAAGGAAGCGATTGATGGCATTACTCCAGTATTTAATTCTTTGTTGGAAAAAGGGGTCATTGTTGAGTGTCCAGACTCACCTGTCCGCACACCTATTTTTCCAGTAAAGAAAATACGTGATTCAACTCAAGAGACGGAATATCGATTCGTTCAGGATCTTAAAGCTGTTAATGACGCAGTACAAGCTAGAACGCCAAACGTTCAAAATCCTTACACGATCTTATCTCAGATTCCAGCTGACACCAAATGTTACACGCTGGTTGACATTGCGAATGCGTTCTTTAGTGTTCCAGTACATCCTGACTCACAATTTTGGTTTGCATTTAATTTCAATGGTAAAGCGTACACCTTCACACGTTTATGCCAGGGTTTTTGTGAGAGTCCCACAATTTTCAGCGAAGCTTTAAAACGCAGTTTAGAAGATTTGGTACTTCCACCTGGCGTGGCTCTGTTGCAGTATGTTGATGACTTGTTACTTTGCTGTCCAAACGAACAGATCTGTAAGCAGGCTACCATCACATTGTTGACTTACTTGGCAGAGCGGGGCCACAAGGTCAACCCGAGTAAGGTAGCTGTAAATCAAACCAAAGTTACCTTTTTAGGTCACGTGTTAACAGCAAATGGGAAGTCATTATCTGATAAAAGAGTCACTGCCATACAAAACATTTCTAAACCGATCACAAAAAAGCAAATGATGTCATTTTTAGGAATGACCTCGTATTGCAGAACCTTCATTCCTAGCTACAGCGAAAAGGAAGGGCCTCTGTCAGCATTAATTTATGGTCAGGAAATGGCAGCCTCTGCTAAACTGACATGGACCGCAGAGGCAGAGAGTGCTTTTTGTGAAATGAAACAGGCATTGCTGAGTTCTCCTACTCTTGGCATTCCAAATCCAGATAAATCTTTTACACAGACAGTAGCTGAAAAAGATGGTTACATGTCTTCTGTCTTGTTACAGGAACATGGGGGTAGAAAAATACCAGTGGCATATTTCTCAACAAAGTTAGACGCAGTAGCAAGAGGACTTCCTGCTTGTCTAAGAGCTGTGGCCGCAGCTGAAAGAGCTGTGATAGCCTCTAGAGATTTCGTGGGTTTCAGTGATTTAACACTGCTAGTGCCACATGCTGTGTCACTGATTTTATTAGAACAAAAGACTTCTCATTTATCTGCAGCCCGGTGGCTGAGATATAACTTTGTGCTGTTGGAAATGCCTAACGTTACTGTTAAACGTTGTAATGTTTTGAATCCTGCGACCTTACTCCCAACGGAGCAAGACGGAGAGCCGCACTGTTGTGTTTCAGCCTTGGAACAGATATGTAGTCCAAGACCAGACTTGACAGACGAGGCTTTACCTAACAGTGACATGATTCTTTATGTTGATGGGTCTTCAAGCAGGGATGACCTTGGAAAAAAACAGAGCTGGATATGCAGTAGTTTCATTAACTGAGGTTTTGGAACAACAACCACTGCCGTCACATTTTTCTGCACAAGCTGCTGAACTAGTTGCTCTGACTGCAGCATGCAAATTGGCAAGTGGCCAACGTGTTACAATTTATACCGACTCAAGGTATGCTTTTGGCGTTGTACACGACTTTGGCTCGTTATGGAGACATCGAAAGTTTCTGAAAGCAGATGGCAAGCCGATATTGAATCACCTACTTGTGAGTGAATTGTTGGATGCTTTGCTGTTGCCAAAAGAAGTGGCAGTTTGCAAGTGCCAGGCTCATACTTCGGGTAGTGATGATGTTTCTAAAGGAAACAGATCAGCAGATTTAGCTGCAAAGGCTGCGGCTCTGCTTCCTGTTCAGATAACTACAGCAGCACGGCTGACTGAGGAACTAGGTGATGTAGAAGCGATGCAGCAGCACGCCTCTGCTGATGACAAGCGTAAATGGAGGGAGACAGGCTGTGTGTATGAGAATGGACAGTGGTGGGGCCCCAATAATAAACCATGTTTACCTTCTCATTTCTTTCAGGCATATGCAAAACTGACGCATGGATTGGACCACACTTCCAAAACGGGGATGTTTTCTATTATGCAAAATAACTGGTTTACCAAAGGTTTTTCCACAGTGGCAGCAGATTTTTGCAGCAGATGTCTGATTTGCGGAACTAACAATGTTGGCAGGGGTCAGGCAATGAGACAGGCGGGGCATCCCAGGCCGCCAAGACCATTCTCACATGTAATGCTTGATTATATTGAATTGACACAATCAGACAAAAAGAAATACTGCATAGTTGCAGTGGATATTTTTTCAGGATGGATTGAGGCCATGCCAACGGCAAAAGCAGATGCACAAGGGGTGGCGAAACTACTCCTACAAGAAATTGTCCCACGTTGGGGAATTCCTGAAAAATTATCGAGTGATAATGGCTCACATTTTGTAAACAATGCAATTTCAGCAGTTGAAGCATTCCTGAGTACTCCCTGGAAGCATTTTTGCTCCTATCATCCGGAATCAGCCGGATCGGTAGAGAGACAGAACCAAGTTCTGAAAAACAAACTGGTAAAAATTTGTGATGAAACAGGGCTTTCATGGCCTAAGGCCTTGCCCATTGCTTTGACTTATATGAGAATGAGAAAGAGGGGGCGAGCACAACTCTCACCATTCGAGATTCTGTTTGCTCGTCCACCTCACATGGGCTGGGAACCACAAAATCCTAGACCACTGCCTGACACCACACTTTGTGAACATGACATGTTGCAATATTGTGTTGAACTGGATAAGGCGTTCTGTGATATCTCAAAACAGGTCCAGGCAGCAGCTCCAGAGCCAGCTGAGACAGCCCTGCACAGCATCAGGCCAGGAGATTTCGTGCTGATAAAGGATCTGAGGCGGAAACACTGGAGAGCAAAGAGGTGGCAGGGACCATTTCAGGTTTTGCTGACAACTCACACTGCGGTGAAAGTCGAGGAGAGGGCTCCGTGGATCCATGGGACGCACTGTCGAAAAGTGCCAGCTCCTGCGGTAGCTGCAACGGAAGAAGAATCCCATTCACAGCTAACGAGTACCTAACAGGGGTCAGGCTAACCACAGCTGCGTGTCATCCTGTAGGTTACCAACTCGAAAACCATCAGCATTGGAGAGAGGACGAATCAATCGTAGAGGACGATTCAGCAATCCTAGGAGTAATTCGTACCGTGTCAAGACCTTTGTGGTGTTTTGACGGCGTGGGCATTGCAGTGCACTGTCTAATAATATCTACCAGACCTGCCCTGAGACCAACAATACATAGAGAAACAGGACTTACAGTTGTGTTCAAAATTATTCAACCCCCACTGAAATTGATTGTTTTGGCTGGTTTGACATTGATTTTGATCATTCAGTCATCCTGCTTACAATTAAATCAAAGAGGCACGTGTAGGTCAGACAAATATAACATAACAATTATAATGAAATAACCACAAATGTCTTTTCTGTGCTCACATTATTATCAGTTTTATTCAACCCCCAAGTGACATTCAATCTTAGTACTTAGTACAACATCCTTTTACAGTTATAACAGCTTTTAAACGTGAAGCATAGCTTGACACAAGTGTCTTGCAGCGATCTACGGGTATCTTCGCCCATTCATCATGGGCAAAAGCCTCCAGTTCAGTCACATTCTTAGGCTTGCGCACTGCAACTGCTTTCTTTAAGTCCCACCAGAGGTTCTCAATCGGATTTAAGTCTGGTGACTGCGATGGCCACTTCAAAATGTTCCAGCCTTTAATCTGCAACCATGCTCTAGTGGACTTGGAGGTATGCTTGGGATCATTGTCCTGTTGAAAGGTCCAACGTCTCCCAAGCCTCAGGTTTGTGACGGACTGCATCACATTGTCATCCAATATCTCCTGGTACTGAAGAGAATTCATGGTACCTTGCACACGCTGAAGCTTCCCAGTACCTGCAGAAGCAAAACAGCCCCAAAGCATGATTGACCCCCCGCCATGCTTCACAGTAGGCAAGGTGTTCTTTTCTTCATAGGCCTTGTTCTTCCTCCTCCAAACATAGCGTTGATCCATGGGCCCAAACAGTTGTAATTTTGTTTCATCAGTCCACAGAACACTATCCCAAAACTTCTGTGGTTTGTCCACATGACTTTTGGCATACTGCAGTCGACTCTTCTTATTCTTTGGAGACAGCAAGGGGGTGCGCCTGGGAGTTCTGGCATGGAGGCCTTCATTACGCAGGGTGCGCCGTATTGTCTGAGCAGAAACTTCAGTACCTACATCTGACAAATCTTTTCTCAGTTCCTCAGCAGTCACACGGGGACTTTTCTCCACTCTACGCTTCAGGTAGCGCACAGCAGTCGAAGTCAGCATCTTCTTTCTGCCACGACCAGGTAGCGTTTCAACAGTGCCCTTTGCCTTGAATTTGCGAATGATGCTTCCTATGGTGTCTCTTGGTATGTTTAACATCTTTGCAATCTTCTTATAGCCATTGCCCTTCTTGTGAAGAGTAATCACCTCTTCTCTTGTCTTCCTGGACCATTCTCTTGACTTCACCATGTTTGTAACCACACCAGTAAATGTCTAGAAGGAGCTGAGTATCACAGTCATTTTAAAGCTGCCTAATTGGTGCTTATTAGGCTTTATTGCTGCTCCCTGACATCCACAGGTGTTTTCAATACCTGATTGAAAACACTTCAATGAACCTCTGTTCTTCAGAGTGGTAGTCTTTAAGGGGTTGAATAATTGTGTCAATGAAGAATTCACAAAAGAAACATTTACTACTGTATTACAAAACCAATTGATGTCATTTTAGTTGCATATGGTTCTTTAAGAAGTCCTTGTAGGATTTCATTCTGAATACAATTACAAATGTACACTAAATTCCCTAAAACCATTTACAGCATTGGGGGGTTGAATAATTTTGAACACAACTGTATATCATTTTCACAAGAACATTTTCTTGCCTGGCGAGGTTGCACTGTGTGGCAATATGTTACTAAATCTTATCCTCTTAACTAGCCTGGCCATAGGCCTAGCACAGGATGGTAGCATAGAGGTAAACATGACAAAGCGTAAAGGGAGTAAGATAATTATAATATGTGATCCTATTTCAGCAGCAGGACCTGGGTATAATCCAGACCGTTTGAACAAATGGGGAAAAGCCATGTATTTTTGTAAGGATCCATGTGGATGGCAAGATGTGTACGGGGGTAATCAGGATGCTATCAGTGAGGGTCTATTAACCAAGGCAGGGTACAGCTCATCTGATGGTCATAACAATAGGATGATGTCAGATCTTATAAAATTTGAAGAAATCACTGAGAATTTTAAAACCAAACTGAAAGTCACTTTGTCAACAGGAGATGATGGCGCAACTCAGTGGGGAGGAAAATTTTTCTGTGCGTGGTGGACCTCAGGTACTGACACTTATGTTCCAATAGAAATTACAATGGTAGATCCGCCACCGAAAACCCATAGTCTGTCTGAACTAATAACTCATACTAGCATACCTGAAGAAGAGGATGCTGAATTAGAAAAACAGTTTAATTTGCATCATGAAGACACAACTATTATGCATAGTAGAATACAATGTGAGGGCAACAGAGCATGCATGTTAAGTTTACTTCAACGACAAGCTTTAGCTATTAACCAATCATGTTGGTGGTGTCTGCGAATGGATAGGGCCTGGAGGGTCCATCCATTGCGATCGGCTAATTTAGGAGAATTACTTGGATTAATTCCGTGTGCTATGTGGAAATTACTGAATGCAGCGAATTCTGACAAACAAACCTCCATGAGACAAAAAAGAAGTTTAGCTGATGAGAAAATACCTCGGATGTTTCAAGGTACCAAACTTTGGGATCCGTGGACGAGCAGGATATCCATGACAGGGTGGTCTTTCCTTCTCGGGGGAGGCACTGCTGCTAGCTTGCTAAAAATAAATGGCTTAGCCTGGCAGGTTTTACGCTTAGCAAATGAGACTGAAGATGCGTTAGGGAAACTGAACACTGAACTTAAAGGAATTCGCGAAGCTGTTATACAACATCGTCTAGTTTTAGACATTATTACGTCAGAACGAGGGGGGGTATGCAAAATGTTAGGGACCTCCTGTTGTTTCAATTTGCCTGACGTCTATCAAAATGTAACAGATATAATAGAGCACATGAAAGTGGCCGTAGCCACTCCAGGAGAAATGTCATCTTCACTAGATGAGTGGTTTTCAAGCCTGCAGGGGTGGACAAAATGGGTGATAAGTACAGTTATGTCAATAGCATGTTTGATTCTGATTTTGATTTTGATGATCCCATGTTTTATCAATTGTATTTCTGCAATCACTGCTAAGGCAGTGTCTACCACGATGGTTAGAATGACTGCAGGGGAATATGTCACAATGATACGTAGGGCACCAGAGATTGAAGTTGAGGTAACAGTGCCTGAGGATGAGGGATACGAGAACGAGAATGTGCATGAATTTGACTAAGAAATGAAATAACCATGGGAAAAATTTACTTGTTGTAAATTACTATGATTATGGAGCAGTAAATGTCAAATTTTGTGTATGTTCTTTGAATGAACATGGGGTGGAATGTAATGGAAATTTTACTTTTAGATGTGTTCTTTTACTTTTAGATGTGTTTTTATTTCTAGATGTGTGTGTGTACAACTTGTATTAACATAGAACATTTATTTTTACTCATAAGCATTTAAAGAAATATAATCATATAAGCTAAAGCACATTAGTAAAGATATGTAATCAAGTTTTAGAAATGCATAAGTTAAGACAAGCTTGCAGGAACGAAATGTTCTGGGTTTTAGGGGAAACCAAGTAACAAAGTAACAAAGAGACAATGTGTACTTCAAGTAACAAAGAGACAATGTGTACTTTAAGTGACCTTCTGGGCACCTCAAGTGTGAAAATATGTGCGCAGCTTTGATAGAAATAGAGATAAGCAAAATGTGTGAATTTGAGCAGCAGCTAAAAACTGGAACCTGAAGCAGGCATGGTATTGTCCTGTCTAGATAGAATTTATGATAGACAAGAGATCTTGAACAAAGATGTTTTCCTTTTAAGGTAAACAAGGCGATCTTTTGAGACAGATGCAGCCTATTCAGGGTGTGTTAAGAGTATATAAGCTTGGCAGAGGAACTGACCCTTTGCCTTCTCATATTCAGATGCTCTCTGTATGTGAATGCCAATTTCTTGCAAGAAATAAACATTTTTTGATACTTTGACTTTTCAAAGGTTTCGACTTGTCTCCTTCCTCCTAACTTTTCGAATAGAATTATTTCCACAACAGCACGCCGGCCACATGAATGTTCAGGGGTATGGCCAGGCATGCAAATTACACATGCCAATTCCATTGGCCTTTACTAAATACATCAGAGGTGTTTGGGGCTCCCAAGAGTTATTTCACAGGCCACCCCCTAGCTTGCGCACCGCCCCTGAGGAGCTGAACGTGGACACGAAGGAGGCAGACACAGAATTAAAAATAAATATGTTCTTTATTAAACAATAAAAACAGTCTTAAAAGTCTCTTCTTCGGCGTTCTCTTCTTCGGGGCTCAGACAGAGGGAGATATGAACATAACATGAACGTAACTCAGCAGCTTCAGACAGAGAGAGGAATGAACATAATTCACAGCTTCTGCGTTCTCTTCTTCGGCGTTCCCTTCTTCAGGGCTCAGACAGAGAGAGATATGAACATAACATGAACGTAACTCCGCAGTTTCAGACAGAGAGAGGAATGAACATAATTCACAGCTTCTGCGTTCTCTTCTTCGGGGCTCAGACAGAGAGAGATATGAACATAACATGAACGTAACTCCGCAGTTTCAGACAGAGAGAGGAATGAACATAATTCACAGCTTCTGCGTTCTCTTCTTCGACGTTCTCTTCTTCGGGGCTCAGACAGAGAGAGATATGAACATAACATGAATGTAACTCCGCAGTTTCAGACAGAGAGAGGAATGAACATAATTCACAGCTTCCGCGTTCTCTTCTTCGGCGTTCCCTTCTTCGGGGCTCAGACAGAGAGAGATATGAACATAACATGAACGTAACTCAGCAGTTTCAGACAGAGAGAGGAATGAACATAATTCACAGCTTCCGCATTCTCTTCTTCAGCGTTCTCTTCTTCGGGGCTCAGACAGAGAGAGATATGAACATCATATGAACGTAACTCAGCAGTTTCAACATTCTCTGTCCACAGGGCTCAGGCGGGGAGAGGAATGGACAGCTGTGACTGCGAGTGACCAACACACTGCAAGGTTTACTCGTGCTCATTTCCACAATAAAACTGCAATTCAACAGACTCACAGTGCAACCAAGGCTTACACCCGCAATCCAGCCGAAGTCTTCTCTCTCTCTCTTCCCCGCGGCCTCCCTCCGCTGCTTCCGCCTCGGCCTCGGCCTCTCTCTCTCTCTCTCACCTGCTGCGTGCCCCAGAAACAACCCCCGTTCCTCTCAACATCAACCTCTTTTATGTTCCTCATAGTCCAATCGCCCTTCGGGATCTTTCTCCGCCGCACAGCTGACAGCAATCGCGCTCGTCAGCTCTTTCTCATTGTTTCTCCCTGCTTCCGCGTTTTCCCGGAACCGGCCCCGTGTCTCACCGGAAGCGCTCCCCGTACACAACTTCCGCCAATAAGGTTCCGCTTTTAGTCACCCCGTGACAGTTACACCTAGTGTCAGTATTTCAACACAACGTAGCAAGTGACTGACAGAAAGAGAACTAAAGATTAACATGCCTGGAATAATTCCTTAACCATCCAGCAAATTAAATATAATATGGTTGCGGAGTCTGTCAGAAAAAGAAAATGAACTACTTATTACATTATCATTCTTTATGGCCCAGGCACAGTTAATTTCTCTATCTTTGTCAGTATATTCTGCCAGCACAGAAAGCTGATATGAGGCATAAATCAAATGGTAAACATGTAAAGCGCTGTAGTCAAATATCCAACTGAACATGTTTGAAAAATGTAACATTAAATAAAACATTTCCAAAATGTTGCAAGAAGTGTTTCGAAATTTACTACACAAATTACACAATGCAATTAGTGTGCCCTTCTTATTGTGTACATATGACTTTATTTATAAACATTCTATTGTAAGTCTATTTACTCTAAAGAGTAAACTGTAAAAAATGTTTTTTTCAAAGTTGTAAAGAAAACAAGAAATTACTATCTAGGTCTTTTCTAAATCAAAATGTCATGTTCAATTCAATGTGTTACTTGCTGTTTCTTTGTAATTATTTGTGAAATATACTAGCATACTATTTCTATATATACAGTTGTGAAATTATTATTCAACCCCCATTGTAAATCAGGCTTATTGGCAAAATGTACAGACCTTCAGCTGTTTGCAATGAACAAATCAAACAAAAGTAATTGAAATAGCTCAACAAAACAAATGTTTAAAGTGGTTTTCGCAAATTCAACTGAAAATGCAACTTTTAATGACTTCTGCAGTCTCAAAATGATTTAACCCCCTGAATAAAATCACTCACAACAGCAAAAATCAGCAAAACAGGTGTTGTCTCAAACTCAACTGATGCAACTACTCAAGGGCTTCATTAGTTCCACCAGGTGTGCTTGAGCTAGAAAACAAGAAATACCTGAACTGGCTAGGTTTGTTGAGTGTCACATTTGACTGCTTGTTAGAAATATGGCTAAGTCAAAAGAATGGTCCAAAAAGTTAAGAGAAGATATCATCGCCCTTCACAAACAAGGAACAGGATACAAAAAGATAGCGAAGGTACTAAATATTCCTAGACACACCGTTGGAAGCATAGTTCACAAGTTCAAAGTTAAAGGAACAGTGGTTACACTACCTGGACTGGGCAGAAAAAGGAAGCTATCAACAGCTGCAACCAGATTTCTGAGAAGGCAGGTTTAGAAAAAGCCTTGAGTGACAGCAAAAGACCTGCCGCAAGACTTGGTGGCAACAGGCACTGAGGTTTCAGCTTGCAGAGTAAGGCACGTACTAAATGCATGCCAGAACTCCAAGACGTACACCACTACTGACCCAAAAGAACAAGAAAAGTTGGCTCCAATTTGCTAAAAATCAGTGATCAGCGGTATGTCTGGAGGAAGAAGAATGCAGCAAATGCTGAACAGAAAACTGTCTACAGTTAAGCATGATGGTGGCTCGGTGATGCTCTGGGGCTGCTTTGCATCCTCTGGCACTGGAAACCAGCAGCGTGTGGAAGGCAAGATGGATTCACTGAAGTATCAGGAAATCATATGAGAAAAAGTCATGCCGTCAGTGAGGAAGCTGAAGCTTGGGCATCATTGGACCTTCCAACAGGACAATCATTCCTCAAATTCCACCAAGGCTTGGTTGCAGAAGTAGTCCTGGAAGATCCTACAGTGGCCAACTGGCCATCACAGTCACCTGACTTGAATCCCATAGAAAATCTCTGGTGGGATTTAAGAAGCTGGTTGCAGCACGCAAACACAAGAATATTACTGAACTAGAGGCCATTGCACATAATGGGATCAGATTTCTCAGGAATGCTGCCAGAAGCTGGTGTCTCATTTGCAGCAGGTCATAACAGCAAAAGGGTGTTCTACTAAGTACTAAAGATGCTTGACATGAAGGGGTTGAAGAATTTTGAGACACCAGAGGACTGCAGACTGTCATTAAAAGTTGAACTTTCAGTTGAATTTGGGGAAAAGTGTAGGGACGCAAAAGAAAGAAACCAGCACCTTCTACTGGCTGAGCCATGTCAGTGACAACACATTTTCACAATGACCTTGATATTTCTTCATTACATATTGTGTTACATAGGCTCGTTAAAAACAGAAAAATCAGCAATATCATATTATATTACTAGGAAAATGATTGTAGCATAACTAAAAATAAAATGTAGGGGACCAGAAGACAAGCAGTAACTCTAATCTAACAATTATTTAGGTAAAAAAAAAAAAAAAAAAAACACAAGGTTCAAATGTAATATTTGTTTTTTTGCCGGCTTCACCACAAGATTATAATTTTGATTAGTAAAAAATTTTCATTAAATGTTTCATTTTCTTAACCAAAGAATAAGAAAGGTTTTTAACATTTTCAATTCTAATTCTGGCTTTTAAAAAAAAAGCACAAGTCATTCTTACATTTTCATTTATGTCAGCCAGCTAGGTTAAAAGTTTAAAAAAGCACAATTTGCATCAACAACGCACAATGCAATGCAAAAAAAAAAAAAAAAAATGTTTTGGTTTGCAAGGCATAAAAACACATGCACAAGATTAATGAATGTAAGATCAACTGTCCGAAACCCTCTTAAACTGGCCCTAGGCCAGCGGGCTTTGCTTACTAATGAGCTGACTGTTATTATTAATTAAAATATATATATTTTAATAAAATGATAACTAAACTCTTTTAGTATGATGAACTGTACAATATTGTTGCCATTTTTTGGTTCTACCCTCACCCATGTTTTCCACGTCACTGTTACTATATGTAACAGTAGTAACTAAGGCCAAACAGTCGAGTTAGTCATCAAAAGTATAGAATTTCAAACATTTATATCAAACATATATATATATATATATATATGTTTGATATAAATGTTTGAAATATTTGAATATAAATATTTGAAATATAAATGTTTGAAACAAAATATTAAAGAAGATAGACTCAATTCAAATCAATTAGTGGTCATAACTCTTTATGATGATAGGAAGTATCTTTGACTCACAAAAATAGTTGAGGGTCTCCTCAATCTGCTCAGAGGTGAGGTCTATGCGTGTGTCGGGCGAGATGAGAGGCGTGTGGATCCAGTCGTCGTGCTCATAGCCATACACACTGTCTGCCCTCAGCCTGTAGACCGGCAACTGCTCCTCCAATAGACTGATAATCTCCACCTCAGGGAGCTCTGTGCTGTTACAAACATCTACAACAGAGACCCAGAGAAAGATGTGAAAATCAACACTAGTGCATCTTATGAAAGTTGTAATGAAACGATGCACGTTCTGACCTGTGATTGTTTCTGCGTCCCTGTAGCGGGCATGTGGTGCTAAACGCACTGGTTCCTCGGTTCCTTCACCTACATACTGCTCTTCTGGGATGGGTCCGAGGTGCACAGGTTCTGTATGGTCTGTTCTCGAGAACTCAGAAATGGACTCGTCCAGCTTGGCAACTTCTTAATGAGATACTAGAACATGTCCAGCTTTGGCCCTCTATAAACAAACAAAAAAAGACCAGTGAGATTGAAGATTATTACACACACCACGATTCAGTATTAGAGTGATCTAAGGATCTTGTGGACGAATGGTTCATCAGCAACCACAAATAAGTAAGCCTGTTTGCAATTGTTACAGGTATCAAGGCTTAGTGTTGAGAAATTGTAGCATCAGTTTTCATCCTTCTTGATAGTTTTGCTGTTAACTAATGATACGTTAGGCATTACTCTAAAATAGGACCACCAGGTGTAACAAGGGGATTCCTTTTACGTTTATTCATTAATCTAATAGTGGGTAGAAAAAATATACAGTCCATGATGTAAATATACATTAAAATACAACATTTTTTATATTTTCCTTTGCCTTTGGTACAATGACAATTAAAAAAAAAAGTTATTTCATTTTGAATTTTGCAAACACATAATTCATGCATGCTATATTCCTCACACAACAAACACACACATTGTTTTTTCATTTTTCATGTTTTATTTTTATACTGTGCAAATAGTATTCTATCCCCTAATTCTCACAGAAAACTTTCTGCATTTTTACATTAAAAAATCATTCTGGATGATTTATAAGCCGTTTTCCTCACGGGGACCAAAAAAATTCCCCACAAATACAAGGATTGAGCCGTGTGTGTGTATGTGTGTGTGTGTGTGTGTGTGTACAGGTTTTGCTATATTTGTGAGGGCCAAATGTTCTCACTTATATAATGAAATATTATGACAACCGACAACACAACCCTCACAGAAACATTTGCAAAACACTAGATTTCAAAAAATAATAATAATAATCTGTTTTAGCCGATTTGACCATCTAGTGTTTTGCAAATATTTCTGTGAGGGCTATGTTTAGGGGTAGGGGCTGATTTAGGCGATTAACTAACGTAAACATTAACGTGAAATAAAATCAATGGAAGTCTATGCAAATTCCTCACTAACATAGTGAAACAAACACGTGTGCATGTGTGTGAGAGAAAATATAAAGCTGCCTTTATAATTAAGATAGTGCCTTGCAAAGGAATTGTTAGATGGGAGTTCATGGCATCAAAACGTTTGAAAATCCCATACCTACATCAACAGTCATTTAAAATTACAGCCATGATGTTTGCCTACCTGCACAGATCACACAAATCCTGTGGAATAAAAACTCATCTTACATAATGAATTACAAAGATATTGGATAGGTATTAGATCTGTACATATTGAGATTATAAAACACAGAGGACAGCCCTCACACACATACTAGTTCATATGAGATCATGTGGTTTGTTTTTGTAATGGGCGTGTCTACGCATGTGTCGTCATGACGTTCCTCCGCATCTTCTGCGGTACCTAAACCTTGCGTAAACAAACAAACTGATATTAAATCATTAAGATTGAACATCTATATTTCATTACAGCCCACCTTGTAGCTAATAATCTATATTATCAAACAAGATAATGTAATGACCTTAATACCCTCTAGATAAATAACTCTGGATACTTACAAGTGAGGAATCCCCAGTCAATTTGGAAATCATTTAAAACATTTATCGTCGTCCGGATGATGCGCGCACCACAGATTATCTGTCCTCTTCAAGTGAACGACGTGGCAACGATAAAGCAAAGACTACAAATCTGCATTTGTACCTAGGGAACCCAAAATCTAGATTGTCGGATTGTTTTACTACGGGAATTAAGATAACGTCTTCAACAGCAGTCCTCGAATCCCCAAAACCAATATGAGATAGTGTCTTCAATAGCAGTCTTCCAAAACCAATCAGATTTAATTCTTAGTTCCTCTGAGTGCTCATATTTTGCACATCCTGTACAGCATCCTCTCCTGTACCACCTCCTTTCATTCTCAATCTGTGAGCGCCGCAACGTTCGTGACGTCACGCGTCAAACGTTCCTACATGAGCTGACAGCACCAGAATGTCACACAATGGACGTGACATAATTTCTCTGTATTTGTTTATAGTGCTAAATATTATAGATTTCCTTATTTGATTTAATTTATGTGTTCATTTACCGTCAGTAGAAACGGGAAGAAGAGGTAGGCCTATGCGTCGATATTTAATGACAGACATTTTTAATGCCAAACATCTAGTAAACTAGATTTCTTAAATTCAATATACATTGTTTTAAAGAAATTATATTAAATGTAGGTGCTGTAACTGTTTACCGTTTATTTTAATATTATTCTTAATATTGACACACAATATTTTATAAAAAAAATAGTATACATAGAAATAGTCCTGTGTTATAAGTGCACAAATTCATTTAAGTCTCGAATTTAATATGATTTCATAACAAGCGCATACAGAACGAATGTAAATGTTTAATTAATTGTTTTAGATAAAGCATGTCACGCTACAGGACAATGCTGTCACACGTCAACTGGTCATGTACAGTTTCATTTTCTATTTAATATGGTTGAGTAGTGCTTTGACATAGTGATTTGGATTTGAAACTCGCCTGATTATTATGATAAAATAATGGGGGAAATTTCAGAGGTTATACAGCAATTTCTAAGAAGGTAAATCTAGAGGAAGAAGACACATTAAACATATTAAAATCCCCAAGATAAGAATTTATTGCATTTAGCCTGTAGTATATGTCTACAGGAACAGATTGATAGTTTGAGGTCTGTGTGCTAACATGCTGATTTTGTACTTAAGGTAAAAGTGTGTCTGTGGATCTATTTCACAGCTTTGCTGCTGAGGTTGAGTTTCCTGTGCACACCAGAATTGCTTGCTGTGTGTCTGTGGGGCGGGGCGGGAATGGGAGGCGGGACAGGATCGAGCGGAGGGAGAATGTGTCCGTCTTTGCGTGAGAGAGCACGGATCTCATCACTGAGAGCCTCAATGTCTTGAGCTTGAGCCTCTACCAGCCGCTGCAGCCTCTGCAGTTCCTGTTTCTCTACCAGACGGCCTTGGAACTGACCCACCTTAAACAAACACACATTTTGAATGTCTGTGTCCTGCATATGAATTCACAGCTGCAGGTGCAACTGCTTGTGAATAAACAGCAGTAAATTTGTAGAAATTCAAACAGAAATGTAGAAAACCAAATCATTTCAGATATCTGTCTTTATTAATGTGAAGAACTAAAGAAAGAAAGTGATGAAATACGAATAATGAAAGAAAAGAATACCATCTTCTTCTGTTGGGAGTTGAGTTGGACGTCCAATGCTTTTTTCTGGCTAAGAAGGCTGTTCATGTTACGTAGTCTCTCTGTGTTCTGTTTAGTGACTTCGGTCAGTGCCTCTCTTGCTTCAGTAACTTTTGCCTTGCACACACACAAATAATAATGAACAATTGCTCTAGATTGGCACATTTAACCATAATAATTTACTCATAACTGTGTAAGTTTGGAGTCAGAAAGTTTTTTTTTTTTAAGAATACTTTCAGCAAGGATGCATCAAATTGATCAAAAGTGACTATAAATACATTTATAGAAGATTTATATTTCAAATAAATGCTTAAATACTTAAATTCATAAAAGAACTCTGACAATAATAAAAAATATTTCTTGAGCACCAAATCAACTTTAGAATGATTTGACACTGAAGACTGGAGTAATGGCTGTTGAAAACTCAGCTTTGCCATCACAATAATAAATTACATTTTAAAATATATTTATGAAATTAAAATGTATTAATATTTCACAATACTACTGCTTTTATTGTATTTAAAAATTCGTACAGACCCCAAACTTCTGACCGATAGTGTAAAGCAACCCCCAAACAGTCACAGGTTCTTTGTGTAAGTGTACCTCCCAGTGTTTGAGCTCCTGTGTGTTTTTGGCGTCCCGTTCTCTGACCTCTTGTCTCATCTCCTCTACCTTCCTGTTGCCTGAGAGAGTCTGCAGAACTTCAAGTTCAACCAGCTTTCCAAACTTCATGAGCATCAGCTGCTCGCAACGTACTTCTGACTCTGCAAAGAAATGTATGTAATGTATTACTTGATACACCTTATACCTCAATTTTAAAGAAATATAACTTTGTCTTTTCCCTAAGTTTGTGAAAAAGACTGGAAATTGAGTTTATCATACATTGTAAAATTGCCTAGATAATCCTATCAGGCAAGTAAGTGTGTGGTTTTAAATAGTCATCATGTATGCACATCTCTGACCCTTTGTTCTGGCCTCCATGTCTTTAAGGTCATGTCTGAGCTGTACGTGTTGTTGTTTGGCTTGTTTATAGAGTTCTCGCTGTTCAGTCTTCTCCTCCTTTAACTCTTTAAGGCGCTTCTGCAAACGCTGTAGATCAGCTGTGTTCAGGATCAGTGCTGAGTCAAGCTTACCCGGCAAGAGACCATTATTCACATATTCAATCTGCTCAGGCAAGGAGAAAGAGAGAGACTTGATATTGGTTGTGAGTGTGGGGGGGGGGGGGGGGGGGGGATGTAATTGTGATTGTCAAAACATTTGTTAACTAAATAGAATTTTATGAAGTTTAGTGACAACATGTTACAATGTTTAGGCTACATTGTACAATGACTGGTAGGATAGTTTTTATTATTGCTTGACAAAAAATTCAAGATTTCAGTTCCATTCTTGTGATTTGATTCCGATTTTGATTCAATATTGACTAATTTGGATACATGTTTATTTTAAATTTTATTAAAAAAAATAATCTCACCTAATGCTGTAAACATAGAGGGCCCAATCTGCTGGTATTATTAAAGGTTAAAAATAACAAATTAAATTAAATACAATGCAGTTTTTGTTATAATAACAATTATTTAAAGGAGAACTCCTTTTTTTTGTAAATTTGGAGTGCTGTCAGTACAGAGAACAACGACAACTCTTTTTAAAATTTGCACCCTGTTGACTTCAATGGGGCAAGTTTTAAACCTGCTTTTAGCCTCTTAACATCCTTGAGGTGTCATTACAAGTGCCCAGCCATGTGAGTGATTCCTTTAGAGTGATTCCTCCTGTTGACAAATGCGCATGCGTCGCGTCTGAACGCGTTGTTGTCTTTGGAGCTCCATCGATTGATTTATAATTCTTGATTTTCTCTTTAAACTCACTTACAACGAACATTTTCTACTTTTCCTCACCTCATAGTTACAACGCGGACTGTTGAGCAGACACGTCTCAAGCCTATTAGTGATCCAATGCCGGATACTCTTAAAGGTTACTCCCTTGGATCACGGCTGAACGCGTCTTCTCCACACTCACTTACAAACAAACATTTTTTCGCCTATCGTGCGTCTACTCTACACCCGTACCACTAAAAAGACGGATTATATCCAAGACTTCAGCCATAAATTAGTATTAATATTGATAGCATCACTGGTAGCGTTGTTGCTAACTTAACGTTACTGTCCATCTGTTAAAATGGCGAATATATCAGATGTAAGTAGTCTACCTTTTGGTGCAGGTGAAGACACATTTGAACTTCACGCACTGCAGTCTGAGCTGGAAGCTGTTGAGAAACAGATCCACAACCTTTTAGTGAGACAGGCCGAGCTGATAGACTGGCGTTTGGCTCTTGAAACATCACGCGCCGATGCACACAAATCAGTGATTAACGTTACTAACCCGCTGACTCCGACCTCGTCTACTCCGTGCGTTTCTCAACATCGGTCCCGAGCGTCGAGGTCACGATCAGCCATGGTCTCGTTCACTCCGGCTCCAACACGCCACCACGAAGCCTGGATGGTTCCACAGCGGAAGACGCGAGTCAGGTCTAGACCAAGAAAACTCTCTCCGACCCTCCCGGTTTTCGAGATATCCACACAAAACCGCTTCTCACCTCTTCGCGAAACAGAACGCGATGCTGTGATCATCGGCGATTCCATCGTTCGACACGTACACGCTACGTTAAGTAAAAGTAAGGTGCATAGTCACTGCTTTCCTGGTGCTCGTGTTTCTGAAATCGCTGCTCGCGTTCCCGAGATTCTGAACGAGCGCGTCAGAACTGTGGTCCTGCACGCGGGAGTGAACGACATCAGGCTGCGCCAGACGGAGGTTCTGAAGAAAGACTTCAGGAATCTGATCGATACGGTACGCAGCACATCGCCTGAAATAACGATCATTGTGTCAGGACCGCTTCCCACATACCGACTAGGTCATGAAAAGTTTAGTAGATTATTCGCGCTAAATGAATGGTTAATGTCATGGTGCAATGAGCAGAAACTGCTCTTTGTAAATAATTGGAATCTGTTTTGGGAGCGTCCTAGGCTTTACCGTGCTGATGGCTTACACCCAAGCAGATTCGGATCGGATCTTCTGTCAGATAACATCTCCAAAATGTTAAATACCTTTTGACTAGTAACCAAAAGTCCAAATCATAGTCACTGCTGCACCAATTTAACTGATATAAATACTAGTGTTGAACATTGCATAGAAACTGTGTCTATTCCTCGTTTAGTGAGATCAAATAATAAATCTACTGCAGGATCTAGAAAAAATCTAATTGTTATTAAACCAGAAAATGTTGCTATTAGTAATCAAAAACAATTTCTAAAGCTAGGTCTTCTAAACATTAGATCACTCACACCTAAGGCAGTTATTGTAAATGAAATAGTCACAGATAATAGCTTCGATGTACTTTGCCTTACTGAAACCTGGCTTAAACCAAATGATTATTTCGGTCTAAATGAGTCTACTCCATCAGGATACTGTTATAAGCATGAGCCCCGTCTGATTGGTCGTGGCGGCGGTGTTGCAACAATCTATAGAGATATTCTCAATGTTACTCAGAAAACGGGCTATAAGTTTATTTCGTTTGAAGTACTTGTACTAAATGTTACGCTCTTAGATGTTCGAAAACATCCCTATTATCTCTAGCCTTGGCTACCGTATATAGACCGCCTGAGCCTTACGCTGATTTCCTAAAAGAGTTTGCAGATTTTCTCTCAGACCTATTAGTTAATGTCGATAAAGGCAAGGCAAGGCAAGGCAAATTTATTTATATAGCACATTTCATACACAATGGCAATTCAAAGTGCTTTACATAGAAGAAATTAAAATAATAAAAAGAAATAAGAATAATTAAAACAGTTTAGAAAAATAAAAAATAAAATACAGTACAGTACAGATAGTCGGACGAGCATTGGCACAGTGCTCACTCATTAAATGCATAGTTAAACAGATGTGTTTTGAGTCTGGATTTGAAAGTGACTACAGTAGGAGCACGTCTGATCTCCTCTGGAAGCTGGTTCCAGCTGCGGCTGGCATAATAGCTAAAAGCGGACTCGCCATGCTTAGAGTGAACCCTTGGTATTTCTAGCTGATATGATCCTAGTGATCTGAGTGATCTGTTGGGTTTATATTCAGTAAGCATATCTGCAATGTATTGAGGTCCTAGGCCATTGAATTATTTATATACCAGTAATAATACTTTAAAATCAATCCTAAATTTAACTGGGAGCCAGTGTAAAGACCTGAGGACTGGTGTGATATGTTCATATTTTCTGGTTCTGCTCAGAATCCTGGCGGCAGCGTTCTGTATGAGCTGCAACTGTCTTATGGTCTTTTTGGGAAGGCCAGTGAGGAGTCCATTACAATAATCCACCCTGCTGGTGATGAAAGCATGCACAAGTTTCTCTAAGTCTTGTCTGGAAACAAAGCATCTAATTCTTGCAATATTTTTCAGATGATAGTATGCTGATTTAGTTATTGCTTTGACATGACTACTGAAACTAAGGTCTGACTCTAGTGTCACACCAAGATTCCTGACTTGATTTTTAGTTGTTTGACCCCTAGAGTGAAGGTATGCGTTCACCTTGAGAACTTCATCTTTGTTTCCAAACGCAATGACTTCAGTTTTGTCTTTGTTTAACTGAAGAAAGTTTTGACACATCCAACTGTTGACTTCGTCAATGCATTGGCACAGGGAGTCAATGGGGCTGTAATCGTTAGGCGATAGGGCTAGGTAGAGCTGTGTGTCATCTGCATAGCTGTGGTAAGCAATTTGGTTCTTTCTCATTATTTGGCTCATTGGGAGCATATACAGGTTGAACAGGAGTGGCGCAAGAATTGAGCCTTGAGGGACTCCGCATGTCATGGATGTCCACTCAGACTTATGATCTCCTATACTCACATAATAACCTCTCCCATCTAAGTATGACCTGAACCATTTTAGGACTATCCCAGAAAGCCCCACCCAGTTTTCCAGCCTGTCAAGAAGTATGTTATGATCGACAGTGTCAAATGCAGCACTGAGGTCGAGTAGTGCCAGCACTGATATTTTGCCTGAATCAGTATTTAAGCGAATATCGTTTATTATCTTTATGAGCGCTGTCTCTGTGCTGTGGTGTGGTCGGAAACCAGATTGAAAATTGTCAAAGTATCCATTCGAGCATAAGAATTTGTTCAGCTGATTGAAGACAACTTTTTCAATGATCTTGCTTATGAAAGGAAGATTTGAGATCGGCCTATAGTTGCTTAATATGGTCTTATCCAGATTGCTCTTTTTCAGGAGGGGCTTGACAACAGCAGTTTACCACTTCTAGGAGATCTGCTTCTAAACTGTTTAACACACTTTTGAAAAATGATGTGGGAAGTGTGTCAAGAGCGCAGGTTGATGTTTTAAGGTGCTGTACGGTTTCTGCCAAAATTTTGCCATCAATTTCTTTGAAATCAGACATAGTAACTACTTTCTCCGGCGGTTTGATCTGTCTGACCCCAGGGCGCAACTCAAGGATGTGCTGATCACCTTTCTGATATTATTGATTTTCTCAGAGAAGAAAGAAGCAAACTCACTGCACTTGTTGTCTGAGAGCATTTCACTGGGAATCTGGCTTGGGGGGTTTGTCAGTCTCTCTACAGTAGCAAAAAGAGTGCGTGTGTTGTTTAAATGACTGTTTATAATATTTTAGAAGAAAGTCTGTCTAGCTTTGCCTAGTTCCATATTAAAAGCATGGATGCTGTCTTTGTAGATGTTATAATGGACTACAAGTTTTGTCTTCCGCCACATGCGCTCTACTTTAAAGCATTAATTGTTGGAGACTTTAATATCCACGTAGATAATTCAAATGATGCGTTAGGGGCTCTGGGGCTGCGTTTACAGATTTATTAAACTCCTTTGGGGTCAAGCAAAACGTTACCGGACCAACTCATCGTTTTAATCATACACTCGATTTAATTATATCACATGGAACCGATCCAACCGATATAGATATCATTCCACAAAGTGACGATGTCACTGACCATTACATGGTAACTTGCATATTACGTACTCCTGTAATATATCATGCTGCGCCGCGTTATCGATCAGGCAGAACAATCCTTCCATCCACCATAGATAATTTTTCAAATTGCTTATCTGATCTGTCTCAGCTGCTCAGTGAACCCAAACAAACAGATGAACTTGAGGAATTAACTAGCACTATGAGCACCATTCTCTCTGGAACATTGGATATTGTTGCACCCATTAGATTAAAAAAGGTCAGAGAGAAAAGTAAAGCACCATGGTACAACAATACTACACATGTTCTAAAGAGAGAAACCCGTCATTTAGAGCGTAAATGGAAAAAAACTAACTTAGAGGTCTTTAGAATCGCATGAAAAGACAGTATGTCACGTTATAAAAAGGCCCTAAAAGCGGCCAGGGCTGAGCATCTCCGCAAACTAATAGAAAACAACCAAAACAATCCTAGGTTCTTATTTAACACCGTGGCTAGACTAACAAATAAACAGATGCCACCTGAACAAAATATTCCGTTACAGTTTAGTAGTAATGATTTCATGAAGTTCTTCACTGAGAAAATAGAAAACATCAGAACCACAATTGTAAACGTTCAATCCTCAATCGCGCCTTATAATTCAGCCTCAATTATCACCCCGCAAGAACAATTACAGTGCTTTACAACTATAGAACAAAAAGAGTTATATAAACTTATCACTTCATCTAAAACAACAACATGTTTATTAGATCCTATACCTACTAAACTACTGAAAGAAGTGTTACCTGTAGTGGAAGAGCCTCTCCTCAATATTATTAACTCATCTTTATCTTTAGGTCATGTTCCAAGAACCTTTTAAACTGGCAGTTATAAAACCTCTCATTAAGAAACCACAATTAGATCCACATAATCTAGCAAATTATAGACCCATTTCAAATCTACCTTTTATGTCTAAAATACTAGAAAAAGTTGTGTCCGCCCAACTGGGCTCTTTCTTGCATGAAAATGACATCTATGAAAAGTTTCAGTCAGGATTCAGGCCACATCATAGCACTGAAACTGCGCTCGTTAAAATCACAAATGATTTACTTTTAGCTTCTGACCAAGGCTGTATCTCAATATTAGTTTTACTTGATCTTAGTGCTGCGTTCGATACTATAGATCACACAATACTCTTAGATCGACTACAAAATTATACTGGTGTTCAAGAACAAGTATTAAGCTGGTTTAGATCATATTTATCTGACCACTACCATTTTGTCTATTTAAATGGAGAAAAATCGATCATAACTCCAGTAAACTATGGAGTGCCGCAGGGATCTGTGTTAGGCCCTCTGTTATTTTCAATATATATGCTGCCACTTGGAAATATTATAAGGAAACATGGAATTAGTTTCCATTGTTATGCTGATGACACTCAAATCTATATTTCATCTCGGCCAGATGAAAATGCTAAATTATCCAAATTGACAGAGTGTGTTAAAGATATAAAAGATTGGATGACGCGCAATTTTATTTTATTAAATCCAGACAAGAGAGAGGTACTAATCATCGGTTCAAAAAACCACCCACAAAACCTCTCACAATACAACTTTAACATAGTAGGATGTCCTGTTACTTTATCCTCTACAGTAAAAGACCTGGGTGTTATACTAGACTGCAACCTGTCTTTTGAAAATCATATTTCATATGTTACAAGAACAGCCTTTTTCCACCACATTGCTAAGCTACGTAACATGCTATCAGTTTCTGACGCAGAAAAGTTAGTTCATGCATTCATGACCTCGAGACTAGATTACTGTAATGCTTTATTAGCTGGTTGTCCTGCAACCTCAATAAACAAGCTACAGTTAGTCCAAAATGCCGCCGCTAGAGTTCTAACTAGATCAAGAAAATATGATCATATAACACCAATTTTATCATCACTACATTGGTTACCTATAAAGTTCCGTATTAATTACAAGGTATTGCTACTGAGTTATAAAGCCCTAAACGGCTTAGCTCCAGTCTATTTAACCGATCCTCTATCGCCCTATAATCCATCGCGCTCTTTAAGATCACTAAATTCGAGGCTTTTTGTCATAGTCGGGGAGCCAAAGTCTCAAAAGCTCAATAAAATGGGTTGAACCTGACATGGTCTGCCATACTTTTTATTTGTGTTTTTTCTGTTAACTTTGACCCTAAGAACCAATAATTGGAGGGTCTGCTCTGCCGGAAATATCTCGAAAAAAAAAATGTGGCCATTTTAGTGTATGCACCCTTTATTTTTTAACAGAAAAATGTGAAAAATGATTTTTTTCCTCAAATCCTCAGTGGGTTTGGTAGGCTGTCAATAAATGCATTCCAGATACACAGAACACATGTGCTGACAACATCCACTGAAAAAATAACTCTTAAAACACATTTCTACATGATTTTGTATCAATTTAATGCAAAAAAAAATAGGCGTTTTCTCACTTTTTTCCAATATTTTCATCTTTACTTCATTGGCAATCAACTATTCCCCCAAGTTATGACATCAGTCAATATGTCATTCTTTTCACCAAACAGTATACTCATTCCACAGAAAAAATCATAAAAATCCAATCAAAATCAATGGATCTGTGATGATTTCACTAATAGTTGATCAGCAGGCTCAGAACCGCAATAGAATAGTAGGCTACTCTCAAAATTCCGAAAGACATACACTGTATAGTCCATGAGCCAGGGGGGTTGATCGGTATCATCGGGGGGAAAAATGCTATCATTGTTTTTTGGCAAGGTATACATCCCTAGTATTAGAAAAATCACGATAGCAGTGCAGGGGTGGTAGCGAAATCACTTTTTTCAGCTCATGAAGTTACTAACCTCCTAAGATAAATTCCGTTTTTGAAATCTGGTGTATATCTGGTTTAGGCTCATGCTAGGGATAATGTCAATATTCTATAATATGGTGCTTGGTATCGTTGGAAAGGGGACCTTTTATGCTTTCATTTAAGCTCAGTACTGAATCTGTCTGACAAACACAGAGGTCACATGACTTCTTTAAACCAGAAATAACACAAATTTTTTTTTTTCACAATTTCCGCCTAAACTGTATGCTTTCTTTTATCCCTGTGGCATGAAAGAACACCACGGACACAAAACTCAACAACTTCAATACTCAAGGCACTCTGATGACTCAGAAAATGTATAATATACCCATACTATTTATTTGTGAGAGCCTTAAATTAGACTTGTGCAGCCAGCACAAGTCTTCAAAATAGAATAGAGCCAATAGAATGGACAAATAGAATACCCTAGTCCAGGGCCAAATGGCCTATTTATTCATGTACAGTTGTAATAAAAAGTAATTGTTTCAATGGTGTTGTCCACATAACACTTGTAATTGGTTTAACAAAATGTTTCTATCATATATTTTGATATTCACCCACTTTCAGTTAGAATGTCAGAAAGTAGCTCATGCACGATGAATTTTGTTGATGGATTTTGACAGTTTGACGAGGTTTTGTCAGTTTTGTGAAAAGGTTGTTGGTTCAGTTGACTGGTTATAACAACACTACCAACTATGCCATCTTCAATCAACTTCCATTGAGTTCCAGGGGTATTAAATGTAAGTACAAAATACTTTTTCTCTTGTGCTTGTGAATTGGTGGGGAATAGTAGCAGTAGCTAATGTAAGCTTGGTGTTTTTTAGCAGGCTAGCTATCTAGCAGGCTAGCTAGCTTGCAGGTTAAACAGTGTAACAGTAACTGCTATTTATACTATATTTAATATGCCGCAGCGCCCCAAATTACTCTGGCCGCGCCAGTCTCATTATGGAACCGGCAGGAATCAATCGCTGTAAAAATCTATTATTGTCTATCCATTATAAAAGTGCATCTATCCATTATCCATTATAAAGGTGCATTTATCCATTATAAAAGTGCATCTATCCATCATAAAAGTTCATCTGTCCATCATAAAAGTTCATCTGTCCATTATAAAAGTGCATCTATCCATTATAAAAGTGCATCTATCCATTATAATAGTCCATCTCTCCATCATAAAAGTCCATCTATCCATTATAAAAGTGCATATATCCATTATAAAAGTGCATCTATCCATTATAATAGTCCATCTCTCCATCATAAAAGTCCATCTATCCATTATAAAAGTGCATATATCCATTATAAAAGTGCATCTATCCATTATAAAAGTGCATCTATCCATCATAAAAGTGCATCTATCCATTATAAAAGTGCATCTTTACATCATAAAAGTGCATCTATCCATCATAAAAGTGCATCTATCCATCATAAAAGTGCATCTATCCATTATCCATTATAAAAGTGTATCCATTATAAAAGTGCATCTATCCATTATAAAAGTGCATCTATCCATCATAAAAGTGCATCTATCCATCATAAAAGTGCATCTATCCATTATAAAAGTGCATCTATCCATCATAAAAGTGCATCTATCCATCATAAAAGTGCATCTATCCATTATAAAAGTGCATCTTTCCATCATAAAAGTGCATCTATCCATCATAAAAGTGCATCTATCCATTATCCATTATAAAAGTGTATCCATTATAAAAGTGCATCTGTCTATCATAAAAGTGCATCTATCCATTATAAAAGTCCATTTCTCATCATAAAAGTCCATCTATCCATTATAAAAGTACATATATCCATTATAAAAGTGCATGTATCCATTATAAAAGTGCATCTATCCATCATAAAAGTGCATCCGTCCATCATAAAAGTGCATCTATCCATCATAAAAGTGCATCTATCCATTATCCATTATAAAAGTGTATCCATTATAAAAGTGCATCTATCCATCATAAAAGTCCATCTATCCATTATAAAAGTGCATCTATCCATCATAAAAGTGCATCTATCCATTATAAAAGTGCATCTTTCCATCATAAAAGTGCATCTATCCATTATCCATTATAAAAGTGTATCCATTATAAAAGTGCATCTATCCATTATAAAAGTGCATCTATCCATCATAAAAGTGCATCTATCCATTATAAAAGTCCATCTCTCATCATAAAAGTACATCTATCCATTATAAAAGTGCATATATCCATTATAAAAGTGTATCTATCCATTATAAAAGTGCATCTATCCATCATAAAAGTGCATCTATCATCATAAAAGTGCATCTATCCATCATAAAAGTGCATCTATCCATTATCATAAAAGTGTATCCATTATAAAAGTGCATCTATCCATCATAAAAGTCCATCTATCCATCATAAAAGTGCATCTATCCATTATAAAAGTACATCTATCCATTATAAAAGTGCATCTATCCATTATAAAAGTCCATCTCTCCATCATAAAAGTCCATCTATCCATTATAAAAGTGCATCTATCCATTATAAAAGTGCATCTATCCATCATAAAAGTGCATCTATCCATTATAAAAGTCCATCTCTCCATCATAAAAGTCCATCTATCCATCATAAAAGTGCATCTGTCCATTATAAAAGTGCATCTGTCCATTATAAAAGTGCATCTGTCCATTATAAAAGTCCATCTGTCCATTATACAAGTGCATCTGTCCATTATAAAAGTGCATCTGTCCATTATAAAAGTGCATCTGTCCATTATAAAAGTCCATCTCTCCATCATAAAAGTCCATCTATCATTATAAAAGTCCATCTCTCCATTATAAAAGTGCATCTATCCATTATAAAAGTGCATCTATCCATCATAAAAGTGCATCTATCCATCATAAAAGTGCATCTGTCCATCATAAAAGTGCATCTATCCATCATAAAAGTGCATCTATCATCATAAAAGTGCATCTATCCATTATAAAAGTGCATCTTTACATCATAAAAGTGCATCTATCCATCATAAAAGTGCATCTATCCATCATAAAAGTGCATCTATCCATTATCCATTATAAAAGTGTATCCATTATAAAAGTGCATCTATCCATTATAAAAGTGCATCTATCCATCATAAAAGTGCATCTATCCATTATAAAAGTGCATCTATCCATCATAAAAGTGCATCTATCCATCATAAAAGTGCATCTATCCATTATAAAAGTGCATCTTTCCATCATAAAAGTGCATCTATCCATCATAAAAGTGCATCTATCCATTATCCATTATAAAAGTGTATCCATTATAAAAGTGCATCTGTCTATCATAAAAGTGCATCTATCCATTATAAAAGTCCATCTCTCATCATAAAAGTCCATCTATCCATTATAAAAGTACATATATCCATTATAAAAGTGCATGTATCCATTATAAAAGTGCATCTATCCATCATAAAAGTGCATCCGTCCATCATAAAAGTGCATCTATCCATCATAAAAGTGCATCTATCCATTATCCATTATAAAAGTGTATCCATTATAAAAGTGCATCTATCCATCATAAAAGTCCATCTATCCATTATAAAAGTGCATCTATCCATCATAAAAGTGCATCTATCCATTATAAAAGTGCATCTTTCCATCATAAAAGTGCATCTATCCATTATCCATTATAAAAGTGTATCCATTATAAAAGTGCATCTATCCATTATAAAAGTGCATCTATCCATCATAAAAGTGCATCTATCCATTATAAAAGTCCATCTCTCATCATAAAAGTACATCTATCCATTATAAAAGTGCATATATCCATTATAAAAGTGTATCTATCCATTATAAAAGTGCATCTATCCATCATAAAAGTGCATCTATCATCATAAAAGTGCATCTATCCATCATAAAAGTGCATCTATCCATTATCATAAAAGTGTATCCATTATAAAAGTGCATCTATCCATCATAAAAGTCCATCTATCCATCATAAAAGTGCATCTATCCATTATAAAAGTACATCTATCCATTATAAAAGTGCATCTATCCATTATAAAAGTGCATCTATCCATTATAAAAGTCCATCTCTCCATCATAAAAGTCCATCTATCCATTATAAAAGTGCATCTATCCATTATAAAAGTGCATCTATCCATCATAAAAGTGCATCTATCCATTATAAAAGTCCATCTCTCCATCATAAAAGTCCATCTATCCATCATAAAAGTGCATCTGTCCATTATAAAAGTGCATCTGTCCATTATAAAAGTGCATCTGTCCATTATAAAAGTCCATCTGTCCATTATACAAGTGCATCTCTCCATTATAAAAGTGCATCTGTCCATTATAAAAGTGCATCTGTCCATTATAAAAGTCCATCTCTCCATCATAAAAGTCCATCTATCATTATAAAAGTCCATCTCTCCATTATAAAAGTGCATCTATCCATTATAAAAGTGCATCTATCCATCATAAAAGTGCATCTATCCATCATAAAAGTGCATCTATCCATCATAAAAGTGCATCTGTCCATCATAAAAGTGCATCTATCCATCATAAAAGTGCATCTATCATCATAAAAGTGCATCTATCCATCATAAAAGTGCATCTGTCCATCATAAAAGTGCATCTATCCATTATAAAAGAGCATCTATCCATCATAAAAGTACATCTATCTATCCATGTCTTCATGTTCATTTTATGAAGTATACTTAAGTAATTTTCAAGTATATTTTTTAAGTATACTTTATGTAGTAAGTATACTAATATCAATGTGTACTTGTAGTAAAATGATGTACTATTTTGATACTGCTTGGGACTAAATTGGCCCACTTTTAGCATTTTTAGTATTTGTAAGAGTAGTAAACTAAGTAGCCTACACAACTAGGTTTCTCATTTGTAATGCATCTGTACTACAAGTGAACTTATAAGTATACTAGTAGTTTACTATTTTAATACAAGTAGTACATTTTTTAGTTTATGAAAGTACACACTGATGTGTACTCTCAGTAAACTACTAGTTTCGTAGTTTATACTGCAAGTATACTTGTAAGTTTTCTTTAAGTGAACATAACATTATACTTTGCACTTAACATATAACATTATTATTTTTGCACTTGAAAAATACATTTAACTGTACTTTAATTTTAAAAACATTTTATTAGCTTCATGCATCTTTTTTTAATCAACACTTGAATGACAGTAAGTTTCATAAAGAAAGGCAACATTTTAAACAAAAAAGTAGAATTAGAGTAAATTGCTATACACTACCAGTGGACTAGCCTACAAAAAAATTCAGATATGCAGAATTAGAAACATATCTGTTTTATATCAATATTTTCAAACAATGTAAGTTGCATAAGACTGTATATGAAACTATGTAAAAACTATGTAAAAAAAAGTATATTTAATTGAGTATTCAATCAAAAGAGTTAACACAACTACAAGACAAGTATACTTTGAATTCTTAATTATTCTTTTAAGTATATCTGGATCAAAAGATTAAGTTCAAGTACAGGCCAAATATACCTGGGCCCGTATTCATAAATAATCTTAATGCAAAGAGTAGCTCCTAGTGACAAAATTCTAAGAAAATTCTTAGAAATGTGGGCGTTTACTCTTAAAATTAAAGAAAAAGGTAATTCAGAAAGCATCTTAACCCTTAAAAGAGGTCTTAAGGTCAAAATTGTAAGGAGTACGGACGAGGACTTTTCAGAGGCTGAAGAGTTTCTTTAGCAGAGGAGAACATGGCAGAAAGACGAAGAGGGAGAAGAAATGTGTTGCAGACAATGGATGACAGTGAGTTAATAAGACGCTATAGATTAGATCGTGCAGGGATCATGTTTGTGACTGATCTAAGAGACATGCTAACATCTCCGACACAGCGCAGAAATGCCATAGCGCCAGAAATTAAAGTAATCACTACATTACGATATTTGGCAACTGGAAAAATGCAACGATGCAGCAGTGTGTAATGTACACAGTCACATGTAATTTCAAAGTGAAGGCTTAGAATAGACCCTATACTTAAAATCACTCTTTTTTTCCTTCTTGGACAACCAGCCAATCACAGTCTTCAAAAGATTGTGTCATACAAAGCAACGCCTCCTCACTAAGATGAAAGTTTTTGTATTTTCCTTGCTCAGAGTTGCTCTCAGATCGGCCCCGAATCGCTCTTAAGCTAAGACTGTAAAAGTGTACAAGTTTTTAAGCTAAATTAAGAGTTTTCTGAGAGGATTCTTAGAATCTTTATGAATACAGGCCCTGGACTTTTCTCTCAGTATAAATCAAGTACACTGAAGTGTAATTTTAAGTATATTTCTGAGAAGTGCATAAAATGTAGACTGAAAGTATTTTTTTTATTTTAAGTTTAAAAGAAGTATACTAAGTGTGAAAAACACCAAGCTTACATTAGCTACTGCTACTATTCCCCACCAATTCACAAGCACAAGAGAAAAAGTATTTTGTACTTACATTTAATACCCCTGGAACTCAATGGAAGTTGATTGAAGATGGCATAGTTGGTAGTGTTGTTATAACCAGTCAACTGAACCAACAACCTTTTCACAAAACTGACAAAACCTCGTCAAACTGTCAAAATCCATCAACAAAATCCATCGTGCATGAGCTACTTTCTGACTGACATTCAAACTGAAAGTGGGTGAATATCAAAATACATGATAGAAACATTTTGTTAAACCAATTACAAGTGTTATGTGGACAACACCATTGAAACAATTACTTTTTATTACAACTGTACATGAATAAATAGGCCATTTGGCCCTGGACTAGGGTATTCTATTTGTCCATTCTATTGGCTCTATTCTATTTTGAAGACTTGTGCTGGCTGCACAAGTCTAATTTAAGGCTCTCACAAATAAATAGTATGGGTATATTATATATTTTCTGAGTCATCAGAGTGCCTTGAGTATTGAAGTTGTTGAGTTTTGTGTCCGTGGTGTTCTTTCATGCCACAGGGATAAAAGAAAGCATACAGTTTAGGCGGAAATTGTGAAAATTGCTCCAACAGCATCATGCATATTTAGTAGTTCACACCTGGTGAGACTACGTCCCTGCATACTTAATGAGCCATTCATTCAGGTGTGTCACCTATAGCTAACTTAAATAGGGGAGAGCGGGGCACAACCTAACGCTTTTTGACTTTCTCAGTTTGTGTAAATCTACTTATGGTTCAGAGTATTTATTTTTTTCCCACATTAATTTCCCACATGTCTACTACAATTATGTGTTTTTGTTTTATTAATACAGTATATACTTTTTTCTTGATATACCCCGAAAGAATGGAAGTGAAATGTGACAACATGCCCCATAGGTGGGGTACATTGTAACATGTGCAGGGGCACATTGTAACGTGACCATAAAACAGCTTAAAATGTTATCTGATCTAATAAAAAAAATATACAAAACAAACTAAAATATTTTCTAAATAAAATACAATTAAAAAACTTTTTCATATAAAATAATGGCAATTTTTAATAATTAAATATAAACTCATTTTTGAGTTTTGACTACGAACACATGAAAACACAGCTATACAACATAGTTCAAAACAAATAAATAATTAGTAATTTCTGAACATTGACACTCTTTATTCACCTTTTTCTCACGTTTTCTCAATAAAATTAATAAAAGTATAGAATATAATAGCATATTTCTAATAGGGGCACATTGTAACGCAGTGTTACAACATGCCCCCGCCTGCACAACTGGGATTTAAACCCTGCTAGTGTCTTCTGCTAGTTAGCGAAACATTAAATAACTATCTCAACTGTTAAATAACATCTTGGAGATTAAAATAATATCAGATTTGTCTTATTTTAAATAAACACAAAAAATAGAGATGAAAAATTAACTTAAGTAAGAAATTTACTTTTGCTATGGTTTAATAAATGTGTATGGATATCTTCCAAAAATAAAATAATTTTGGCGGATTTTTTTTTCTATATAGTGTTGATATGGCAACTAGTAAATAAACAAAGTTTCGTCATCCAAGCATGTGCGGAAGTATTTAAAACAAGCGTGTTACAACTAACCCCGCGTTAGGTTGTGCCCCGCGCTCCCCTATACAAGCTTCATAAAAATGATCATTCTAGGAGAAAATTTCAGATGGCATTTAGAGGCTTTTGCATCTGAACTCTTCATATATACACACACACATATATATATATATGCATGCACATACATACTTTATAATCTTTTCAAAACTAGTCAACGTCTTTCAAAACTAAAGTATAAATTTTATCATACGTATTTCAAAGTAAAGGATTCATTAGTTAGTTGATGACTTTATTTTTGACAAAACACATACAGTATATATTCCTCATCTCAGTATAGCAAGAGTTTGCTAAAAGCTGTTCATTCAATACAGCAGTATTTGAAAATCGATCATATTTTGTAAAATTACATTTATATTTGCATTTATGTCAAAACCTAGACACTTTTAAACATCAAAAGGACATTTATTAATATGTATTCGTGTCAAAATGACAAATAAACAGATTTTCCTATTCAATTTTGCATGGAAACGCTTCCAAGACGCTTGCGTGTCGCATGAAAAATAGGCGTCGGTTCTATTTCTAGAATGCACGCGTTTTCCACGCGGCTCGTGCAGCGCCTGAGACGCGCGTCTCACACAGGCAGTGTGCAAACTCTAAACTGTTAACATGGGAGCCGCAATAAAAATGGACACGCCACGCAGCTGAGACGCTTACGCCACGCATCCAGTGTTTCACCAGCCTTATCCAGCGGATGTGGGCGTTTCACAGGTTTGTATGGATCGCCTCACATTTGCGTTTGAATAGCGCGGTCTCCGTAGGCGGAGTCACATTAAAACTTAATTAGCTGAGATGAGAACGACTGACATCTCTCTCTTTACATACATATTATATAAACTGTGAATATTTGTTTTTTATAAAAATTACTTCATTTAAAAGAAGAGCATTCAAGCTTCATGCCTGTGTGTCTGTATGCCTGTTTGACTGAGTATTCGCTGAGTTACAGTTCATTTTCGGACGCGTTTCAGAATTGACTTCACTGACGGAGAGTAGGCAGAACTCGCATCATGTTTATTTTTCTTTATTTAGCGAAAAGCACAACACTTTGTTTTTATTATGAGCATACACAAAAAAAATACACACTAAACAGGATCGATTGATTTATAACACAAGCATATAAGATAAAAAGTAATCTTTTTTTTTTTTTTTGCACTCATACGGAAAAAACGAGCCTATCGCGCCGGCGCGATAGCCGACCCCAGGGGGTTAAAGAAGTCATGTGACCTCTGTGTTTGTCAGACAGATTCAGTACTGGGCTTAAATGAAAGCATAAAAGGTCCCCTTTCCAACGATACCAAGCACCACATTATAGAATATTGACATTATCCCTAGCATGAGCCTAAACCAGATACAGATGTGGCCTTTAAAAATGCGCGTCTCAGAGAGAAGAATGCTGCGAGCACTTCCGAAATTCTGCGGGATCGTGCAGAAGGGGGATTAGATGTTGGACGCAGGAAATAATAAAACCTGTAGATGGCAGTCGAGTTTCATGTGGCCATACTGAGTTGACGAAGTATGACGAATACAATGTTTTCTTTTGCCAGTTACATAAACAGTCACATATTCTTCATAAAAATCTGACTCAAACGCGCATCATTTGTCTTATTTTTTTTTCTGTGTACTTACAGTAGAAGAGACGTGATGTAGGCTATGATAACTGAGTCTTATAACACAATAATTTGCGAAGACCTTTGAAGAGACCGAGATCATTTGCGCATTATCATTATCTAATTTTACATTTAGTTCATTTTTGCATCTTAACGTTTTAAATAGTTTTAACATGGTTGTAATGCGCTTTTCTGCATTACTGTACAGTACTTTTTATATTATCATGTTTCCCTTATAGGCGTCGATTTCGGTGGGGACGGTGGGTATGCACCCACCAGATTTCGTCATGAGTCATTTTGTACCCACCACTTTTAACTTCAGTCCATAATAATTTGACTTTGGGTTCTATTGACCGTTTTCAGTGGTTATGAGGAGCTTAATTAATTTAACCTGAGATGTGCGTTATATCGCCTTTTGATCATTCTTTGTGTTGCCGATTTTTGACACAGTTTCATTATATGTTCATAATAATTTGATTCATAATTATGTCATTTTTTTCTAAAAGTAAAAAAAAACTAAAAGATTTTCTAAAAGCAATATTCTAAAGAGATACAAAGACAGTGTACGCCACCAGATTTCGTCATGAGTCATTTTGTACCCACTACTTTTAACTTCCGTTGACCGTTTTCAGTGGTTATGAGGAGCAATATGAGAGAAATTTTTTTTGTAATCATTGTCTGACACAACAACAAAAAAATTATAATATTCATTTTATTTTAATTTTCGTGTTCGCATTTATGAGGGGAAAAAACAACGTGTCAGTTTACGGTTATGGACGTGAGCGCTCTAAAAGCGGCACTAAAAGACTGCTTTAAAACTTTCACAGAGACCTCAAACAGAACAGCTGCCTTTCTTTAAATTGAATTTCGTTTTGTATTAATTATATCTTAATTTTAATCAGTGTTTCGTGAACCATTTGCCTGGATTTAAGAAGTAAATATAGCAGACAATCACGACATTGGAGGCCCCGGCGATATCTCATAAATGAACCGAAACTCAGCGTGTAATGAACATTCACATTTACAGTGTATTTAGACACATTTAGACGCATTCACAATCATTACTTTTACCGGTTCTTTGTGGCAAGCTTTATGCGCGCGGTCGTGCGCAGTGCGGCTATATTACGTAAACACTCATGATCCATATAAGTAGGCTAATTAAATTAATATAAAGGGGCGATTTGTCCATGAATTACTTAAATGAACAACTAGCCTAGTATACTAGTCGACTAGAAAAAAAAAAAAAAAAAACCTTTTAGTCGAAAGCAGCCCTTATTCCACATATTTTCAAACCAGGCAACATGACATGTGTGTTGAGCGAGCGACCGGAATGAATAGCGGAGCGGAATATTCAGAAATGCGCTCTCCACTCACGAGCTCTGATCGGAACAAACCCGAACCTCACTGTCTGCTGAACTTGCAGAATCATCAAAATATAATATTTTCTAAAGAATAATTTTAAAACTTTATTGGTGGTAGTTGAGAAGAATTCCTCTTTCCATATCTAAATCATTTCGAGTGCAATATAAATGTACATTACTGTTATTCTTATTATATAAGAATAATACGTATTTTTTACAACATTTTTAACATAATAGAGAATATAAGTTTAGCGTGTTGTGTGTATTTCCTAATTATAAGCTTTTGGTGAAATTGCAACAAAACTAAAAGAGTAAAAGTGCATAAAAACATAAAAACATGGCGTCGTCTCAAGAAATATCTGCGTACACACGAAACCACTGAAACCGATTTTAAAACGATGTAGCCTAGTAGGCTATACATACCAGACCAGGCACTGTAATTCTGCCACAGTATACTAAAAACGTAGAAGACTTAAAGCATGCGCATAAACCTTGCGCGCTATACAACAATAATATTAGGCACAGTAGCTTCTTTTTTTCTTTTCTTTTTTTATCAAGAACTTTGTTGAACAATATGAACAACCATAAATGGTCTGGTACAAAATATGAGTCACGATATTCGATAGTTAACGGATGCATAAAGCTTGCCACAAAGAACTGGCAAAAGTAATCATGTGTCAAGTATAGCAAGGAGACATTTTAATTGTTTACTAATAATCTAGTGTTTTATGTGTCAGTCAAAGATGTTGACAATGCTGACTCGTCATCTTCGCAGATATTGTGAACGTGCCTATAGAGAGAAATGCACACTTACATAAGAGAGTTGTCTGTTTCTTTTCGTTTTGAATTGTTTTGTTTAAAAGTGGACATTTCAAGCTTTCTAGATACATTTCTGAGTTTCGGTTCATTTATGAGACGAGCTCAGTTCACGAGCAATGCAAGTTATATCGCGTCGGTGCCTCCATTTCCTGATTAAATAGTCTTAAATGCGTCTTCGTGGACAGAAACCAATATAATCTTCCTGATTTAATCACGTAAAACATAAGTCTAAACACAAGCACCACTCTTCTGAATGATGGTAACCACAAACCTCCAAGAGTTTGTAAACCAATTGTTTGTAAAACATATTTAATACTTACAAATTAAAAAAAAAAAAAAAAAAATGTTTTGCAGTGTATAGGCTAAATAAAACGACATTAAGAAAGTTATTTCCAAAATGTAATTAATTGCACAGTCTTTGTTTTAGCTGCTTGTTTTAGCTGCTAACAATTGCACAGAGTCAAGGAAGTACAACCACCCACCCCCCAGGTCTGCCGATTCAACCCCCAATGCTAATCGATCTCCTCTCAGGGAATCAAAAGAAAACCGGTTTTTCCAGTTTTCACCAGCGTGTGGTTGGGGTTTTAATCCCTTGCAGTTCCTTTGTTTAAATGCTATAAGCAAATCTACATACGCTTTAAGTTATTTCAAATTAATGTTTATAGCTTAATTTGTTGATATCGCGTAACTTAATTTGACATATGTTGATATAACCAACTGACATTGTAGATTCCATTGCATGCCAGGAAGAGGCTTATGCTTTGTTTTAAGTAATGAGCATTTATTATAATATAGCCGCACTCAATCGCACGACCGCACGCATAAAGCTTGCCACAAAGAACCGGTAAAAGTAATGATTATGAATGCGTCTAAATGTGTCTAAATACACTGTAAATGTGAATGTTCATTACACGCTGAGTTTCGGTTCATTTATGAGATATCGCCGGGGCCTCCAATGTCGTGATTGTCTGCTATATTTACTTCTTAAATCTAGGCAATTGGTTCACGAAATATTGATTAAAATTAAGACATAATTAATACAAAACGAAATTCAATTTAAAGAAAGGCAGCTGTTCTGTTTGAGGTCTCTGAAAGTTTTAAAGCAGTCTTTTTGTGCCGCTTTTAGAGCGCTCACGTCCATAACCGTAAACTGACACGTTGTTTTTTCCCTCATAAATGCGAACACGAAAACTAAAATAAAATGAATATTATATATATATTTTTTTGTTTGTGTTAGACAATGATTACAACATTTTTCTCTCATATTGCTCCTCATAACCAAAACGGTCAACGGAAGTTAAAAGTAGTGGGTACAAAATGACTCATGACGAAATCTGGTGGGTACACGTACACTGTCTTTGTATCTCTTTAGAATATTGCTTTTAGAAAAACTTTTATTTTTTTTACTTTTAGAAAAAAATGACATAATTATGAATCAAATTATTATGAACAAGTAATGAAACTGTGTCAAAATTCGACAACACAAAGAATGATCCAAAAGCGATATAACGCACATCTCAGGTTAAATTAATTATAAAAAACAGGGAACATTTTGTAAAAGCAAAACTGAACAAAATGCATAATTAAAATAATTGTATTAGGCTATGTGTTACCGAATATTTAATACCACTTCCCCATAATGTTGTAATTATTTTTTTAAAACAACATCTGTCAAACTGTCAATCAGATACCTCTTATCTGGTCATTTTTATTTTATTTTAGAAGTCATAACTGTTGATCACCCTTTATATGGATTTTGTGAATATGAATATTTAGAATATTTACAAACTGTCGGCAAGACCTCAAGCCAACCCCGGACATTCTGAGACTAACGTGGAAAAATCTTTATGCTTAATGCATTAAGACAGTTTAATTAAAATATTTATTAATAATTTAATGGCAAATCAGATGCGCCCAACGTATGCTACGCGTTGTGCTGCGACATTACCTCACAAGAAATATCTGCCCAAGAACAATCACACAAGAAATATCTGCACGAATTAAGAATCTGGGTAAGTCGCATTATTTAAGCCTTGCATTATAGGATGATTTTGTGTATATATATAAAAAAATACTGCTGGGTTTTTACAGGCAGAGCCACGTGCATTATGCTCACACTAAATTCTCTGTTGCGCTTAGTATAAATGCGCATTGCATGCACAATCATCTTAATAGTTGTACAAAAAAGTTATGCGCTGGCAAGAACGTCACTTTGCTGTTTTACTAAAAAACAATGTTAAATATTCTGCATGCACTCATCTCCTGGAAACCACAGCAATGACAAAGCATATAAAAATTCGTAAACGTTGTCCAATACCCCTTCTTGTCTTAATGAACCTTTTGCATTTACAAATATTTTCAAATGTCTGTATAATACAGTAGCCTACTGTAAATATTTGTGTCTATTACTATTTATAATTTATATTTTATTGTGGATGTTTTCTCACAATCATGACGTAATGTGAAGTAAAATAAAAAATCTAATGTAAAGTTGTTTTTTATGCGCCACCTGGTGGATATTCTGTGAAGCGAAACACATTGAGGGATTTTTTTAAGTAGGCCCCCCCGAAGCACTTGCAGAATTCTGCGAGACTCTACGAGACGAATTGCCGAATGCCGCGGGAGAAAACGCGCGTTTTTAAAGGCCAGATCTGTATACACCAGGGCCCGTATGTATAAAACTTCTAAGAAATGCTCTTAAGAATAGTCTTAAGCTCAGAAAATACTTAGTAAAGAGTAGGACTTTTCTAAGAGTAAGAGACTTTTATAAAGCAGCTAAAAGCAACTTTCAGTAAAGTATAAGACTGATTCTTAAGTGCTTACTGAAGTGGGACTTAAGTGTTGTGAACTAAGGACTACAGTGATGTCAACCCAAAATGGCCCTCAACCACTGAATCAGCCAATAGTGAGCCTGCAAGGGTGAGGTCACTGCAGCATGACACCAATCATTTAAACTAATTATAATAAAATCATTTAATTAAGACACTGAAGCTTTAATATTTAAATTTATTAAAAAAATGCTTTGCAGTGCATTGTGCAAAATTATCACACATTAGTATTTATGCTGTGGAAGCCCTTTTCTATTGATGCGTGTCTCCTCATTTACAGTTGGAGCAATTATGCAAACATGAGTTCCATCAATGGATCCAACAACTCAGGAAAGCCCAAAATACTCAATAAAGTGGCTTTATTTTACTGCGAGATTTGAAGATCAATTGGAAAGTCAAAGAACTGCCATATAGTATTGGCCAAAAGTGAGGCCAAGGAAAATTGACACTCACCCTTTATTCAAATAGTATTAAAAATGTGTTAAAGATTTTGTACGCGTATTGTGTAGTTGTGCTTGGAGTCAATTGTTTATTTGTGATAACACAATGAAACATGTCAAACTGTACAGACATCATTTTTAGCCATGGCTGTCAAACAAATGAACAAGAGAGGACAATGAAATATTAATAACTGACTATGTTGCAGACAATGTATGATTTTTTTCTTCTCCTTTGAGCTTTTTATTTTTTTAAAAAAAACCTGTAGCTGTAGTTTGCCCTTTTTTCAACAATATTATTGATCTTCCTGGATTGACACCATTGTCTGAGAACTGAACTGAGCTGAACAATGGCATCACTGTTTTCTCAGAGCGGCTGTATAATGAACTAAATAGAACTAATGATCTTTTACAATGGAAATGAATCATCATTGAACTAACTTAAGCTGCACAATGACACTATTTTCTTCTAGAGCTGCTGTACAGCCCAAACTAACTTTGTTGCATTATTTTCATGCTATCACTGTAAAGCTGCTTTGAAACAATCTGTACTGTAAAAAGTTACTTGACTTGAAATAATTTTGTCAGATAAATATCTTCACTAAGTTTTATTTTCCTTATATTTTGATGGTTTAAGCAAACTTGTAGGGTCATAAAAAAAACAATAAAAAAAAGTACGCACATCACTTTTAGCCACTAATGTGTTTGGTGTGGTCAGTGCCACAATAGTGCTATTAATAGTCCGGTGGCGTAGTGAAAATACTGTTACCGAGGTGATAAAAGCACCAAATTTTGCATGGTGTTTCCTTAGGGTCTATAGTGTAATTTTGGCCTAGGAGCCCTCGGAAATAAATGTTGTAACATGTCATATTAGAAGTATATCATTATCAATGAAATATGCTTAAAAACACAGAGATTTTCAAGTTCCTGCACAAGATAAAGTATTCAAATGAATCCCAAAGTTAACATTTTGATATGTTTGTTTATGTTTATGAACTTTTACATAACTAAAGCTTCAATCCATGTTAAAGTATTAGCAATATGGTCTTTATTGGCCCTGTAATTGATAATTATGAGTCGTTACAGTTGCATTTGCAAAGAGGTGAGCAGTCTAAACTTGCTTTGCCACATTTGCATGTGGAACAATCCCCCTAACAGCAACATTTGATAAGTGCAAGCTTTGATCTCTGCAAGCTGTGGGGACTTCTGGAAGTGTCATCCAAACTGGTTCCCAAGACCCTGTTTCCTTGGTCCATCCATAGTCCCTTGGAGAAGGAATACCTTGCTGTGAGAGTGTGCTGGTCGCCCAGATTCCAGTCTGATAAACTGCCCGTCTGATGTGCTGCAGTAGAGTATCTTGGGTGGGTGGCAGTTTCTCCATTGTCCTACTCCCATAGCAGAAGAGTTCTTTCCTCTTCTGGACAATGGAGCTAGAAGGACTGGACTTGTCATACAAGATGACAGTCAGTCTCTCAAGCTTTTGGAACTGCCATGAGGCAGCAACTAATTTTTGGAATCGATTTCTGGCAAGGGAAGCAAATACGTACTCGGTTACTAACGTAACCTCTGTTCTCTCTAGAAGAGGGAACGAGTACTGCGTAATACCTTACGCTAGGTGAAAACCTCTTTTCCGCGAGATATTGAAGCCAAAAAATTATCCTTAATTTTGTAATAATGTAAAACGCGTTGCGGCAGCATGCAGACATAGGCGAGACAGCTCGCGCGCCTATTGGCTGCCCTGCGGCAACTGCAGCAGCCTATCGAAAGAGGCCCCTCATGATGTCAGATGAGTGCGCTTCGCGCCCACTGCGTCACGTCCTGCCGAAACGGGCGTGGCTTGGGCCTATAAATATAGCTCAACAGGCTGTGAAATCTGGTTTTTCATCGCCGAAGCGAACCAGAGCGTGTGCATGCACGGCAAAGATACGCAGTACTCGTTCCCTCTTCTAGAGAGAACCGAGGTTACGTTAGTAACCGAGTACGTTCTCTTACGAGAGGTCTCTCGTACTGCGTAATATCTTACGCTAGGGGAACACAGTGTAAAACGCTGTGCGTGCTGAGAGCCAACACCAAAGTCCCAAGGGCAAGTGCCCGGGGCTCATATAGTGCATGATCATCAGGGACTCGCAGAGAGTCCAGGAAAGAGGGGCTGGAACAGCATCATTCCTGTACTAAGTAGCGTCCTGTAAGGAGCAATTATATAGTGTTCCACACAATCAGGGCGAAAACTCGGCCTGGTCTGATAAATATTACAGGTCTTACACACTGCCCATGAAGTTATTTAATCGATCAGCGAGCGGTGCTCGAGCATTTTCAGTATTCTGAGCCGATAGCATCGGGCAGATAGTACTGATTTTAGACCGAAAGCAACTTAGCCTGGGTTAGGGTTAGGGTTAGGGGCGAGAGCCAGAAGAAACGCTGTCTTGAAAGACAAGTGTTTGATATCTATTGATCGGATTGGCTCGAATGGGGCACCTTTCATGACTTCCAAGACCGTAGAAAGGTCCCACATGGGAACTGAGGGAGGTCTGGGAGGATTCAGCCTCTTAGCTCCTCTAAGGAAGTGAATGACCAGATCGTTCCTTCCCAGTGACTGGCCAAGCGTCGGTTTAGTGAACGCTGCTATGGCCGCCACATAGACCTTGAGCGTGGATGGGGTTCTGCCCTTATCCAGTAGCTCCTGCAGGAAGGAGAGAACCTCCGTCACCCCACAGTCTGAGGGTGAAAAGCCACGAGCTGTGCACCAGCTAGTGAACACAGACCAATTTGAGGAGTAGAGCCGTCTAGTAGACGGGGCTCTAGCCTGCGTGATCGTGTTTAACACTTCTACCGGGAGGTTAACGGGTACCCGTTGATGGCCCACGCATGTAGGGACCAAAGCTCTGGGTGAGGATGCCAGATTGAGCCCTTGGCCTGAGAGAGGAGGTCCTTCCTCGTCGGTATTGGCCATGGAGCAGTGCTCGTCAGCTGCATCAGAACCGGGAACCAAACTTGGTTCGTCCAGAACGGAGCCACAAGTAGCACTGAGCATCCGTTTTCCCTGATTCGCTCTAATACCTGAGGTAGGAGCGAGACGGGGGGAAAGGCATTGAGCGGGCAGCGGGGCCAGACATGGGCCAGCGCATCCCTGCTCTTGGAGAAAAACTCATTTCCTGAGACGCGAACAGGTCTACCTTCGCTCTGCCGAATGTCTTCCACAGCAGTTGGACTGTCTGTGGGTGTAGAGACCATTCTGCTGCCGGAACATTGTTCCTGGACAGTCTGTCTGGTCCCACGTTCAGGTGGCCTGGCACGTGCGCTGCTCTCAGCGAGCGCAGATTGTGCTGAGCCCAGACCAGGAGGCGCTCCGCCAACCTGTGGAGGTTCCGTGACCTGATACCTCCCTGGCGATTTATATAGGCTACCACCAACGTGTTGTCCGAACGGACCAGAACGTGGTGTCCTTTTATCTGGGGACAAAAACGCCTCAGCGCGTTGTCGACTGCCATCATTTCCAAGCAGTAGACACCACCTTCACACTCGAGGAAGTCCCCAGGCTTACACCTGACCGGTACCAATCGGTCACACTCCAAGGTTTCAGAGCCGTGATGCATTTCTGATCGACCTTGAGGCGGAATAGACCGGAAGTCCATGCTCGGCGCGGTACTCGCGCTTTTAGCCAGAACTGCAGTGGGCGCATGCGAAGCAGGCCCAACTGGAGTACAGATGACGCTGAGGCCATGAGACCCAGCATTCTCTGAAACTGTCTGAGCGGGACTATAGTGCCGCAGCGGAATGATTCCGTCATGCGCTGAATGTCCAGTCTGCGCTGTGGCAATAGCTGTGCTGTCATTGACAGTGAGTTCAGTTCTGTGCCCAGAAAGGATATTCTCTCTTCTAAGATGAACTCTGTTTTAGCTACAGATTCATCTGCACAGTTATGGCTGTCAAGAGTGACTAGATCTTTAAAATCATACAAGAAAGGGTTGCCCATTCTTTTAATAGTTTCAGACAGGTTGGCTACATGTCTTTGAAATGTCTTCTGTGTGGAAAGACACTGTTCATGATGCTGGAAGTTCTTAGGATTATCTAGGCCTATGTCATTTTCAGGAAGAAATTCCTCTTCAAATTCTTTCAGAAATCTTACCAACTCTGGTCCAGAGATCATCCATCATCTGAAAGCATTTGGGTTTTCTGTGAGACCAACTGCACCACTGCAACCTTTCACAATCTTATTCTCTTTTTCATGAGCTTGGTCGAAAGGTATTGCAGAGAACTTGTTGTATGTCTTTGAGAGAATCCAGTGTGAATGCTTTTCAAACTCATCCTTGATGGTGCTGGGCAAAGACTTCATGTCCCTGATGTGGACAGACACCCATATTGCATAGTTTGCATGGTCCAAGGCAAAAAATAGAGGGATAAGTTCTTCTAAAACTTCTACATATAGAAGGAAGTTCTTCTCTCTGTGAGCTCTGACAAAAATGAGAATGAGGGTTTCATATCTTAGTATTAGATCCCAATACATGAAAGTTGGACTCTTCTTCAGCATGTCATTTCTCCAAGTGATAAAGGTATCTTCATCTTTGGGGCCAGCAATAAGCCTAAAAGCTTCCTGCTGTAGATTGTGAAGTGACAGTAGAGTGACTTGGTCTCCATGACTCGCACCATGCCTAGTTAGGTGTGCTGCTTTCAGAAATGAATCAGCCTTTCCAGAAGATGCTACTTCTGCTTCAGTGAGTGCTGTCGTCCAACCAGAGCACTCTAAGAGGTTGCCAAGTGTATTCCAAGTGTATTCCTTAGTTGGATATTAAGCATAAAAGAACAAACAAATTCTGACCTGCAACACGTCTACAATAGGCAACCAAAATAACTGAAAGTACATCTAGATATGAACTGTCACACACAAATAGGATTTAATGTGATGTGATGCAGCCTAACATAAAACTAATGACCAAACTATGAACTCAGTAGATAGCTATATGAATGACCTAGTTTAACTGAAAAATAAAAGAGAAAACCAAGATCTATTAACATTTAAGCATTTTTGCTGCCTTTTTTAATAATTCCACCTATATTATACAGGGCTTTTTGAGGTTTTTTTTTAGGTATAAGGTGTCATGGCACTCTGTTTTACACTTATAATTTGGAAGATCTACTGGCCTGAGCACAAATTAACAACAGGAAGCTTATTCAGTGATCTTAAAAGGCCATTACCCTGAAAGTTTTACTTGAGAGGGAAAAAAAACAAAAAAAAAAACGTTTTTCATGAATATTGTTTTTTAAGTGATTTGACACTAAATTTCAATATTTCAGCTGGGCTCCTAGGCTGAAATCATTTAGGAGGTCCTAAAGAAGCTTCATGTAAAATTTGGTGCTTTTATCACCTCGGTAACGGTATAATTTAAAGCTACACTGTGTGATTTTTACCCCCATCTAGCGGTGAAATTGTATATGACTACCCAGTGAATATTAGTTTCTGTTCCTCTCAATTCCGAGGGCGTTTTAACTCCTACGGTGGCCGTATTATTCCAAGATTAACATGGCTTCCAGTTATCGACTTCGTCCATGACAATAATAAACAATACGTCTAAAATGAATAAAACTACAGGACAGGTAAACGTCACCCTTGGAATCGGCTATCCCAGCATAATCAGATTAGGCTAATGTTACAATGTGTACAAAGTAAAAGCAATTAAAAATAAAATAACTAAAATTTACAGTGTCCTTTTTTTATATATAGCTTAAAAAATTGCGCCTTTAAAACTATTCATCACCTGTGATCCGTCGCAGCACAGATTTATGTTACAAGGTAAACAATACTTTTTCACCATTGACGCGAGGATGAAGTTATACTAGAGGTCGTTCTGGCATTATGCACAACCATGCTATGGTTAGACAAGCAACTATAAAACTTCGAATTTACACAAATGAATTACAACAGGCTGAATTACCTGTCGAGAAGAAAGCAGGCAACCTCGGCGTCCGTTTTAAAATCTTTTCTCCTCATGAGCTCTTTCCACCTGGGAAAAGTTACTCCAATATTGACTATTGTCTTGCTGATTTGTCTGTCGCGTTGACGTTTTAATTCTCTCTTTCAAATGTGAGTACGCACGCACGCACGCACGCACGCACGCACGCACACACACACACACTATCTTTCAAATCTGCCGGCACTCGCGAGCTCGCGAGTAATCTCCCCCTCGCATTCGTCACGGTGTCACTGAGTGAAAAACGCAAAAGGCGAAGCTTGAATTTACAGGCATGTCCCTCTTTGGCTAATGTAGTTTCAAGATGGAGGGGCAACATAGCGACCAGCATTCGAACCCCTCACCCGTATGTACTTTCAATGGCAGATTATCAACTTAAGAGAATACTTTATTACTTGAAAGAAGTAAATATACATTAATGAGCACATATATTTTTGAAAGAACTAAGTGTTTTTTGCTAAGAATCAACTAAAAAAGTTACACAGTGTAGCTTTAATATGTGCACTACCCAACTGGACTATAAGACCCTGCTTACTGTGGAATGATGAGCTCAAGTCAGTACTGCTGCTTTTTTCCAGTCAGCAACAATGTAATTATTAGTTTCCTTTCATTTCATTGCTATAAAATCAACTCCGTCATCATTTACTGTAACTCCAATACATCATATTTTCATTGAAAAGTGTGTGGCCTCCTCCTCTCTGCTGTCATCTTGTTACTCCTAACTAGGTTAAGAGACCTCTTCAGCTCTCTTAAATAATTTAGGAGCTGAGACCTAGTCTTGACACTTAGGAACCTTTATGAATCACACTTATTCTTAAGTCTAGGAATAAAAGTAAAATGACGTCATTCTTAGATTTTTTACAGACTTGAGACTAAAATTTTACTCTGAGTGGCTTTATACATACGGCCCCAGATTTCAAAAACGGAATTTATCTTAGGAGGTTAGTAACTTCATGAGCTGAAAAAAAGTGATTTCGCTACCACCCCTGCACTGCTATCGTGATTTTTCTAATAATCAAGCGCGTTAGTTCTGGCAGGTCACGTTAGTCAAGCTCGCATCAGCTGAACCTCAGCTGATCCACATCTACCTATAGGAATACGACACCTATCACCGTATACATATATAAGCTCCTTCAGTATTATCAGCAGCTATCGCGTTTCTCAGGAGCAAATTACCCTCCTCCATCCCCAGCTCCTCCTCTCGCCCAGTCAGGATTTGACATTCTGATTCCCCTTGAATCAGAATAATTATCGAATAATGTTGTACTTTAAAATCTTGAATTAAATATATTTGCAAATTTTCATGTTGGTTCTGTTCTGTTTACCCAAGGGGGATTATTGCTGCTCTCCCTGCTCTTATCCATGCTAGGCTGCATGGATGCGCAGGGAGTTCTCGCCCAGAACGGAACCATTCCGCCAATCCAAACTGTATGCTAATTGTCAATCATATTTGAAGGTAGTGGTCCTGACAGAACTAGGGATGTATACCTTGCCAAAAAACAATGATAGCATTTTTCCCCCGATGATACCGATCAACCCCCTTGGCTCATGGACTATACAGTGTATGTCTTTCGGAATTTTGAGAGTAGCCTACAATTCTATTGCGGTTCTGAGCCTGCTGATCAACTATTAGTGAAATCATCACAGATCCATTGATTTTGGTTGGATTTTTATGATTTTTTCTGTGGAATGAGTATACTGTTTGGTGAAAAGAATGACATATTGACTGATGTCATAACTTGGGGGAATAGTTGATTGCCAATGAAGTAAAGATGAAAATATTGGAAAAAAGTGAGAAAACGCCTAATTTTTTTTGCATTAAATTGATACAAAATCATGTAGAAATGTGTTTTAAGAGTTATTTTTTCAGTGGATGTTGTCAGCACATGTGTTCTGTGTATCTGAAATGCATTTATTGACAGCCTACCAAACCCACTGAGGATTTGAGGAAAAAAATCATTTTTCACATTTTTCTGATAAAAAATAAAGGGTGCATACACTAAAATGGCCACTTTTTTTTTTCGCGATATTTCCGGCAGAGCAGACCCTCCAATTATTGGTTCTTAGGGTCAAAGTTAACAGAAAAAACACAAATAAAAAGTATGGCAGACCATATCAGGTTCAACCCATTTTTGAGACTTTGGCTCCCCGACTATCATACCTAGGATATCCAGATCCACCAAAGGAGGGAGAGCATTTTCACATTTAGCTCCAAAACTCTGGAATAGTCTTCCTGATACTGTTCGTTGCTCAGACTCGCTCTCCCAGTTTAAAACTAGATTAAAGACGCATCTCTTCAGCCAGGCATTCATATAATATTTTTAATCTTACAGTTAAATCCGACCTCTAGTTCATAAACGCCAGAGGAGAACTGGCCCCCGACTGAGCCTGGGTTCTCCCAAAGTTTTTTTTTTTTCTCCATTAGGTCACCTGATGGAGTTTTTCGGTTCCTTGCCACTGTTGCCTTTGGCTTGCTCAGTTGGGGATATTTGGGGATATTTAATTTAATTAATCAATCAACGATACTATTGATCAGCATTACCAAATGTGGACGTTCCACTAGAAACAAACATTGATGTATTGTTTTAATTTAATACTGTGAAGCTGCTTTGATACAACCTACGTTGTGAAAAGCTCTATATAAATAAACTTGACTTGACTTGACTTGAGTTAACACGGGTGAATCTGACTGCAGTAGATGTGAAAGATATGAATAAAAATTATGTTAATTCAGCCAGCGCAAATACCTGTATTTTCTTCCTGTTTTCGGTCGAAGTCCACAGTAGTCGATTGTCGAGTTCACGCGCATAGGTTATCACGCGAGTGAACTCGACAATCGACTACTTCGGACTTCGCCCGAAAACAGGAAGAAAATACAGGTATTTGCGCTGGCTGAATTAACATCATTTTTATTCATATCTTTCACATCTACTGCAGTCAGATTCACCCGTGTTAACTCTAAAGGAATCACTCACATGGCTGGGCACTTGTAATGACACATCAAGGATGTTAAGAGGCTAAAAGCAGGTTTAAAACTTGCCCCATTGAAGTCAACAGGGTGCAAATTTTAAAAAGAGGATAACACGGTGTAGGCAACACCGATTTTTGTCGTTGTTCTCTGTACTGACAGCACTCCAAATTTACAAAAAAATGAGCTCAATGTTAAAATTGACCGGAGTTCTCCTTTAATGACATAAGTAAAAATATAATAAATATGTAATATAGTGCTCAGTAAAATCTCCTCTCTAGCTATTTTTTTCTATTCAGTTAATGCTATGGTCATTAAATGGCTTTCCTGAGGTAAATGTAACGTTATGTGACATAATTGTTCTCCTGCTGTTATATTGACCTCTTTCCGTGGTTGAAAAACACTAATTGGTCGATATTATGTATACTTTCGGTAAGTTGTACTGCATCTTTAAATAAAAAAGTAACAGATGATCGGTTCACATGCACTTGAACTGAGGCGCTCAGCGATCTGTCACGTCACATTTACAAGCGCCAAACGTATTTTTGTCTGAATTTCGTAATAAAACTTACGAAATCTAAAGGCTGAGAATTAGTTTAATATTAAAAGTAGGTTACCTCTTTGCTCCGCAATTTTTCTGTGCGTGAGAAAATGGATGTGTGGCGTGAGAGCGTGTGAAAAGTGTCAATTGCGTGAGTCTCACACTCAATGCTTGAGATTTGGCAGCCCTGAAATATATGTACAATATTATAACATAAGATAATCAGCAAGTACAGTATGTGTAATTATGTTCACACCTGATGCAGTCTGAGTGGCACCACCACATCCACTTCATTCAGCCTTTGCTGCTTTTCTCGATTAATGAGCTCCAGATCGCCCTCTGCTGCCTTGCGATTTATTTGCACAATCTTCTCCTGCACAAACAAACATACTGTCTCTTTTGGGTGTTCTTTTGAAAAACAAGAAAAAGAAAGAAAGGTGGGAGTGGAAAGAAATATCTCTCACTTTCTTGGCCAGTGTGTCACACTCCTTCTTTAAACTGTCAACAATTTTTATCTCCTCTTGCAGCTGCTCCTCCACATCCAGACGATGTTCACGCAACCTCAGTGTGTTATCAAAGAGCTCGGGATCACAGTCTGAAACACAGAGACAGGACCTATATTTTATACTTTGAACAGTAGTATATATATATATATATATATATATATATATATATATATATATATATTAGGGCTGTCAAACGATTAATCACGATTAATCGCATCCAAAATAAAAGTTTGTGTTTACATAATTTATGTCTGTGTACGGAGTATAATTATTTTCTATATATAAATACACACACATGCATATATATATTTAAGAAAATGTGTTATTTATATATAAAATATTTATATATAAAATAAATTATATATAATATAAATATATATACACAGTATATACATGCAAATATTTCTTAAATATATACATGCATGTGTGTGTATTTATATATAGAAAATAATTATACACCGTACACACACATGTATTATGTAAAAACAAACTTTTATTTTGGATGCGATTAATCGCGATTAATCATTTGACAGCCCTAATATATATATACACTACTGTTCAAAGGTTTAGGATATGTATGAGTAAACTGTGATAAAAAACCTTTCAGGATTCTTTGATACATTTTATTTAAATGAAATAGAAATATTTTGTAACATTCCCTTGTGAAAAAGAAGTGTGCTTAATTGTATTGAAAGCGCACTTTTTGTGGGCTTAAAATAATAAAAGTATACTTTTTGAAAAGTGCACTAGAAGATAATATAATAAAATTTAAATTAAAGACCACTTATGTGTACTTAAAGGGAATACACTTTAATGACAATATTTATTAACACACTTAAGTGCACTTTTTACAAATGCACTTTGTAATAATATATAATTAAGTTTAACTTAAAGTAAGTACACTTTCATCACAGTATTTATAAACACACTTAAGTGTATTTTTAAAAATGCACTTTGTGATAATGTCTAATTAAGCTTAACTTAAAGAAAGTACACTTTCATCACAATATTTATAAACACACTTAAGTACAATTTTTACAAATGCACTTTGTAATATCTAATTAAGTTTAATTTAAAGTAAGTACACTTTCATCACAATCTTTCTTAACACACTTAAATACACTTTTTAAAAATGCACTTTTTAATAATGTCTAATTAAGTTTTACTTAAAGGAAGTACACTTTTATCATATTTATAAACACACTTAAGTGCATTTTTAAAAATGCACTTTGTAATAATGTCTAATTAAGTTTAATTTAAAGTAAGTACACTTTCATCACAATATTTCTTAACACACTTAAGTACACCTTTTACAAATGCACTTTGTAATAATATCTAATTAAGTTTAATTTAAAGTAAGAACACTTTCATCACAATATTTCTTAACACACTTAAATACACTTTTTAAAAATGCACTTTGTAATAATGTCTAATTAAGCTTAACTTAAAGAAAGTACACTTTCATCATAATTTTTATAAACACACTTAAGTGCACTTTTTACAAATGCACTTTTTAATAATGTCTAATTAAATGTTACTTAAAGAAAGAACACTTTCATGACAATATTTATAAACACACTTAAGTGCATGTTTTAAAAAATGCACTTTGTAATGTCTACTAAGTTTGACTTAAACATACATTTTGAAATAATTATGATTTATAGTGTTTTAAATTTATTAAAGTTAAAGTTATAAGTTATTAAAGGAAAATTATGTTGATGTATTGACTAATATATACTAAATAAAATAACAGTTTTAATGGAAAACATGGAAAATAATTGATTTTAATTCCAACTCAAGTGTGTTGTCCAAAATTAATTTGTTAATGTATTTTAAATGTGTTTTGTCTATAATATATACTGTGTGCATTATGCAGTTGAAATGTATTTTTCCAATACATCTGCTTATACAGTATAATCCAGTACAACTTATTGTTGACATTTTTATCATCAGCCCTTGCTCTATGAACTCAACTAGTGTCAGCTTTCTACATAATATTTGAAAATAAAATGTAATATATGAGAGGAGCCTAATAGTAATGTGTTGTAGCTACTTTACATCTGTGAACATAATACTTTCAATATCATTATGTTGTTCTAAGTCAATTAAACACACATTTAATTGTATTAATTGCGAGCAAAAGTTAAACAAATGTAAACAAAATGAATTTGCATTTAAATTCAGTTAAAATACATTTAATTTTAATCACACTACACTACATTGAAAAAAAAGATTGACTTTTAGTTAGGTCAATGAGTAAAGTTTTGTGAACTTACAGTGTTTAACAACACAATGAGTTAGAACAACTTCAACTTAAACAGAAAAGCTGAAATAACATTTAACCATGCATGATATATGAATATGTTGTCTAATGCGCATGCGCGAGAAATACTACGTCATTATGACGCACTACTTCACTAGAGTTTGAAAAATGCGCTATGTTTTGCGATCCGTTTGCGATACGTGCGTGATGATACTGAAGCTAGCCAAACAAGAAAACAAAAGGAGCACCACGTTTGGATGTTTGTTTGCAGATGAGACGTTATGCTGCAAATAATCAGTCAAGTAAGTATATCTTGATGCTTTCTTTAGTTAATTTTTTTTCACCGTAACATGTCAGTTGCTGAGTGCATTTTAATCGCAGATATTATAAACTCGGGAGGTGAATGAATCATGTTTTCAATAATTTATATATGATTGCATTCTAATAATGTCTTACATTGTAATGTGAGGAAGGCGTGTGTGGTCGTGTTCGAGGTGGTTGCTGATTTAAAAAAAAAAAACTAAACCGACTTTTTAAATTATTTTAAACAAGCTAGCACTACTAAAAAATTGCTGAATGCTGATCCAATATTGTAACACTCGAAGACGTTTATATACATTTAATACAAATAATCAATCTTATAACCACCATAAATATTTAATATAGTACCCACCTCTAGAAAAAATGCTTGTAATGTGTTCAATTTCATTTTGTATTTAAAGAGTTGTTCAATTACTATTTGTTTTTGAATATGTAGTATTTTTGTGTTTATCTGGATTTAAACATTCATTTTGCAGGATCAGTTCATATTTGTTATTGGAGATACAGTGCAAGCGGTGTGGAATCACAGACCTGTATTGATGAGGTGATGTTACAAGATTTATCATGACAGCACATCCTGATCAAGCTAAAACACTACTTTCAAGTCACTAACTATCCCTATAGCTTTTAAATGCTTTGAATCTTTTGCATGTGCAAGTAATAAATTCCCACCTGTGCATTTACACATGCCCTTATAATCATCATATATTTTATAGGTAACACACCAAAGGAAGAAGGCTTGCAGCATTGCTGTGTCAACCGTGGTAAATACAGGAACAGGAACATCCTTCATGAAGATAGCTATGTGGGGCAAACTTAAAATGTAAGAATACCTTTCTTAATTTGCATTGGTCCTGGGTTTGCATGGGTCATATATCTATATTTGTGTAATTGATAAAGTTATGTAGCCTGGGTGCCAGCCCGAACCCCGCCCACAATATTTTTTGGTCGGGAAGTTCGGTCTGGACTCGCTCCGTTGAGGAGCTATTATGCCCGAACAAAAATTGTTCGGACCAATCAAATTGTCAGGGCGGGCTTTATACGATGATGGACAGATGAGCAACGGTAACGTAATCACCTACGTCACCAAAGAGTGCTTGATTTGAATTAGTTTACAACAAAGACGAGTGCAGCTGGAGAATTGAGATTTCACGAGTTCACATTTACAAATAAGTCAGATAGAATAAATGCATATATAAGATTTCACGAGTTCACACAAATAAGTCAGATAGATTAAATGCGTATATGACGTGCTGTCCGAGGGCTGTGGGCTCGGTAGCCATACTCCCCCGTGTTCCTGGTTGTGAGAGAACAAGACAAGAGTGAGGATTCGGGGTGGTGGAGGGATGCTGAAAAACTGTCAAGGAGTGTTAGGTAAGTTGACAGAGTGAATATGCTTCCTCATGCTGATATAGGTAACGTTAGACATGGTATTGTTTGATGACAAGTTGATATTGGATTGATTATTTGTACGTGCTTCTCCCGAACTTTGTTTATGAAACATCATGTGTAGATTCCGCCATCGCGTCTGTTATAGAAGATATCCACAGCGCATTCATTTTAAAAGAGGAACAGAGAGCCGCCACATTTTGTTGGTTGAAAATATGAATGAAGAACATGCGTCATTTACTCCGTTGCTCTGATTGGTTGTAGGTCTATCCAATTGAGTGCAGAGGGTTTTTTTTTTTCCTGGTTCGGTTGAGACACGCCCCATAATCAAATCTCTATGGAGCAGTCTCAGACTCACATTCTGACTAGAATATGAGTATGACGAAGTCAGGCTAAAAGTTATGCTTAATTCCATGTAAAGTAGCAATAAAAAGGTTCTCTATTTTGAATCACTTTAAGCCCAGTGTCAGTAAAGATGGCGTAGTCAGTGGAATCCTGGTGTTTGTGGGAATTTGAAATAGAAGGAACCTTGCCCAGCTTTCTACTACGATGTGGCCCTGGTGACTGAGGTAATCAATCACATCACACATTCATCAACAGTTAACAGTCAAAATTTTACATACACCTTGCAGAATAAACTGCTTCATCAGGGTAGTACTAAATAAAAATAAAACGTATACATTTTTGTGATCCCTATTATTGCAAAAATTGTTAACATTTTGCAGATACTGCAAGGTGTATATCAACTTTGAAGCGCAACTGTATATCTAATAATGGACTGGATCTGTATTATAAACAAATTTTCAGTTTTTTTTCCTCAAGGCATTTTTTCTGACTTTTCTGCATCTTTGAAACATTTCCATTCACATATACTCTGGAGAGCATCTGGGACATTGACATAAACAGCACTTTCCAACAACTTAAAAAATTGGGTGACAAATAATTTTGTTTTTTGTGCTTTTGGAGGTTTTTTTTTTTTTCTTTTCTTTTTAGACAAACTTAGATGCACTGTAATGCTGGAGTAAGCATTTGGTCCTGTTTAATGTTGGTGCTGGTAAAGGTTTAAAGGCATACTCCACTTTAAAATGAAAATTCTGTCATCATATACTCACCCTCATGTTGTTTCAAACCTGTATGAATTTCTTTCTTTTGCTGAACAGAAAGAAAGATATTTAGAAGAATGTTAGTAACCAGACAGATTTTGGTACCATTGACTTCCATAGTAGGAAAAAAAATCAATGGTCAATGGTACCAACTGTCTGGTTACTAACGTTCTTCTAAATATCTTTCTTTCTGTTCAGCAGAAGAAAGAAATTCATACAGGTTTGAAACAACATGAGGGTGAGTATATGATGACAGAATTTTCATTTTAAAGTGGAGTATCCCTTTAAGAGCTAAATAACAAGGTTCGGTAACACTTTTAATTAGGTCTCATTTGTTAATATTAGTTTATTTTTTAGCCAAGACTATTATCTTACTTAGACTAATAAATGCTTAAAAGTATTATTCATTCTTAGTTCATGTTAACTGAAGTAGGTAACTAATATATTTTTGTAAAGCATTACCCAAAGGTCTCTTTCCAAAACTGTTTGTGTTTATGCATAGTGTTTCTTGTGGTTTTCTTGTTCATCAACAGAAAGGTTTTTATGTATTTCTTTTAAAAATTATTTTGTCAGTAAATTTAGAGGGTTTTACATTTAGTTTTTGCTGATTGTAACATTGCATTTAATTCACACTTAAAGGACAAGTTCGGTATTTTACACTTAAAGCCCTGTTTACAGATCGTTTCTGATGAAATAGAATGGTTGAGATAAAAATGTGGACACATGCTGCTGTCCCGAGAATTTTAGGTTTATTTCGCTTCTCCCCCCCACCTACAGAATGGCAGCCTATGGGCACTGGAACAATCCTTCCTAAAACGCATTAAACTTTCGATTACAAAGACGTGAAACTCACCGAGTGGTCAGGGGTGTTCACTGATGTGCTCACACAAAAATCGCTGCAAAAGATGCTTTCCAACAGGTTTTATCGTAGTTTTTGTCCAACTCCATTGACTTGCATTGAATGTGCTGTGTGAGGTACGGTATTACTCCGCCGCTTCTTCTTCTGCTTCTTCTGTGTATTCAATTAAATGCCAGTGGTTTGCTTGCAATTGGCAAAGATGCATTATCGCCACCAACTGGGCTGGAGTGTTTTTTATTCAAGCTCTCAACGGAAGAATCTACGGGTGTGAGACGTTTGGAAAAATAGGTCCACAGTTTTACAACGAATGGTAAAACACCTGTTGGAAAGCATCTTTTGCAGCGATTTTTGTGTGAGCATATCAGTGGACACCCCTGACCACTCGGTGAGTTTCATGTCTTTGTAAACGAAAGTTTCATGCGTTTTATGAAGGATTGTTCCAGTGCCCATAGGCTGCCATTCTGTAGGTGGGGGGGAAAGCGAAATAAACCTAAAATTCTCGGGACAGCAGCATGTGACCAAATTTTAATCTTAACCGTTCTATTTCATCAGAAACGATCTGTAAACAGGGCTTTAAGTGTAAAATACCGAACTTGTCCTTTAAGTGTATTGTTAACTGACATTAAAGTATATTTTAAATCACATTAATTGCGTGTCATTATATTGTGTAGTGCACTTTAACTATATTTTGAAGATATTAGAAGAAATTATGAAAGTAGATATAAAGTTGTATTAAAGTACCAATTAAGTTGTTCCAAAAAATCACTCTTAATGGCAACTTATTGCATTTTATTTCAACTTAATATGTGATATATTTTAAATTAATTGCACTTAATGTGCATTCTGAGTGTCCGAAAACATTGCATTTAATTCACACTTAAGTGTATTGTTAACTGACATTAAAGTATATTTTAAATCACATTAATTGTGTGTCATTATATTGTGTAGTGCACTTTAAGTATATTTTAAAAACACTAGAAGCAATTATGAAAGTAGATATAAAGTTGTAATAAAGTACCAATTAAGTTGTTCCAAAAAAAATCACTCTTAATGGCAACTTATTACATTTTATTTTAACTTAATATGTGATATATTTGAAATTAATTGCACTTAATGTGCATTCAGTGTGTCGAAAACATTGCATTTAATTCACACTTAAGTGTATTGTTAAGTGACATTAAAGTATATTTTAAATCACATTAATTGCGTGTCATTACATTTTGTAGTGCACTTTAAGTATATTTTAAAAACACTAGAAGCAATTATGAAAGTATATATAAAGCTGTAATAAAGTACCAATTAAGTTGTTCCAAAAAATCACTCTTAATGGCAACTTATTGCATTTTATTTCAACTTAATATATTATATATTTGAAATTAATTACACTTAATGTGCATTAAGTGCACCGAAAAGATGGCATTTAATTCACACTTAAGTGTATATATTTAAAGTATATTATTTATGTAATAAGTACACTTTATAAAAGTACACTTAAGTGCACTTTTTTTTCACAAGGGTTATAAATGTTTTTACTGTCACTTTTGATCAGTTGAATGTATCCTTGCTGAATAAAAGTATTAATTTAAAAGTGAATAAAAAACTGACCCTAATCTTACTCGTCCCAAACTTACATATAAGCAATATCACACTCTTAGCCGTGCGATATCACTCTATATCAGCACGTCTGGCTGTGATTTGGCCGTAGGCAATCACAGCCATGCTGATTTAGAGCCATATCGCATGGCTTAGAGTGTGATTTTGCGTTTATACAACAGTTCAACGGTACAAGTGTGTAAATAAATAAGAAACAACAATGGAATGTTTTTAAAAACGGAGTGTCTTTTGAGCGGAACTACTTCCTTCTGCCACAGATTCAAATCTCAAATTGACAGCTTAACAGTTGAGCCCAAGTCTCCGTTACTAATTCTTTAGAACTAGCAATGAAGGAACGCTGAGTTGCTTCATTGAAGCTTATTGTATGATAAAGATTAGAGTAGCCTATTATAAGAGAGAGATCGACTAAGTGAGTGCATTACCTGCATCTAGGTGAAATTCTTCAGGTCAATATTTTATTCATAATCATAAAATCAGTTTGAATGTCTGCTGAGGAATGCGATATCTTTGTCTTTGTCCTTTTAACAGTTAAAAGAATAGTTCACTTAAAAATGAAAATTCTGTTATCATTTAAGTTCTTTCAAACCTGTATACATTTATTTCTTCTGCTGAACACAAAAGAAGCTATTTTGAAGAATGTCAGTAACCAAACAGTGCATGTACCCTATTGACTTCCATAGTATTTATTTTTTTCCTACTATGGAAGTCAATGGGATACATCAACTTTCTGGTTACTGACATTCTTCAAAATATGTTCCTTTGCGTTCAGCAGAAGAAATAAATTCATACAGGTTTGAAAGAACTTGAGGGTGAGTAAATGATAACAGAATTTTAATTTTTAAGTGAACTATTCTTTTAAGGGGATCTCTCATGACAGCGCTAGTTAATGCAATGTAAGTTGTAGTCTCAGCCTCAGACGTCACGCCCACGGAACAGTCTGAAGGTCTGGCTACGCGAGACTATGTAAGTTGTGTCTTAAAAGGTGTTTTGTACAAGGTCCTTTTTTTACAACTAGTGGTGGAACTGATAACAAAATTCACATTTCGGATCATTTACGTTTTTTTAGCCACGGATCGGATAATTTTTCGGATCAGCTAAAAAAATAATAATATATAATTATATATATATATATATATATATATATATATATATATATATATATATGGGATGGGATGGGGGGGGGGGGGGGGGGTAACTTTGCTTTTCATTTATTACTTAAAGCTCACCTTAAGTTCTTCGATAGCTAAGCTACTACATCAAAAACTACTAGCCTAACTGATTAAGTTCACACATTATTTAAAACAAGTTAACAGTCAGTAATAAAATAAGAACAAAATAACAAATTACAAGCAGAGATGAATACTAAATAACAGTTACAAAGTCTAACAGTAGTATTCAGGTACAGAAATTAATTATTAAGCCTAAATGTAAAATAAAACTATTTGTTCACTGTAGAAATTAAATATTTAGTTTCATCTTTATTAAAGCTGTATTTTGTTGTTTTATTAATGACACAGACAACAGAAGGAATATTAGGTGTGTGCTGTCACTTTAAGACCGACTGCAGACTGCACGTACCGAAAAAACTGACAAACATCCGGTTTCTTCTTTCTCAACTGTTCACCTATGACATAAATGAGAGAATACTTGCCGAGATGGGTATTTTGACATCACTTTGTGTTTATGTGTCCGTTCAAGGGCAAGAAAATGCGAAAGAGGAATCAATTCGGTGTTCGAGTGCTATCTCTCTCTTATTGGCCATTCTAAAAGTATAATAAGTTTGTACAATAGGAAATAAACAAGCAAACAATTCAGTCAAAAGTACAAAAACACTAGAATAGAACAGTATTTCAGTTAAATAAACTTTGCCCTTGGCCAAATCGACTTTCTCTGGAACAAGTAGATTAATAAGAGCAAAGACAGCCTATTATATATATTCAAAATGAATTATACCTCCTGTTTAAATTATCTACATAAGAGCCAGTGGCAAATTCCAGAAGGACTGACCGAGATAAAGCGGTTCTCGGTGGGTACATGAATGGCCGCTTGACGGTCTGGAACTCACATCTTGGAAAACGTCTAAACAAATTTGATCTTACTTGGTGGGCACACACTGTCGTCCAGGGGAGCTCCAGTCTCAGAGTCATCATAATCCTCATCATTATCCCTGTCTGATTCTTCATCAGAGTCTTCATCGCTGTCATCTTCATCATCTGTCACATCATCACCTGATGGAAGGAGTAATAAACAAAACAAATATTACATTTAAATCACGTGTTCTATATTTCAACACGATGATGGCAATCTCTGACAATTTTATGTATATCCTAACTGTTCCTGCCATTGCATTACAGTTTACCCAAAAAATCAAGACAAATGATATATTGCAACCTGAAAATAAAGACCATTGAGCTCATTTTACTAGTTCTCATTACTGTATTGTGAAATACAGAGTTCTCATTACAGAGAGACATTAAAAATATATTAATATATATTTAAAGTACTTGGACATCATGATAGCATGAACTGCCTTTAATTTATTAGAAATGTATTAATTTTAATTAAAAAAAAATGCAAAACAGTAATGAGAATCATCATTACAATGTGTATATTTTAGATAAAAAGATAAGCACTTCTTTTTATTAGTTTTCAGGGTGAAATGTGACATTTTGAGATTCACCAGGTGAAATACACAGAACACACTCTTACAGCTCACCTTCACCTCCATGTGTTTCTTTCTTCTTCGTACGCTTGATCTTTTTCTTAAACACTCTGGTGAGGAACTCCTCAAACTTGTTGTTCTCCCCCAGTGAGGCCTGAAAGGTGGCGGTGAGAGTTTTCTCCTTCCCTTGGAGTCTCAGGATGTCTCTCTTCTTCTGCTCCATCTGATTCTTACATTCATGCATCTTGGCCTGACACACAAAACAATGAATATGGAAACTGTTCTGTACTGGACACACACACATCATACAATCCCATGCACAAATAAAAACACACCCACCCTGATCTCTTGCTCTTCCTGTATATAGGTGCTCAGTCGCTCCTGTAGTATGTCCTCTCTCTTCTCGAACTCCTTCAAAAGCAGCAGCTCCTCAAACAGGGTCACATGTCTCAGATCAGCCAGTTTCATGTACACATCCAACTCTTGCTTCTCGTGACGCAACACACGTAACTCAGCGTCGAAACGCCACACTGCCTCCTCCATCTGCAGATAGAGAGAAAGACATTTGAAGGATTGTGATAAATAAAATTCCCCTCGATACTCCTAATGCACACCAAACTCGCCTGTTTAAGAAGTTTGTCCTGCTGGTACAGGTTTTTGGTCTCCTCAACTTCTCTCATCTCTTTCTCTAGCTCTGTGAGCTCCTCTTCCTGCTTTTGAGAGACTGTTTCCACACCTTCGTCCTCCATGTGCGTGCTCTGAGCCTCAGTGTGTGTGTCTTGCATCTCTTGTTCAAGCAGCTCCAGGATGTTCTCCCCATTCTGTTGTTCATCCAAACCAGTGGAAGCCATCTTGGCCCTAAGAGTGGCATAACGCTCCAAGGTTGCCCGGGTGTATCTGTGTTTCCTCTCAGGCATCTCTTCTGGCATTAAGACAGGCACAGCTGGCAGTGGATGACGCTTCTCGGGTGGCAGGTGCTGCTGGATCGCCTGTAGCTGCTCTAACTTGGCATGGAGCTGAGACACGATCTCCACCTTACTGTCTCGAAGAGCCATCACACGAGAGTTCATCTCAGACTTCATCTCAAAGATCTGTAGCATACATGAAAAAGCATACACCACCACATGCATGTATCTGTTAAATCAAACCATTTAGTAGATCATAAGAGCTTATTGTCGTACTAAGATTTATTTTAGTTAAAAAGACAGCAAATCATTTAAAGAGGACCTTACACTGCTAGTACAGGGTTTTTTTTTTTTTTTTGCCATAAGCACAACCATAAGACTAATAAGACTCCAATTCACAAGCACAAAAAAAAAAAAATCCAATTCAGTTTTTCATTTTGATGAATTTCAAACACTCTCACTAAAATGTTTTTGGTTTTTTTTAAATGAAAATAATATTTCCATTCACAATAATATGCAAAATGGAGGAAATGTTTCAAAGGTTTGGGGCTAGTAAGAATTCAGCAAGGACATATTAAATTGTTAAGGACATACTAACATATTAAAGAGACAGTAAAGATATTTTATAAGATTTTTATTTCAAATAAATGCTGGTCTCATGAATTTTTTATTAATCAAAGATTCCTAAAAAAAAAGATCACTGTTTCCAACCAATTATTAAGCAGCACAACTGTTTTCAACATAGATAATAATAAGAAATGTTTTTTAAGCAGCAAATCGGCATATGATTTCTGAAGGATCATGTGACACTGCAGATTAGTGTAATGGATGCTGATAATTCAGGTTTGCTATTACGTGAATAAATCAAATCAAATTAAATTTAAATATATTGAAATTTAAAACAGTTATTGTAAATTGTGATAATATTTCACAATATTACTGTTTAACTGTTTTTTAATTAAATAAATAAAGCCTTGGTGAACATTAAAGACTTCTTTCAAAGAAGTGTATGTTTAATAAAAAATGTTTTTAATTTATAAACATTTTCATGTTTTACTTATGCATTCTGACTGAGTATTACACAGTTCAAGTTCACTGTCTTATTATTTTTACATTGTGGACATTTTACATTTCTATTTAGGAAAGTGTGATTTTTGCTGATTCGTTTGTGTCATTCACCTTCTTCTCCAGTTCCACTAACTGCACTCTCTTTTTGTCCACGTTCATCCTCAGGTGTTCAGGAACAGTAAAGTCTTTCGCTGACTTCAGCTTAAAGTCGCCCATTTTCTCTTTAGCCAATCGAATCGCTTCCACATCCTTAGGGTCCTCGTAGTCCTCACTGGGCTTTGAGGCATAGCTGAGGAAGCATTAAAAATGTTACACACATAAACACAGAGACCAAGAGACAAACACACTGGCATTCACTCACAGTTCTGCCCACTCTTTTTTCCTCTTCTCTATCATGGCTCGAGCTTTCTCTGCCTTCTCCGCAGATTTGCGGAGTTTCTCTGCCTCTCTGTTGCCCAGTTTACGAGACCCTGACTGCATCCTTCCTGACTGCATCATTGAATCTGTTACCAGCTCATCCTGCACTGCTTAGAAAGAGAGAAGTAGAACGATGACTGCACACATACACTCTAAAAGTCTAAGTGTCAAGTTAACACACTCATCCTGTCTCACGTGAAATGTTGCTGGCTTCTTTGCCAGGCTGTGCTTTGTTCCGCCAATGCTCTTGTTCCACGTTTGCGCTCTGAGAGGCCACTGTGCCTTGCTGGTGCAGATGCATTTGTATGGCAGGCAGAGCCAACAGTCTGTAGTTGGAGATCTTATGTCCATTCTTAAACGCATACACCGTGACCGTGTCCTGCACCACTGACTCCCAGAACCTACAGAGAAAATAGCAATATGAAAGAATAACAAAAGCCGTGGTACTCAATTGTTTCTTCCTACAAATCAATGAGAATAAATTACATTTACAAATTAAGATGTTTGCTTAAGCGTCTAGCTTCTCAGATTTATATTTTTGTGTATTCATTTTAATAGCCCTATATTGTATTTCAACAGCTATTTTTATTTTTCCTTTAAAAGTTTTATTGGAAACATCTAAGACTAAAGGGAGAGCTCATTAAAAAATTAAAGTTCCGTCATCATACTCACCCTCATATCATTGACTTTCTTACTTCTGTAGAACACAAAATAAGATTTTTAAAACTGTTTCAACTGTTTTTGTCTATTCAGTGAAAGTCATAAGAGTACAATGTTGTTTTGGACCCCACTGACTGTCATTGTATGGCCAGACACATTCAAAATATCTTCTTTTGTGTTGCACAGAAGAAAGTCAGTCATACATATTTGGAACAACAATGAGGGTGAGTAAATGATAACAGAATTTATTTGGTAACATATTTGGAGAAATTTGAAGAGAAAGTGGTATTGAAAAAAAAACTAAAAAAACATGTAAATAGAGAAAAAGTGGATATGCGTGGATGTATAGTACATTGTCTGTAGTTTTTTTAGGCCAATCCGGTGTTTCTCCTCCTCCCAGGCCAGTTCTTTCCTGACCTCCATCACTCTTTCTTCAGTCTGTCTTTCAATCTCCTCGTGGAAGCGCGTGTCCAGTTCAAACTCCTACAAACACCCATAAAATATTATGTTAGATTATTGTGTCAATGTAATCATTATACTGCAATAGGTGAGTGAGCGGGGAGGAGTGTGAGAGCTGTGCACCGAGCGATGGAGGCGAATGTGTTCAGGAAGGCTCTGGTTCTGCTCCAGTAAAGCTTGAAATCGACTCTGCAGTTCAGCCAGCTTCTTACGCCGCTCCTGTTTCCTCTCTTCAGCTTCCTTATGCATGCGGTCCAGCTCCAGCTTCTGTTTAGCTGTTTCTATGCTGCACACACACACTTATGCTAACTAAACAAGCACCATGCATGATAATAGAAATGGAAATTCTGTCATTATGACTCTTACAAAATATGATTATATACAATATATATATAATGATTATTACAATATATTACAAAATATATACAATATATAAATATTACAAATGTTTTCAACATTGATAATAATAACAATAAATGTTTCTTGAGCACCAAATGAGCATATCAGATTAATTTCTGAAGGATCATGTAACACTGAAGACTGAAGAATTGGCTGCTGAAAATTCCAGTTTTCATCACAGGAATAAATTACATTTCAAAATATATTCAAATAAAAAACAGCTATTTTAAATCGTAATAACATTTTACAATATTACTGTTTTACTGTATTTTTGATCAAATAAATGCAGCCTTGGTGAGCATAAGAGAGTTGAATGGTAGTTTATTTAGTTTTGTGTGAAACATTTTAAAGATTATTTACAATTGACAGTACCTCTATGGCACACTTGGGCGCTATGGTACACAGAAAAGCATGGAGATAAGCACTGCTCTTGTGTCTTTTTAAGTAGCAAAAACACAAGCCTTGACCCTATTGCTTGCTTTATTTACATATAATATATACCTTATACACACTATACACATTGTCACCTGTAAGCAGATGGATCCTCTATGTCCTGTGCTGCTTTCTCCAACTCCAGCCCAACCTGTTTTCATGACAGAATAAGGTGGTAAAGTTGAAACACATAAGTACACACTAACCCACCCACAAACATACATATACACTAACCCGTGGAGAGGGCACTTTGGCATTTTTGAGCTGCATGGCTTTCTGGAGCTCCTCCTCTGGCAAACAGCTGAAGGAAAAGATGTTGCCATCCTCTCCTGCGGTCAGGACAAACATGTCATCAAAGCTGAAGCGGAGGTGGCACACATGGCCGTATTGGTTGTCATGGACGCTGAGGGCCCAGTAAGCCTGCATGGAGCTGAGCTGATGGTCAGAGGCCTGTACAGGGTATGCCCGAATACTGCCATCCTCCATGCCACATAACAATAATTGCCTGCTGGAACTAAGATAGGAAGAATGAGAAGTAAGGTGTGGAAAATATCATCCTTCTGATTAATTGCTTCTGAAATAGAATCCAATTAAAGCTGCAAGCAGCGATGAAAAGGGCCCTCGCACCCATGCCACCGCCACCCGGCGCCTTTAGGAAAGGCCTTAAGATTACACTCACCAAATTTGAAGAGGATCAGATCAAAACTGTAGGAGGAGTTTGTTAAAGTACAACATCAGGAAATGACAAAAACTGCCCAAAATCTGAGAGGAAGTTCAAAATAGCTGACTTCCTGTTGTGTTTAGAGCTACGCTCCAAGAGACTTTTTTGTAGGTATTGGGTCATTACATGTATTGTGACGAGCGTCCTCGAGGGAATCAGCGTCGCCCTGGCAACAGACACAAAACACCTGCACGTCCTCACAGCGGGCTGATCGGTCACAGCTGCACCTCATCAGCCCACAGCTACAAGAGCAGCACGCGCTGAGCAGACAGACAGACTCTGGTCTCGAGCTGTATGAATTGCTGGACTAACCTTTCTCTCTGTTCCCTTCAGAAAGCAGCGAGTGACCGACAGCCCATCACTTTGGAGCACGTTTTGGACACCCACTTTCACTTTGGATCGAACACTGCAGAGCACGAAAGCACCAGCCACCACTCACCGGACCACCGCCTTCCTGCACCTTTAATTTCACTCACTGTAAATAAAATCCACCCTCCGGGGCCTTTTCACTAAAGCCTGCCTTGTCGAGTGATTCTTCACCCCGTGACAGTGGTGGAGAATGCGGGCAAGTGTGTGAAGAATCACCGTCAAGTTCACCGCCCCAACCTTAATTTTTTCCTTTTTTTTTCTGTGTGCACTGCAGGATACGGAAAGCGGCGCGCTCGGTCCCCACGATGGAGGACGTTCTACAACGCCTCACGGAGGTGAGCATCCGCCAGCAGCAAATTGTAGAACATCTCGCCACTCGCCAGGGCAGGACGGAGGAAGAAATAACCGCCATCCGTGCCGCCGCCGCCGCCCAGCGCGTTCCGCTACCTGATCCTCGTGCTCAAGCAACCCGTCTGCTGCCGAAGATGACGGCTGAAGATGATGTGGAAGCTTTTCTGCAAGTCTTTGAAACTACAGCTCAAAATGAGGACTGGCCCGAGGACGATTGGGCACGCGCGCTGGCACCACTTCTCACCGGAGAAGCCCAACGGGCTTATTTTTCACTTCCCCGGGAGACCGCAGAAGATTATAACGAAGTCAAGCGGGAAATCCTGGCGAGGCTCGGCCTCTCATCCATCTGCGCCGCCCAACAGTTTCATGAATGGGAATTCAAATCCCGCGTGCCAGCCCGTGCTCAAGCCGCTGAACTCAGCCGCATCGCTCATCATTGGTTGTTGGAAGGCAATCCCTCTGCCGCTCAGGTAGCGGAACGGGTGGTGGTCGATCGGCTCCTCCGTGCTCTTCCCCGTCCAATTCGGCAAGCGGTTGGAATGAAAAATCCTACCAACACTCTGGAGCTCGTGGAGGCAATCGAGCTGGCGGATGCCATCCATCACCGTGAGGCTGGGGATCGAGCGTTGCCGTTTCCCCGGAGGGTGGTCCAGGAGCGACGCCCGCTCGAAGGCACCTCGCGACCAGTCAGCAGGCCGACGGTTCCCCCGCCGCGAGACGAGCCCATGCCCAGCGCTGAACCCGGAACACCGCCGCGTGCGTGGCTGGCAGGCTGTATCGTCCACCAGCGTGTACCATCGGGAGCCCCTGAAGCGGACGTGGTCGTGGATGGGAGACGTTTCCGGGCCCTACTGGACTCCGGCAGTGCGGTCACCCTCATCCAGTCTCGGTTATGTGCCCCTCGAAGCGGCGAAAAGAGTTTCCTGCCGATTACCTGCGTACATGGAGACACTCGCCAAGTGCCAGCCCGGAGAGTCACCATATCGTCACCTCAAGGCACCTGGCCGGTGGAGGCTGGCTTAGTAAAGGACCTGCCGGTGGCCGTACTGCTGGGGAGAGACTGGCCGGGCTTCGACAGACTGCTCACCGCCGCTACTCAGCCTGCCAGCCCAGAGGGGAACCGTCGACGACGGAGGCGGCCGCGTGGACCCCGCCGCAGACCAGCCCTATTGGCCTCCGACAGCGGGAGAGATGGTGAGTCCCCCTCCCAGTCTTCTAATCCTTTCTTTAATGTTTATCAACAGGCCGCAGGAGGGGGCTCATTCACCAAGGAACAGCGGGAGGACGATCGTTTAAAGCACTGTTGGTCTCAAGTGCGGATCATCGATGGAAATGACGTCCTCCCACGGCCCCATCCTCTCCCGCATTTTGTCGTCGATAATGGCCTGCTGTACTGTGTCGCACAGCGGAGGGGGGAGGAGAAGAAACTACTGGTGGTACCCCGAGCGAAGACCGAAACTATCCTGGAGCTGGCCCACTCCCATCCCATGGCAGGTCACCTCGGGGCAGCCAACACCACCCAGCGCATCCGCGACCGTTTCCTCTGGCCGGGCCTGGAGGCCGAAGTAAAGCGGTTTTGCCAAGCCTGCCCGACCTGCCAGGTCACATCGCCCAGGACTCCTCCCCCCAGCCCGCTCATCCCGCTGCCCATCATCGAGGTGCCCTTCGAGCGGATTGGAATGGACATAGTGGGGCCGTTGCCAAAGTCTGCCCGGGGACACGAGCACATCCTGGTGATCGTCGACTATGCCACCCGGTACCCAGAAGCAGTTCCCTTACGCAAAGCCACCGCGAAGTCCATCGCCCAGGAGCTGTTTCTGTTGGCCAGCCGAGTCGGCATCCCCGCGGAGATACTGACTGACCAGGGAACACACGTTCATGTCCCAGCTAATGGCAGATCTCTGCAGGCTGCTGCGGGTGAAGCAGTTGAGGACCACGGTCTATCATCCCCAGACGGACGGGCTCGTGGAGAGGTTCAACCAGACCCTTAAGCAGATGCTGAGACGCGTGGCGGCGGAGGATAAGCGGGATTGGGACCTTATGATTCCCTACGTACTCTTCGGGATCCGCGAAGTACCCCAGGCCTCAACTGGCTTCACCCCCTTTGAGCTCCTGTTCGGCCGCCAACCACGTGGGCTCCTCGACATCGCCAGGGAAGCTTGGGAGCAGCAGCCTGCCCCTCATCGCACCGTCATCGAGCATGTGCGACAAATGAGAGAGAGAATCGATCGAGTGATGCCATTAGTCCGGGAACACCTCAGCAAAGCCCAACAAGCCCAGCAACGCCATTACGACCGGGCAGCCCAACCACGGGAGTTCCAGCCGGGAGACCGCGTCATGGTCCTGGTCCCCAGCTCGGCCTGCAAGTTCCTGGCTTCTTGGAAGGGTCCATACACGGTGTTAGAAAGAATCGGGCCAGTCACCTACCATCTAAGGCAACCTGGTCGACGCCAGACAGAGCAACTCTACCATATTAACCTCCTAAAGAAGTGGGTGGGGACCCGGGACCAAGTGGCGGCCCTCAGTCTCACCGATCCCGTGGTTGTAGACGTCAACCCCCATCTTTCGGCTGCCCAGAAGGCGGAGCTGCAGCACCTGGTCAGTCAGTTCCAGGATGTGTTCTCGACCCAGCCCGGGCAGACCAACGTAGTCCAGCACGACGTCAGGACACCCCCAGGAGTCGTCGTCCGGCAACGGCCCTACCGTGTCCCGGAAGCTCGTCGGCAGGCTATTGAGGAGGAAATCCAACAAATGCTAAAGTTGGGGGTAATAGAACCATCCCGGAGCCCGTGGTCCAGCCCCATCGTAATGGTTCCAAAGCCGGATGGCACCCTCCGCTTCTGCAACGACTTCCGCCGCCTGAACGAAGTCTCCGAATTCGACGGGTACCCCATGCCTCGGGTCGATGAGCTGCTGGACCGTTTGGGAAGGGCCCGGTACATCAGCACCTTGGACCTCACTAAAGGCTATTGGCAGGTACCACTCTCTGAAAATGCTAAACCCAAAACTGCTTTCTCAACCCCCAGTGGCCACTGGCAATACCGGACCCTTCCCTTCGGCCTGCACGGGGCCCCCGCAACCTTCCAAAGAATGATGGACATCATCCTACGGCCCCATCAAGCCTACGCAGCCGCCTACATCGATGACGTCGTGATCCACTCCGAGGCATGGGGAGAACATCTGGAGCGTCTGCGGAGGGTGCTTTCGGAGCTCCGGCGGGCTGGACTCACCGCCAACCCCCGAAAATGTCATCTAGCTCTCTCTGAAGCCAAGTACCTGGGTTTCCGTGTCGGGCGGGGCCTGATACAACCCCAGGAAAAGAAAGTAGAGGCCATCCACTCCGCCCCGAAACCCCAGACAAAGACCCAGGTACGAGCTTTCTTGGGGTTGGCAGGGTATTACCGGTGTTTTATCCCCAACTTCTCCTCTTTAGCTGCCCCTCTGACAGACCTGACCAGGAAGGGGCAGCCAGAGAAAGTATGCTGGACCCCAGAGGTGGAGGAGGCCTTCGCCCGGGTCAAAGAAGCACTGACGTCGTCACCGGTACTCCGCGCTCCAGACTTTAGCTGCCCCTTCCTGCTGCAGACGGATGCCTCCGACACGGGACTGGGAGCCGTCCTGTCCCAGGTCCAGGAAGGTGAGGAGCATCCGATCATCTACATCAGCAGGAAGCTGTCCCCGGCCGAGAGGAAATACGCCGCCGTCGAGAGGGAGGCCCTGGCCATCAAGTGGGCAGTCCTGGAGCTCCGGTACTACCTCCTAGGCCGCAAGTTCACCCTGGTCACCGACCATGCGCCTCTCCAGTGGATGGCCCGCGCCAAGGACACCAACGCCAGGGTGACTCGCTGGTTCCTAGCGCTCCAGGACTTCCACTTCGAGGTACGACATCGGGCCGGGGCCGCCAACGCGAACGCTGATGGCCTCTCACGGATATGGACAGCTTATGCAGGTCTGTCAGGGGTCATTTCCCACCCTCCCCTTGTTTCACCCCTACTATCTCCATACGTTCACAGGACCAGAACGACGCTTAGGGGGGGGAAATGTGACGAGCGTCCTCGAGGGAATCAGCGTCGCCCTGGCAACAGACACAAAACACCTGCACGTCCTCACAGCGGGCTGATCGGTCACAGCTGCACCTCATCAACCCACAGCTACAAGAGCAGCACGCGCTGAGCAGACAGACAGACTCTGGTCTCGAGCTGTATGAATTGCTGGACTAACCTTTCTCTCTGTTCCCTTCAGAAAGCAGCGAGTGACCGACAGCCCATCACTTTGGAGCACGTTTTGGACACCCACTTTCACTTTGGATCGAACACTGCAGAGCACGAAAGCACCAGCCACCACTCACCGGACCACCGCCTTCCTGCACCTTTAATTTCACTCACTGTAAATAAAATCCACCCTCCGGGGCCTTTTCACTAAAGCCTGCCTTGTCGAGTGATTCTTCACCCCGTGACAGTATGTACCAAATTTCATACCTGTACGTGAAACGTCGAGCCGGGGCAAAATGTAGGGGCAATAAGTAAGCCATTTTGCCCCACCCAATTTTCAAAACCATATCACACGTACATTTTCACCACTTCTGAAGCGTGTGCAAAGTTTCATGATTTTTCGAGCACATTTTGTATTTGCCACACTTCCTGCTACCAGCAGGTGGCGCTATTAATATAACCAAATATGAGCATGGTCATGTGTTCAGGACAGGACTCTTATCAAACATGTGAAGTTTGGGGCAGATTGGACTTCGAATGCCTGAGTTACTGCAGGCTGTCTGTGGTTGCCTAGCAACATCGGAACTGCAAGCAACATTAAAGTCGGCATGAAACGGAAGTTGAGATTGTAATTTTTTCCTTGTTGTGACGTATATCCGAGTGAAACGGCTTCTGAAATTAGAAAAAAATGTAGGGCGGGACTTGATTTCGTCCTTCGGAAATTGATTGGATCGTTGGAGGTTGGGCGTTGCAAACAAAATCGAAGCAGATTTGAATGCCAGTTTACATTCAGTTGTGGAGGATTTCTCTCCACCGGACTCCCCACCGTTACCCTCCCATGAAGGATTTTTTATTAGGGCCCGAGCACCGATGGTGAGAGGACCCTATTGTTTTTGCTCCGTTTATTATTAGGGCCCGAGCACCGATGGTGAGAGGACCCTATTGTTTTTGCTCCGTTTATTAGGGCCCGAGCACCGATGGTGAGAGGACCCTATTGTTTTTGCTCCGTTTATTATTAGGGCCCGAGCACCGATGGTGAGAGGACCCTATTGTTTTTGCTCCGTTTATTAGGGCCCGAGCACCGATGGTGAGAGGACCCTATTGTTTTTGCTCCGTTTATTATTATTCTTCTTCTTCTTCTCCAAAGTGAATCGGTTTTTAGAGGGCCTAAACATGCTCGAAAACTCATGAAACTTTGCACACGCTTCAGAAGTGGTGAAAATGTACGTGTGATATGGTTTTCAAAATTGGGTGGGGCAAATTCGGTAAATTATTGCCCCCACATTTTGCCCCGGCTCTACGTTTCACGCACAGGTATGAAATTTGGTACATACATGTAATGACCCAATACCTACAAAAAAGTCTCTTGGAGCATAGCCCTAAACACAACAGGAAGTGAGCTATTTTGAACTTCCTCCTAGATTTTGGGCATTTTTCGTAATTTCCTGATGTTGTACTTTAACGAACTCCTCCTACAGTTTTGATCTGATCCTCTTCAAATTTGGTCAGTGTAATCTGAAGGCCTTTGCGACGTTAAATTGCGAAGATCTTGAGTTTTCGTCGAAGGGTGTGCCCTCGGCGGCCTGACAAACGTTCACCCAATTTCGGCCTTTTGGTGATATATGCATGATCAGATAAGTTCAATAATAATGTTGCTTGCAGTTCCGATGTTGCTAGGCAACCACAGACAGCCTGCAGTAACTCAGCCATACATTTTTCAATCTGCCCCAAACTTCACATGTTTGATAAGAGTCCTGTCCTGAACACATGACCATGCTCATTATGGTTATAGCAATAGCGCCACCTGCTGGTAGCAGGAAGTGTGGCAAATACAAAACGTGCTCGAAAAATCATGAAACTTTGCACATGCTTCAGAAGTGGTGAAAATTTACGTGTGATGTGATTTTCAAAATTGGGTGGGGCAAAATGGCTTAAAGTGTAAGTTGCAGGTTAACCACCACAGTCAATTAATGTGTAAATTAAAGTGCTCTATATGTATATATTTAATTATTTCTGTCTTAAAATGCGTTAAAATAACATTTATTGGGGTTTCTTCAAAGGTAGCGTGTTTTTTCAGTTACTGGGTGATGACGTCATAAGAGGAACTCGCAACCCATACTCTGCTAGATTCCCACTGTATTATGGCTATTTGGAGAACGACTGAGGATGTGGGAAACCATCAAATTCTTTATGGACCACAGCCCTACAATTTTTAACTGGTCAGGCGTGAGAGAGGGGAGCCATGGCACTCAAAGAGTTATTAATGCTTGGTGTGAGGAGAATGAGTGGAGGGTTGGCCAGGTGAGTAACGTTAGCTACGTTAGAGCCTGGTGCAAACTTAACCCGGATAATATAACGGAACAAGCGAGTCTTTTCAAAATATTGCCGTCATGTAGAATAGCAAGGAGGGACAACGACTGAAGACATTATTTACTTACAGTAAGTCAGTCCAAATCAGAGCTGCAAGCCTGCAACGTTAGAGATGCACACACTGCACAGATCGCTAGTCTCATCGACGCCTCAAACGTCATGTAATACCCTTCCTCAGTCCACGCGTTATCAATTTCTCACGATTTAATTAGCGATGTTTATTGTCAGAAAAGAAAAAGAGAGATCGATGTCCCCATCACTGTGTTTGTGTGGGCTATCAGCAGTGGAGAGTGTGTGCTGCCGTGAGGTGAACGCGGTTTGGAGTTTAGTGCAACAGCTCGACCTGCGACCGGCTGATCTGACGTGCCTGAACCCGTTTGTTTTGCGAATAGCTTATTCTCATTTCAGGCAGGATCACGGTCCCCTTGAAGTCAAGCACACACGAGTATGTTTACAATGGAGTTATTTTATCCATAATTTTTTTATCAAACAAAACATACAACCAACTTTTCTGAAGTTATGTAAGGCGAATATAGCTGCAAGCGTACGGCAACTCTACTAGTGAGTTCCTCTTATGACGTCACGCCCCATCTAGTGGAAGGCAGCGGGAGCGGTTAAAACCACTGTTAAAAGTGCCAACTTTTCATATTATATCAGCATTTTGGTATAAAAAACAATGGTGGGCGGTTCTTATCTTTATGTTTAATAAACACATTGCATTACTTCGTGAAAAATTTAACCTGCAACTTACACTTTAATTATTGCCCCTACATTTTGCCCCGGCTCCTGGTTTCACGTACAGGTATGAAATTTGGTACATACATGTAAAGACCCAATACCTACAAAAAAGTCTCTTGGCGCGTAGCCCTAAACACAACAGGAAGTTAGCTATTTTGAACTTCCTCTCAGATTTTGGGCAGTTTTTGCCATTTCCTGATGTTGTACTTTAACAAACTCCTCCTACAGTTTTGATCTGATCCTCTTCAAATTTGGTGAGTGTAATCTTAAGGCATTTCCTAAAGGCGCCGGGTGGCGGTGGCAGGGGTGCGAGGGCCCTTTTCATCGCTGCTTGCAGCTTTAATTAGGGCCCGAGCACCGATGGTGAGAGGACCCTATTGTTTTTGCTCCGTTTATTATTAGGGCCCAAGCCCTGAAAGGGCGAAGGCCCTATTGTTTTCGGTAGGATTATTATTAGGGCCCAAGCCCTGAAAGGGCGAAGGCCCTATTGTTTTCGGTAGGATTATTAGGGCCCAAGCCCTGAAAGGGCGAAGGCCCTATTGTTTTCGGTAGGATTATTGTTTATTATTATTATTTTTTTTTTCTACTTCTCGGGCACTTTTAGGGCCCTTAACATGCTCAAAAACTCTTGAAATTTTGCACACACGTCAGAACCCGCGGCCATCAGGGCCGGACTGAAGCTGGTACCCGGGCGTGGCAGGGGGGCTCGACAGCGCCCCCTGGAATGGTGTCTGAAAACTTGGTCCATAAATCAAACACGCTTGCATGTAATAATATGAAACTCAGTACACATATAGATCTCATCGGGCCGAACAACTTTCGTGCTCTAAGTTTTACACCAGCCCAACAGGAAGTCGGTTATTATACGTTGTTTGGAAAACGCATACAATGGAATGTGAAATACTCCTCCTAGGGAATTGATCCGATCCCCACCAAACTCGGTCAGCATGAAGTCAAGACATTGAGGATGCTAAATTGCGGACGGATTTTTGATATCTCGAACGGTTTGGCCGTGGCGATGAAACGAATTTATAGCGAGAAAAGATAAACAGGAAGTGTGTTATAACTTCTGCATACATTAACTGATCTTGATGAAACTTCCGCAGTGTGTTCGTTGTAAGAGGCCGATCACATTGATGTGACTATTGTGAGTCAAAGTTATAGCGCCACCAACTGGCAGCAGGAAGTGTCACTTTCAAAATGCTTTGAAATCACCCTCTTATTTTTACCCGATTTGCTTCAAACTTTATGTGTATAATGTAGACACACGGCAGATGTAGACCTGTGAAAGGTTTATTGATATCTTAAATACTGTTGCCGTGGCAACGCATCAAACTTTAATATTCTTTTCAGATGCTTTTGAGACTCTTAACATACTTGAAATTGGATGAAACTCGACAGACACATCACATTTATTATCCAGTAGACATGTGCAAAGTTTCAGAAACGGGCGTGGTGAGGGGCTCAGTAGCGCCACCTTTAGTCAAAAATGGGGGCTTAGTTTTAAGTAGAGTCACAAAAATCGTTATGTATATTGTTCTCATCAAGCCGGACAACTTTCTAATTTATAGTCATAAGCTGTGACCAACAGGAAGTGAGATATTTTGGTTTGAATGTGATTTTTTGGAGAATTCTCTCCCTCTCTCTCTCTGCCTCTGCGTCTCTGTGTGTGTGAGGGGTGGGGGGATTTGTCTTTTGAGTGAGATTTGTTTAAAATTCCTGTTTTTCAAGGTTTCAGGGGCTTTTGGGGCCTTTAACGTGCTCGAAAACTCTTGAAACTTTGCACACAGGTCAGAACCCGCGGCCATCAGGGCCGGGCTGAAGCTGGTACCCGGGCGTGGCAGGGGGGCTCAACAGCGCCCCCTGGAACGGGATCCGAACACTTGTCCATAAATCAAACACACTTGCATGTAATGATATGAAACTCGGTACACATATAGATCTCATCGGGCCGAACAACTTTCGTGCTCTAAATTTTACGCCAGCCCAACAGGAAGTCGGCAATTATGGGTTGTTTGGAGAACGCTTGCTGTGGAATTTGAAACACTTCTCCTAGAGAATTAATTAAATCGCCACCAAACTCGGTGTGCATGAAGTCAAGACATTGAGGATGCTAAATTGCGGACGGATTTTTGATATCTCAAACGGTTTGGCTGTGGCGAGGACACAAATTTATGGCGAGAAAAGAGAAACACGAAGTGTTATAACTTCTGCACACATTAACTGATCTTGATGAAACTTCAGCAGTGTGTTCGTGGTAAGAGGCCGATCAGATGGATGTGACTATTGTGAGTCAAAGTTATAGCGCCACCAACTGGCAGCAGGAAGTGTGTCACTTTCAAAATGTTTTTGACAAAAGTGGGGGGGTTAGTTTTACCCACAATTACAAAAATCAGTACGTATATTGGTCTCATCGAGCCGGACAACTTTCTAATTTACAGGCATTAGCTGCAACCAACAGGAAGTCAGATATTTTGGTCTGAATATGGATTTTTTGTTAAATCAGCCTCTGAG